>NW_027271407.1:15000-610000 GCF_040938485.1 Diadema antillarum | reverse complement strand
TACATACAATTTATTGTCGTAACCGATATTGTACATATACTAATGACATATCAAAAGACCGGTATAAGGCTCGTGTATTTACACATAAGAACATCCGGTCAATTTTAGTCTATTACAAAAGTCATCAAGTTGTTGTTGGCTCCGACAGTCCATTTTTCATGTTACATTGTTTATTGATGCAATAAAGAATTTTGAACAACAACAATATACATATATATGACCATGCACCTGAAAGAGCAGACTTTAAGCTTTAAAATGATGTATAACTCAAATCAAATGGACTCTCCTAACCTATCTAAATATTGGAAAGAAAGCACAAACTCAGAAAAAGTGTGAACTGAGAAGAGAGGCTCTGAAGTACAGTGTCTATTCAAGCGCTTTATAATCTTTGCCAAACCGTGCTGGCTGTGCGATGAATTGGACAAAAAACAGGAAATAAACCACCAGAGTAACAGCAATGAAGGAATTATCAGATTAAACTGAAATTAAGCTTGTCTCATTAACTTATTCTTTCCACAATTAATGCCAACTTTCAAAGCAGTAGCACTATTCTGTCAAAAGTTATTAGAGTTGAAAGTGAAGAGTGTGGAAAAGGTTTTTTCAGAAATGAAAAAGGGATTCTATTAAAAAGACACACCTAATCACACTATTCTACCAAAAATATTCGAGAGAAACTGCTAAAAAACACACTTTCCTGCCCGTTTTTACCAAATTTTAGCATAATGTAAAAGAAGACCCACTCTTTCAGAAAATATGAAAAAGTCAAGTTCGGCTAGGTTGACCCATTTCACTTATTTTCAGTCCTCACTAAAAATCAGTGTGTGCGACGCTATGTTCGTTTTGAGGTGCACGGTCACACACACACACACACACACACACACACACACACATATACATAGATATATGTATATATATATATATATATATATATATATATATATATAGAGAGAGAGAGAGAGAGAGAGAGAGAGAGAGAGAGAGAGAACCCAAGCCATAGAATCAGGTCACCACTCCTACTGACAAATCAACGATTTGATAAGATCACTAAGATTACGCATCAACGAATATGGTTGTGACTTTTGCTACCTGGTGGCTGGTACCAAAATCACGCAATTCAGAGATGTTAGCTTAGGATTGTGGACAGATCTCTAATGCTTCTTGTCTCTCACTGGTGGGGTAAAAATTGTTTTTCATATCAACCCTTTGCTTCCTCCTCTTACAATCACTGCAGCCGGAGAGCACGAGACAGAGAAGTTTAACCTACTTTCAGGAAAGGGTGGTATTGGTTGTAACCCATTTTTCATAAATCTCAATAGTAGACAGGATGTGTATCATGATTTCGCCAGTATCTTGCTTGTCGGTTATTAGACATGTACCATATGTCATGATTTGCAACAAATTTTCCCGCTGGCAATAACTGTTTATTCTTTTTTTAGTGATTTCGTTAAAAAAAAGGAATGGTTGTAATCTGTCGGTGAGGCAAAAGACAATGATGAAGCCTTCACGTGATACCATCTGATTTTGTGATATTGCTTGATAACTTTTTTTTTTTACATAACAACTGCTTGTATTTTATTACTTTTGACGATGTTATGCTCTTGGCAGGAAAAGGACAGGAAACATGAGGATGATTACAACGCGAACGATTGTTCTCTTCATCCTATCAAGAACCATTCATCTCACAGTCACAACACAACCGGTCAGCACAGCAGCTCTTGATCAATTTGTCCCAAATACTACGGAGGTATCAGTTGTCAATGTTGGAAGTCATGCTGACATTGATGTCCCCAAACGCAATCAGACCACATATACGCAAGCTTCAAACAATGAACCAGTTTCTACTCAGTTTGAACAAAGGTATTTTCATATGAAAACAACGCCGCGCCCCGATAAATCCGTTCAAATCAAGACATTCCTTCAAAAAGATGTTTTTGAAATCAGCTCAAAAAATATGGGAGAAGTCTATACAGACGTTGCAGAAATTGATACAATGAATAATATTGCGCAGAATGAGGAAGAACATGCAGTCCCTCAACCACTTTGGAAGTGGCAGTCAGTCGCATGGACATGGGTGACGATTCCGCAACTAGCAATGTCTCTTCTCGGAATAGTGGGAAACCTGATCGTGATCCTGGTGTTGTTCCAAAGGCGCCATACTTGCCGGTCGACTGATGTACTGATCGGTGCTCTCGCCATTGCGGATTTCTTGACGTCAGTGTTTATGGTCCCGCTGCCTATGCCACTCAGCGTTCCTGGAACATGGCTAGGAGATATCTACTGCAAGTTGATTTATTCTGCTGTGTTAATGTGGGTTTCAGTGGGTGCCTCCGTCTTCATTCTGACCTTGATTCCAATAGAAAGATACATTGCGATTGCCCACCCTCTTCATTTCAAGCGCCTCGTAACACGGCAGAGAGTTGGCAAAGTTGTTGCCATGACATGGCTTGTGGCGTTTTTGTTAAACCTTTACATATTCTTTGTGGTTAGTGCCAAAGGCGGAAATTGCTCTGACAAGTTTCATTCACGACTTTCCCAGAATATGACTGGCAGTATTTTTTTCCTCGTCCAGTTTCTCATACCGGCTTTCATCATGCTTGTAGCCCAGGCTCTCACCGCATTGGTGCTTCATCGACATTCCCGCCAAAAACTTGGAGAAGATTCAAAATCCAACAACTCAAACCCGTCAGCTATATACCTCGTGGCTAGGAAACGTGTTCTCAAGATTCTGTTTCTTGTTGTCGTTGTTTTCCTCATCTCATGGACACCAACACAGACGGGATATCTCTTGTACAACCTTCAATTTGTGCCAACGTCATTTTTGTACAGCCCAATAGATTCCGCTCTAACTGTTCTGGCTTTTTGTAATTCTTGTGCAAATCCTGTCATTTACACTATTCAGAATCCTGCCTTCCGTAAGGCGATACGAGAGTTGTTTAAACCAACCACAAGAGCATCGGAAAGAACGGCTTTGTTCAGCGAGAAAATAATAGGTAGGCCTAATACAGATTCGAAAGTTTACAATATGGATGTTTAAGAAACTTCTTTCGACCTGAAACTTTCAGCAGGAACCTATGTATAGAGTTATCAATGTCCTTAAAATAGTTACATGCTCCTGTATCGTCTAACTAAAATAATGGTCAGCTTGCCAGTTTTTAAGCGCACAGTACCTGCACATGCGCAAAGAAAGGGATACCCGTGTATGAAAAAGTTGAGAGAAGAGAAGCGAAAGCATACAACGTTTATATCTTTGGAACTATTTACATCAAACAGCAACAAAAAATAACTTTACGTAAGAACTTGTATGAAAACACACGATAATTTACGGTAAAGGCCCCATTCCACCGACAGGTAGCAGCCCGATATCTTATTTGTTTGTCTGATTGTGATTGGATGAGGATCTGACACTTTTCCGACAATCACAGGACACTAATCAGTCAGAAATCACATGGTAATCAGACTCAGACAAGTCACTGGGCTGATTTGGGCCAAAATCGGAATTCATGTATAAAAGTGGGTCAAACAGACTCTCCCAAACAGTATGACTCCTGACGATAGTTCAAGTGAAATGACACTTCCATGCACGCCTGAAGTCTTTAAATAAGAAGGAAGCTGAAACGATTCAAAGCGACAATGCTCGTATCATAAACAGATTTATATTATAGATTTTACCGGTCAATTTCATACTTTGGTCATTTCGATTTATTGATATGCATTCGAATTCACACAGAGCACGCTCGCGAAAAAAAAATCAGGCATTCAAATTCAAAATCCGAGCGATCGATTTAATCTATGGGAGTTCTACTTCGTTTTCGTCAAACGAAATTCACGCATGGGCCCTCAATGTCCTAATTTGAACATTGTATCTCCTGCTCGTGCATTCAAATTCACGAGACAGTCATGTAATAGTCAAGATGAGCTTGTTTGGTACATTCCATTTCATTTTCAAGCGATCAAGTTCCTACTTCGTGCCATCAATTTGACGAGGAAAATTGAGTAGACTTTTTTTTCAACAAAGGAGAAAGGGCATAAACAATTATGATTGTTAAAAGGTTGTACATTGTTTTTTGCTCATCGTTGTTTTTCATCTCAATAAATAAAGGTCCAGTCAGCATTACATCCAAATAGCACAACAATCTAATCATATTTCTTGATGATACTGCATGCTGACAACGCCAAAACTCTAACAACATAATGGCAATGCATCAATTTAAAAACAGGACGACACACGAACCAATAAGATAGCAATAAACAATAAACAAGACGAAGACAATGTTCATGTTATCAGTATCAATGAAGCTGCAGTTCAGCTGCAGTAGCTCGTCTTCCATGGGGGTCCGGTTGGATGTACGGTGGGATCACTTCACAGAGTTAAACACCCAGGCCTGATTTTTGCGATGAATAAATGAAGTGGGATCCTTTACCTGCATTAGTTGTCACTCTCACACACATGGGACCTCCAATTTATGTCCTGTCTGAGGGACATGTACCTGTATATTCTTTTTCGTGAAGCCCGAGTTCAAATTTTAAATGAACAGGTGGACCTCTACTGCAAAATAGATAATTTTCATCAAAAATCAAAATATATTCTCAGCTAAGTGGAAAATGACAGAAACAAGGCCCCAAATTAACTATGTTCAGGACTTCTCCTGAATTGAATACAATTATTTGGAATATGGTTGCCCATTCACGAATTTGAATAACCGACGAGATTCCGTCGCCAGCTTGACATGAATTTGAATGCTCATTGCTGAAATGCGCGCTTTTAAGTGAATTTGAAAGCTCCGACAGTTAATTTGAATGTTCCATTAGTGATTTTGGATGCTCCGCTAGTGAATTCGCATTGATTCCAATGAAGAGAAACATTGCAATTGCCCACCCTCTTCATTACAAGCGTCTTGTATTACGGCAGAGAGTTAGCAAAGTTATTGCTTTGACATGTCCGGTTGCTTTCTCAGCGAACTTACTCTTATTCTTTGTTTCTGATGAGAAGGCCGACATGTGCACCGTGACGTTTTATTCAGAGCTTGCCTAGATTATGACAGGCCGTATGGTTTTCCTCGTTCAGTTTCTCATACCAGCTGTCATCATGCTTGTAGCCCAGGCCTTACCGCACTGGTGCTCCATCAACAATCCAGTCGGATCGAGGCAAGGAGAAGATTTTAATTGCAAAGTCAAACCCATCCACTAAGTACCTTTTGGCTCGGAAAAGTGTTCTCAAACTTCTTGACCCTGTCGTTGAGTTCCTCATCGCATGGACACCAACACAGACGGGAAGTCTCTTGTTCAACCTTCTATTTTTTTCAACGCCCTATTTGTACAGCTCTTTACGTTCCGCTTCTATTTTCCTAGCCTTCTGCAATTCTCGCGCAAATCCTGTCATTCACATTATCAAGAATCCTGTGTTCCCTAAGGCGATACGAGAAATGTTTAAATCAACCACTAACCAGTGTACTGGAAAGAACGGCTATGTTCAGCGAAAAAATAAGAGATAATCGAAATTTGACAATTTACAGTGTGGATATTTATGAAAAACTTTTTTCGTTTTTAAACCTTCCGCTTGCATAGCAGGAATGAACGTGTAGAATTTACTTAAGGTAATATAGTTTTTAAGCACACAGTAGTGACAAAAACGCAAGGAAGGCGATAAATGTTTATGAACAAGTTTATCAAAAAGTAACTTATTAGCACCTGAAATCTTAATGTAAGTATGTGTTGGCTTTTGACACTGCGCATTTGAATCTTTTCATTAGAATCATTGTTTCACCTCAACATCACCACATTCAAGTGTTCTTTTTTTTTTTTCAAAAACGCTTAAAGGCCCCGTCACACTACAGCGAATGCCCAACGAATGCCCAACGTATGTCCAATAAATTTGAAAATTTGAAGATATGTTAACATCCATTGGTAATACTAGAATAGTTCGGAACATGCTTTGCGTTCTTTGTATTCATTAGCTATTTGTCGGGTTTCGCAGAGATACGCTGAAGCCGATTTTATTTTTTAAACATGTCCGAAATCTCCAGCGTATCTCTGCGAATCCCTATGAATAGCTAATGAATTCAAAGAACGTCAGACATGCAAACTGTCTTCACATTTTCGAATTCGTTGGGCTTTCGCTTGGCATTCGTTGGGCATTCGCTGTAGTGTGACGGGGCCTTAAATTGTGAGTTATTCATGAACTACTATTAGAAATGTCCACGTCAATGAAGGTTGAAGAAAATTTTCAATTTCGATCGCATGCTTTCCTTCAGGGGAGCAAAAACGGGCTATTAATGTATCACTAAATGCGAGGTTCATTTGAATTGCTAAAATATGAAATGTTTTATTGTTTCTTCGCATTCTAAATAACACAAACACAAAAATACCCCTAAAAATAGATGCCTTCAAGAAACAAAATGGCAAGAAATGAAATGAAATGACGAACATGTAGACCCCTATGGAACAAACAATATCCAACTTACAAGAACATTAAAGGCAACATAATCATAGGTAATGACTAATGTAGCCAGCGATGTATTCTTGTGTTTGATTTGCTTTGCTATTCAGATTCACGAAGATTTGATGATCAAAGGTAATGCCTACTTCCGTGATTGTTAATTGAGTGGGAGGCCTTGAACATTTCTAGGGTGCACGAGTTATTTTGTTTCTTGGGTGCTATAATGTTCGTGTGTTGTGTGGATGTATACATTGTATGTGTGTATGAATGTGTAAGATTTCTATATCCGTTGTAGCTCCATGGTCAAAGTAGGTTTGATGTATGATGTGATTGGCTTTTGCCTGCCTCTGCTCTGCCCATGCGCATAATTTGACGCCGACTACATAAATCCAAAGACATGTAGTTCGACTACACCATTTCAACGAAGTGCGAGTGCAGGTGAATCTGTTACTGGTTTTGCCAGGAATCTGCGCTGATGAATTTAGCTTCTGCGGGTAAGGTTTGCACATTGATTCGCTTAAGACCGTCATAGAATATTGAAACTGAACAGAAGGGAATTTGATAATTCATTGTTCGCGTTCTTTTAGAATTTGCCTTAAATAATTTGCCCTTCTTTTCGTAATCACATGATAAAAGGGTTGCATTTTTACTATCTTACGTATCGTCTGAAGTGTCATTGCACGCTATAAAATCTATAACGCTGGCGAAAATTGATTACTGTTTTGTTCTTTACCAATTGTATCCAGTTGCTGTTAGTAGCGTTGTTCAGTCATAATTGCGAGTCATAGAACGGAATTTCAAACAACAAAGGCTAATGCTATAAAATAGGAATCTTTAACGAAATTCATGCATTTCAAAATAAAGTTGTTTACAGACAATCTTTTGTCATAACCAATTTTCAAGGGGTTTTCTATTGACATAGTCATCAAAGAACTCTTAAAATGTTGGTATTTTGACACGTCAAAGTGTCTGGTGAAGTGTAGGCTATATCAAAGGTAATCAAGTTGTCAGGTCCGCCATTCTTAAACAATAGCTTGAAAACCTACGCCATGATCTTTAGCGCACCACTCCAGCTTAATATTTCAGTCGCTGACTAACTCTTGCAGTAACCTCAATAAATGAATGAGCTGTCAGAACGGCTATGTGTCCACGATTGTGGTTGTGATGTTTATGACTAAGTGGTTATAGCTGAGAGAAATATTCCGGAATTTGAAAGGCTACTCATAAGAATTTCGTATAGATTTCTAACGCTCTTCTCTCTGTATGTCTTTGCTCTTACTAGTGGGCTGAATTGACTCAAGTAAAACGACGCTCTACTTTTCTCCTTTTGTAACGTAATCACTATACAGCTAGAGAACATTTGACAGAGCCTTGGTGAAGGGGTTTCCAAGTCGTGTTCTGCTGGAAAGGCATCGACTTTGTAAGCTTCTTACACGCAGTCAACTTGCCTATTATAGTCACTCAATTTTTTTACGTTGACGTCAGTATGAATAGCACTCGATAATTTTTTTTTATACAACAGTTAAAAGTAACGTGAATTTGAGGTGATATTAAAAAGGAAAGTGGAATAAAAACTGCCGTTTCCCCTGTATTCACGATAGAATGATTTCCGCCTTAATCAAAAGATAGAAATGTATTTATCTTCAATGACCGTACAAATCTGTCACTGGTTGCTTGGAAAATGTTATGTGTATAGCAATCAAAGTCTCCAACGGTAATTGTTCATAAGTTCTGTAAGTATAAGTCTTTTTTTAGTTCATTGAAGAAATGAAATGCAGTGACTTGTCAGGAAGCCCAAAGACGATTTTTTAGGCATTGGTGATATCATCTGATTTGCTAGTACATGTACTGCTTCATGAATCTTTTACCATTGGCTAATGAACTTCTCGCATTACGATATTCTGTTTAACAGGAAAAAAAAAAAACACGGCAAAAATGAGGATAATGACAACGATCGTTCTCATCATATTAGGAATGGTCCGCTCTGCAGTC
Source organism: Diadema antillarum (assembly GCF_040938485.1). Classification (NCBI taxonomy): domain Eukaryota; kingdom Metazoa; phylum Echinodermata; class Echinoidea; order Diadematoida; family Diadematidae; genus Diadema; species Diadema antillarum. The sequence continues at coordinate 601,572 of NW_027271407.1, read as the reverse complement.
ACAACACAACAGGCTAGCACCGCAACTTTTGAACAGTTTCCCCAGGATACAATGGGAGTATCAATTGTTAACTCTGGAAGTCATTCAGACATTGAGGCAAACGACGGTAATCAGTCCATACATACGCAAGCTTTAGACAAAGATCCAGTTTCTGCTCAGTTTGAACAGAGCTATTTACATATCGAAACTACCTCGCACCACGACAAAACCATTAAAACAAATACATTTAAGCTAGAGGATTCCAATATTTTTGAAACCAAGTTTCAAAATGCAACTGAAATCTATACAGACCCTGCGGATACATCAAGTTATACTGCGCAAAATTAAGAAGAACCTGCCGTCCCACAATCGCTTTGGAAGTGGCAATCAGTTTCATGGACATGGGTGACGATTCCGCAACTAGCAATGTCCATGTTGGGTATAGTGGGCAACCTGACCGTAATCCTGGTGTTATTCCAAAGGCGAAACACTTGCCGGTCAACTGATGCATTGATCGGTGCTCTGGCCGTTGCAGATTTCTTCACATCGGCATTCATGGTCCCACTGCCTACGCCACTCAGGGTTCCTGAAACATGGTGGGGAATGTCTACTGCAAGGTATTTTACACATCCGTGTCAATGTGGGTTTCAGTGGATGCCTCCATCTTCATTCTGGCCTTGATTCCAATAGAGAGATACATTGCGATTGCCCACCCTCTTCATTTGAAACACCTTGTAACACGGCAAAGAATCGGCAAAGTTGTTACCTTGACATGGATAGTTGCATTTTTGGTAAACTTTTTCTTATTATTTGTGGCTAGTGCGAGAAACAATGAATGTATCGAGGTGTTTCATTCACGAGTCGCCCAGATTATGACAGGTTGTATGCTTTTCCTCGTTCAGTTTCTCATACCGGCTTTCATCATGCTTGTAGCCCAGGCTCTGACTGCACTGGTGCTCCATCAACAGTCCCGCCGGAGATTAGGAGAAGACTTTAACTGCAATAACTCGCACCCGACAGCTAAGTACCTCGTGGCTAGGAAAAGCGTCCTCAAGATTCTTTTCCTTGTTGTCGTTGTTTTCCTCATTTCATGGACATCGGCACAGACAGGGTATGTTTTGTACAATCTTCGTTTTGTGCCAACATCCTATTTGTACAGTCCTCTTTATTTCGCTGTAACTATCCTCGCCTTCTGTAATTCTTGCGCAAATCCTGTCATTTACGCAATTCAGAATCCTGCGTTCCGTACAGCGATAGGAGAATTTTTCAAATCAACCACAAGCGCGTCTCAAAGAACGGCTCTGTTCAGTGAAAAAACAGGTAATATAGATTCGACAGTTTGCAATATTGATATGTAAGATTTTTTTTTTCTTTTAAGATGACCAAATCAACAATTTCCGCACCAAAGTGTAAATATATTCCAAAAATAGATATAATTATGCGAGTTACATTCGTTCATATATTTCATCGTATGCTAAAATTACAGTGATGGGGTAGACCGCTATCGATAATCACTTTTCTTGACAAAAGAAAACTGCTCACGGATGAGTATGTTATCATTATCATTATTATTATCATTATCATTATTATTTTTATTATTATTATTAATATTATTATCATCATTATTACGATTCTTCTTTTTGTTTTAAACTAAAGGAAGAAGTCTGATATTCAGAACTTGAAGTTCTGAATATTGAGGGTATCACTTATCCGATGAGGACAACACATTTAGTGGAATATACAACGTGAGAAGTGAATTATCGTAAGAGGACAAAGAAGGGAATAGCTGTATTGGGAAAAGGTGAGAGAAGAAAAGCGATAACAAGCAGTGTTTAGAAATTTGGACGTGTATGGAAGAACAAAATAAACAAAACCAAACAAACTACTACTAGTAAACTAATTCTACCTCAAAATACTGAGAGTATGTAAAAAAAAATGAAATGAGAATTGTACGGTAAACCAATAATTATGACTTGTGGTCGGAAATACATCTCTGCTTGAAAAACAAACAAACAATGATTCCAGTGACACATTGGGACGAAGAATGATTTTTGTAAGATTATTTAAAAATTGTTGAGAAGTACTCGTCTAAGACAATGAGTTCCACACACCACGTCTATAATGTCTTAACGAGTTTTTGAGGTTTGATAAGTTTAGGATTTTCTAAATAATTGTCTTTTGCATCACGAATAGGATATGAATGGAGGCTTATGTGTAAAGCCAACGTATCTTTAAGTATTATAAAGACTTTTTGGATAATTTTATATTTACACATGAATATTGCGGTTTGCCATGTGTATATGGGAGGACCAAGTAAGGGTCTTTAACACATCTAAGTCATGAAATATAGATTCAATGTGTACTAAGTAGTAGAGACAAGTCATAAATCTTATGGCACATTTTTTGTCATTACAATATTATAGAATTTATTTTGATAATACCACAATTTCCCTCAAACAATATCACAGATAGGCAATATGAAATAGTATCAATGCATTTGAGATAATTTTCAGAGTGTGTTTAGTAACATATTCCTGACTTTCGAGAGGATCGATATATCTTTAGATATTGTTGAATGAACGCCGTGTAAATGACTGGACCCTGTTCTGTGTTAATCAATACTTCTCCCCACCAACTGAACAAAAGACCTGAATCGATTTAGTTTTTTTTAATCATCGACGCAAATAATAATATTCTCTATTGGTGTACGTTGACTCAAACTCAATTGTTTAATCAGTATCTAATGACAATGCATTTAACTGAATTATGCTAACACTTCACGTTATACTAACTGTCCTACTGTGGTCAGGAAAAGGAATCCATCTCAACAACAGCAACAAAAACGTAATTATTTCATTTCCGATTTTAACTGCAATTTTGAAGTTGCACTGATGTGAAGCATAATTTAGTTACCTGAAAATAACCTAGGTAGTTCTTGGCTTGGACACTGAATTTGCACATCAATCTTTTCATTAAATTCATTGCTTTGCCTCATCTCATTAAAGTGTGTGTCTGAATCGTGATTTTCTTCTTTTTTTTCGTAGAGTTTACTTTTTAGTGAATCATGAGCGAATGTTCTAAATATTCATTATTCAAGAGGATACAATACGTCAGGGACAGTAATAGAAAATATCAATTTTTTGATCATAGACCTTCATTCATTAAACGTAAATCAAGCTAGGTATCAGTAGCGCAAACTTTCTTCGAACTGCTTTAATGTATAATACGTTATTGATCCACTGCATTCCGTATAAGACCAAAACAAAATATCGAAATCATTGGATCTCTTTAAGAAAATAATGGCTGGACGAACATAGGTCCCTGCATCAGGCAACATCATCACGTGGTATGCTTGATTTACGCAGTGATGTGTTCTGTCGAGTGTTTTACTTGCTTTGCTTCTACATAATCATGCAGAGGAATTTAATGATCGGTCTTAATAATGTCTACTTGCGTTATTGTAAATTCAGTTGGAGGCCTTACAGTTCTGTGGTGCACGAGTAATTGTGTGATTGGGTGCGGTGCTAGACTATTTGCTTGGTGGGTGTGTGTGTGTGTGTGTGTGTGAGTGGGGGGGGGGTGTATGTATGTGTAGGAGTACAATTCAACTCGACTTCAACTCGTGCTCTGCTCATGCGCATAATCTGACGCCAACTATTTAAGTCCAAAGACATGCAATTCGAAAGCATCATTTCAACGAAGCGTGGATGTACGTGGACTGCTGATATTGGTTATCTATGCTTAGGACTGCAGCTTCTTCGGGTAAGCTTTGAAAGTTGAACAGAAATGTTCAGAAAACGCCTGAACAGAAACGTGAATGGAATATTTCATAGATAGCTAGCATACGTTCAGATTTGACATAATCATTCTTTATGTGTGCGTGTATGTGTGTGTGTGTGTGTGTGTGTGTTTGTTATTATCATATATCTTAGTAGTAGCGTACGTATTTTTTGAGGTGAAATTAAGAAAAGGATGGATTCTTAAGTTTAATCTGCTATCATGAAAGAGTGATATTGAATGTAACGTCACAAGTTCCGTAGATAACGTGTGTATCATGACCTTACAAGCAGCTTATGATGTATTCTCAAAATTATGTCTAGCAACCAATCTCCAGATGCGTAATAATTTATTAGTGTTTGCGGTTCTCTTTCATGATGATTTCATTAAAAATGGCAATTATTTGTCTGTGAGTAAAACGAAAAATTGTATGCATTGATGTGATATTGCATGACTACTGTTTAATGAATCGTTTACATAATATCCGCATCAGCTCCTCGCATTCAATTTATCATATAATTTTCTTTACAGGGAAAAGACAAGAAAAATGAGGATATTGACAACTCGAATGATTGTTGTCCTCATCATATCAAGAAGCTTCCATCTAACAGTCACTGCACAACCGGTCAGCACTACAGCTCATGAGAATGTTATCCCAAGCAATATGGGTGTATCAGTCGTCAATGTTAAACGTTCTTCAGACATTCAGGTCCCCGACGGCTACCAGACCACACAGAGACAGACTTCAAACAGTGATCCAGTTTCTACTGAATTTGAACAAGGATATTTTGACATTGAAACCGCCCCGCAACCCCATATATCCGTTCAAATCAAGACACTTCCTCAAAAGGATGTTTTTGAAATCAATGCTGAACGTCTGACAGACATCTATACAGAGGCTGTGGGTATTGATGCACTGAATTCTACTGCGCAAAATGAAAACGTACCTGTATTCCCTCAACTATTTTGGAAGTGGCAGTCAGTTGCGTGGACATGGGTGACGATTCCGCAACTAGCATTGTCAGTGCTTGGAATAGTGGGAAACCTGACCGTGATCCTGGTATTATTCCAAAGGCGCCATACTTGTCGATCGACTGATGCACTGATCGGTGCTCTGGCCGTTGCGGATTTCTTGACGTCATTGTTCATGGTTCCGCTGCCTACTCCACTCACGGTTCCTGAAACATGGCTAGGGGATGTCTACTGCAAGTTGATTTATTCAGCCGTGTTAATGTGGGTTTCAGTGGGTGCCTCCATCTTTATTCTGACATTGATTCCACTGGAGAGATACATAGCGATTGCCCACCCTCTTCATTTCAAGCGGCTTGTAACAAGGCAGAGAGTTTTCAACGCAGTTGCCGTGGCATGGCTTACCGCGGTTTTAGTAAACCTTTACATATTCTTTGTGGCTAGGGCCAAGGGCGGTACATGCACTGAGAAGTTTCACTCACAATTTTCCCAAATTATGACAGGCTGTATGGTTTTCCTCATTGGGTTTCTAATACCTGGTTTAATCATGCTTGTAACCCAGGCTGTCACCGCATTGGTGCTCCATCGACAATCCCGCCGAAGGCTAGGAGAAGATTCAAACGGCAATAAATCAAACCCTTTAGGTAGGTATCTTGTAGCAAGGAAAAGTGTTCTCAAGATTCTGTTCCTTGTTGTCGTCGTTTTCCTCATCTCGTGGACACCGACACAGACGGGATATCTCTTGTATAGCCTTCGTATGGTGCCAATGTCCTATTTGTTCAGCCCACTGTATTTCGCTCTGAATGTCCTAGCCTTCTGCAATTCTTGCGCAAATCCTGTCATTTACGCAATTCAGTATCCTTCGTTCCGTAAGGCGATAGGAGAATTGTTCAAATCAACCACACGCGCATCGCAAAGAAGAGCTCTTTTTAGCGAAAAAGTAACAGGTACACCGAATGCCGAATCGAGAATTTACGATATGGATATGTAAGAAACGATTTATTTTATTCATTAATATCCTCATCTACTGGGCAACTGGAATAATCAATTTGATTAACAGTTTAGAAGTACTCAATAGACTAGGGAAAAATCAATGTAATTACCTTTTGAAACTGATATTGAAAAGAAATGAGAAATATTTACCGTAAATCTTACCGTGGTAAGAAATGGTCGGTAAGCAAAATTTCCAGTTCACGCGTTACATTGCGAAATGAAGGTTTTTGTAAGATGATATAAAACACTATAGAGACACGGCCCTGGGCTGCGTTTAAAGGGATCATATTGGTGAAATGTAATTTCAGGTTTCTAACATTTTTTTTTTATTTTGTTGAAAATTGGATTTGAAATGGCTGAGAAATCCAAAAAAAGAGCGATTCTAATAAAGTGTGGGACCCATACTTTATCACGATCGCTCTGTTTTACTTGTTTTTGGATGTTTCAGTCAGTCCAAACCAGATTTTCATCAAATAAACTTTGAATTCCTCTTAATAGAATGGTATGTTCTGTACTATATTATCATAAGTGTTTGTTTGGTATCTCGCAAAAAGGTAAAAGCCCAATTCTCATCTCCACCAATAGGCCTACTGTACCATCCCTGTAACATCTTCAGACAATAAGTTTTACTCACCGAGTTCATAGTTCAAATATGGTAAGTTTTGGATATCCTCAATTGATTAGGACATTACAGTTTTCCATTCAAAGTTGATTTCCTTTTTTCAACGAAACATGTACATTTCAGTTCCATTGAAAACAGGGAATATGATAAACAGAACATTGTAGAATGAAAGGGCTATACAAACATTGAGGAAACTTATTATAACCATGATAACTATACATTCTGATAAAAACAGAAGTGTTCGAAGTAAAGGATAATATTGCGGAAAGTGCGACAAATGGAGGGACCCACTAAAAAGGCAGAGCTTGGGGAATGTCAGCCCCTCTGGTTGAGAACATGAATAAAATGATAACAGAAGCACCCCCAAAAAAGAATAAGTCTTGAAGCCCACTGAAAAATAGCGCAACAGATAAGTACATTTACACAGACGACGTGAACAAACATGAAACGAGACAAGACAACACTTAGACTACTGAAAGAAAGGCTGCAAGAGACAAAACAGAGCGGACAAGACTAACAAAAACAAGATAGTCAGTTAACGCACAACAGAAACACCGATCTTTGGCAGAAGCATGTCGAGAGCAACAGATAACAGTTGTTAAAGAAAGAAATGATATTGTGACGCCTGAAAAAGACAAGGAAATAGAGGGACACATGAGCAGGAAAAACATAAAGAAATTCGACTCCAAGCCATGTCCATCTAGTAAGACGCTAGGGGCAATAGCAGAAGTGACATCAAACACCCCCCCCCCAAAAAAAAAAAAAGTGCAATTAATTCTTTGAAGGGTAAGACAAAGTGAGTAAGTGTACAAGTAAGCCAGCAGGCTAGTTCAGGGCCAACATAGAAAAACGTGTTTTAGCAAAGACCGTTCGTACGAGAGGTAAATGAAATTCATTTGATCAACAAGTAGGATATTTATGAAATGGTTGATTTTTGAGGAACATAGAATCAAAGATGCAGTGAAGTAAATTGTTGCTATAAATGTTCATAAATTGTCCTAAATTGAGTACAGCCCAATCATTTTTTTTTACAGCTTATTGTAAGAAGCAAACAACATATTTGTATGAGAACGCACAAGGAATAACTGATATCAAGGAAAACTTTCTTTTGGAAAAGGAACATTCCATCTATGGGCTCTGATGCGTGTGACTCCAAACTAAAACTCCATAATCAAGATATTAAAGGCAATATTAATAACGAGCACAACAAAAGTATGTTTTGTGTGTAATTCAAATGTTCGCTCTATTTATAGCGCCTATATATTGCGATAGATTGTGTTACAAACACAATCATCAGGTGACTTCCAAGAAAGTTCATGATTTACAATGACACCCAGAAATATAAGATACTCTTCGTATTGAAAAAAGAAGAATTAATCAAAACTATATCTGTGCTCAAAATATCAATAGCGTAGATTTTTCCGGTCAATTTCATACTCTTCTCGTTTAAATCTATATTCCGAGCATTCAGTTTCACGTATTTCATGCTCGCAGCACTGAATCAGCTTTCAAATTCCCAATTTGGTCTTTAAAATTCACTATCCAAGCATTCAATTGTTCATTAGCGTCATTCAAATTCCACATGGAGCATGTATAATAGTATCAGCAATGAGCATTCGAATTCATTTCAAGCCGGCGCGGCGGCGGAACCCGTTGGTCATTGATATTCGTGAATAGGCAATTAAGTTCCAAATAAGTGCATTCAATTTAAATGAATCATTGCATGACACTTGCATGAGCTTGGGATTTATGTGTGTATTTTTTTTTTTCAATTTAGTCTTGAATAAATTATCCATAGCATCAATACAGTGACTTTAGCTTGGGCTCATAGTTATCTGTTCATTCTCACGTTTAAGCTCATTCAGGTACAATGCTAGGGTTAGGAGGATAGGGGAAAGTTGATCCATGCCTTCTAGAACGACAATCATGACTACATGGCCCTGGCAGACACGCTTGGAATAAACAGAGCAACGGCCAGGTCGACAGTAGCAAAGCACTTGAAAGATGGTCAACATGATGAGTTGCCAAAGGGAGGTGACAGACATTACAAAATGGACGATGAGATGAGAGAAATCGTCTGATGCATGCATATGAGCTTAATTCCCTGAAGACTCTACTACATTTGAAGGCAGACCTCCAAGCTTCTTTGCCACAGAAACAGCCCAGGAGCGCACAAGCACCATAGCCAGATCCCTAGATGGAATACTCATCTCCATAAAGCTCACAGAAGATGTGTCCGACGCGAGGAATTCTCTCCAAGTTATGGACCTACGCCTGAATACGGTCAGTTGCTCACGAAACGAGGTTGCTGCTCATCGATGAGACGGGCTACAACATCTGGACGAGGAATTCGTTTGGCAGAGCACCGCGAGGCGTTCCAGTAAGAAGGGTGGTGAATAGGCAGCGTGGTAGAAACTGCATCGTGACTTTCGCCGTATCTGGGGAGATCGGCCTCGTTTATCATTCAGTCTCGCAGGAAACGGTGACGAGGGATTCCTATGAGGCCTTTCTAGCGGAAAAAAGCTTGTCAATGCAAACAGCCATTTCCACAGGATGATTCTATTTTTCTGGTCTTTAACAACCACTGGCGTAGCCAGGGGGGGGGGGGGGGGCGATGGGGGCGGTCGCCCCCCCCCCTAAGATTTGGACCGGGGATTTGGGAGGCGGAAAAAAAAATGCGTGTATACTGTATGCATGCGCATGAAGCGGGTCTCCTTTGCAACCTGTCATCAAGTAAGATATTTTTTTGAATATTTCACTCAAAGTGTGCACCAGATCGTTGAATTTCAGTTCAAAATATGCAAAATCTCTCGTGCTTGGGAGGGGATGCCCCCTCCCAAACCCTCCCCCTCTGTGCCTCTTTCCCTAGCTTAGTACATTTTTTAGATTTGCACAAAAATTATGAATAATTCTGAGTGCACAAGACTTATCACTTATATTCCGAAAACTCAAGGTTCCCTCGTGTATATGGGGAGTTTCCCCTTTTAATCGACCCTTTCCTCCCTCAGTCCCCTCCCCCCATCAGTTGTTTTTTTTTTGTGATTTCCCAAATGTTGATTCCATCAAATATGCGTATACGAGATATCTCAATTTCAACCTTAAAAAGGCAAAAGCTCCATCGGAAGGAAAGGGTGGAGATAACACTCGCCCACGCCTTCTCCCTGCTCGCCCGCCCCTCCCCCCCCCCCTTCCGCCATGCATAGAAGTAGACTGTGGCTATACCTAGATCGCTTTATTTCAATTCTAAAAACGCAAAAGCTCCACGAGCGGGAGGGGAAATCCCCCTTCCCCTAAGCTCTACCTCACTAGACTTTATACATACAAACAGATGGTGCACATTCGGAATAAGAGCTAAATTCCGTGATTTTAACACTTCGATGAAAAAGTATTGCACCAAAAATTTGCACCAGATCGCTGAATTTCAGGTCTGAAAACGCAAAATCACGTTCGTGTGGGAGGGGATATGCCCCTATATCTACACCCTCGTGTGCATGCTTTTTCTGTTTGATTGCTGAACAGACAGCGTTCATGATATTCAGTGTAAGAATTGATACAAGAAGATTATTTAAATGATACCATTTTATAGGCAGATTGTTCAATAATAATCTACACTAAAATATACTGCAACCTTAAACAGGTGGGACTGTTTCAACTCGCTAAAACACGCAAAAACATGCATCAAATTGCACCATTTGCAACATCAAAATGCAAAAAGTTCTCACCGTGGGAGGGGGGACACCCCCTCCCACACACTCCCCTCCCCCTTCGCTCGCTCCGCTTGTTCGGGTTCAGTCGCGTTCATGATATTCAGTGAAAAGAATTAATACAAGAAGATTATTTAAATGATACCATTTTATAGGCAAATTGTTCAATAATAATCTACATCAAAATATACTGCTACCAAACAAGTGTTACTGTTTCACGTCGATAAAACGCGCAAAAACATGCATCAAATTGCACCATTTGCAACATCAAAATGCAAAAAGTTCTCACCGTGGGAGGGGGGACACCCCCCTCCCACATCCCTCCCCCCTCGCTCGCTCCGCTCGTTCGGGTTCAGTCGCGTTCATGATATTCAGTGAAAAAATTAATACAAGAAGTGTATTTAAATCATGCCATATTACAGACAAATTGTTCAATGATAATCTACATCAAGATATACTGCTACCTGAAACAAGTGGGACTGTTTCAACTCGTTAAAACACGCAAAAACATGCATCAAATTGCACCATTTGCAACATCAAAATGCAAAAAGTTCTTACTGTGGGAGGGGGGGGGGACACCCCCTCCCACACCCACCCCTCCCCCTTCGCTCGCTCCGCTCGCTCGGGTTCAGTCGTGTTCATGATATTCAGTGAAAAGAATTAAATACTAGAAGTGTATTTAAATGATACCATTTTATAGGCAAATTGTTCAATAATAATCTACACCAAAATATACTGCTACTTTAAACAAGTGGGACTGTTTCACGTCGATAAAACGCGCAAAAACATGCATCAAATTGCACCATTTGCAACATCAAAATCCAAAAAGTTCTTACCGTCTGAGGGGGGGGGGGACACCCCCCTCCCACACCCTCCCCTCTCCCCGCGCTCGCTCCGTTCGCTCGGGTTCAGTCGCGTTCATGATATTCAGTGAAAAGAATTAATACAAGAAGTGTATTTAAATCATACCAAAATAGGCAAATTGTTCAATGATAATCTACAGTAAAGTATATTGCAACCTTAAACAAGTGGGACTGTTTCAACTCGTTAAAACACGCAAAAACATGTGTCAAATTGCACCATTTGCAACATCAAAACGCAAAAAATTCTTACCGTCGGAGGGGGGACACACCCTCCCCTCCCCCTTTGCTCGGTCCGCTCGCTCGGGTTCAGTCGCGTTCATGATATTCAGTGAAAAGAATTGATACTAGAAGTGTATTTAAATGATACCATTTTATAGGCAAATTGTTCAATAATAATCTACATCAAAATATAGTGCTACCAAACAAGTGGGACTGTTTCACGTCGATAAAACGCGCAAAAACATGCATCAAATTGCACCATTTGCAACATCAAAATGCAAAAAGTTCTCACCGTGGGAGGGGGGACACCCCCCTCCCACATCCCTCCCCCCTCGCTCGCTCCGCTCGTTCGGGTTCAGTCGCGTTCATGATATTCAGTGAAAAAAATTAATACAAGAAGTGTATTTAAATCATGCCATATTACAGACAAATTGTTCAATGATAATCTACATCAAGATATACTGCTACCTGAAACAAGTGGGACTGTTTCAACTCGTTAAAACACGCAAAAACATGCATCAAATTGCACCATTTGCAACATCAAAATGCAAAAAGTTCTTACTGTGGGAGGGGGGGGGGGGGGGGACACCCCCTCCCACACCCACCTCTCCCCCTTCGCTCGCTCCGCTCGCTCGGGTTCAGTCGTGTTCATGATATTCAGTGAAAAGAATTAAATACTAGAAGTGTATTTAAATGATACCATTTTATAGGCAAATTGTTCAATAATAATCTACACCAAAATATACTGCTACTTTAAACAAGTGGGACTGTTTCACGTCGATAAAACGCGCAAAAACATGCATCAAATTGCACCATTTGCAACATCAAAATCCAAAAAGTTCTTACCGTCTGAGGGGGGGGGGGGGGACACCCCCCTCCCACACCCTCCCCTCTCCCCGCGCTCGCTCCGTTCGCTCGGGTTCAGTCGCGTTCATGATATTCAGTGAAAAGAATTAATACAAGAAGTGTATTTAAATCATACCAAAATAGGCAAATTGTTCAATGATAATCTACAGTAAAGTATATTGCAACCTTAAACAAGTGGGACTGTTTCAACTCGTTAAAACACGCAAAAACATGTGTCAAATTGCACCATTTGCAACATCAAAACGCAAAAAATTCTTACCGTCGGAGGGGGGACACACCCTCCCCTCCCCCTTTGCTCGGTCCGCTCGCTCGGGTTCAGTCGCGTTCATGATATTCAGTGAAAAGAATTGATACTAGAAGTGTATTTAAATGATACCATTTTATAGGCAAATTGTTCAATAATAATCTACATCAAAATATAGTGCTACCAAACAAGTGGGACTGTTTCACGTCGATAAAACGCGCAAAAACATGCATCAAATTGCACCATTTGCAACATCAAAATGCAAAAAGTTCTCACCGTGGGAGGGGGGACACCCCCCTCCCACACCCTCCCCTCCCCTCGCTCGGTCCGCTCGCTCGGGTTCAGTCGCGTTCATGATTCAGTGAAAAGAATTGATACAAGAAGTGTATTCAAATTATACCATTTTACAGGCAAATTGTTCAATAATAATCGACATCAAAATAAACTGCTACCTTAAACAAGTGGGACTGTTTCACGTCCATAAAACGCGAAAAAACATGCATCAAATTGCACCATTACAACATCAAAATGCAAAAAGTTCTTACCGTGGGAGGGGGGACACCCCCCTCCCACATCCCTCCCCCCCCCCCCCCCTCGCTCGCTCCGCTCACTCGGGGTCGGTCGCTTCGCTCCCTCGCAGACTAACCGCCCCCCCCCTAAGATGAAATCCTGGCTACACCGTTGTTAACAACACGGCTTCCTGAAGTTACCAACCCATGGATGTAGATCAGAATCTGGCCACCGTTTTCGCCCTTTTTGACTACAACTTAAATGTCTCATTCGGTATTCAAGGCTGCACTCAAGCGAGTTATTGCTCATCCAGAGTGGCAACGTCGTATCGGGGACCTGGAAGTGGCTCAGCAAGCAGGGATGAACCGACAGCAATGGAGGACTTGAGCCACGCTCAAGTTTACATGCTGCGATGTCTCGCTCGACAGGATATCGAAGGTTGAAAGAACCATTCTTTCACTGTTTTAGGGGTTTTGTGTCAGTGACTGAAGTGTGTTTATCTTCGTAGCAGGTTTTCAAGCTGGAAATGTCTTCGACAAGTTGAGCAATGTATACTTGAGGATATATTTCTTCTTTTAGTTCAATTTCAAAGAACTACGAAAGAAATGTTTTTGTTAAAAGTTGTAAGGTAAACAGTTGTTGTCGATTTGTATGCATCTTTCTACCGGTGAGATTGTGATATCGTGTTGTTTATCAATTCTTGTTCGGATTTGCCCTTGCGTGGTTACTATTGTTCGTGTGTGTGGTGTTTTCAAGGAGTGTAGATTAAAAAATGACGTTGTGTTGTCTGGATGCACTGTTGGCTTTTCTTTATTCAAAATCTAATGAAATGGAAGGAGAATACATGAACATATTTTTTAAACAAGGACATGATATCGATGTGATATCTAGGAGATACAATAAAGAGAACATGACGTTGTGTTCTATGGATGGTTTGTTGGCTTTGCTTTATTCAAAATTTAATGAAATGGAACAAGATTACATGAACATGTTTTTATACAAAAAAAATCGATATTTGTCAATGGAACAAAAATATGGAACGGAATTCCTCCTGATATCCGAAGCAGTACATCATTACGATTATTCCAAAAGAGATACAAGTTATACCTTTTAAATCAATACACTGAATTTTCTGATTGTTAGTCCGTTTGTGTGTAGGTGTGCGTATGTGTGTATGTGTGTGTTTGTGTGTGGGGGTGTGTATCTGATAGGTGTGTATAATCATGTTTGAATTTGCTGTAATTGAGATGTTTTTATATTATTTTTATATTATTATATATCAAAGACATTTTCCATGACATGATTTATTATAATATACATGTATATTTTTGGGGGAGACAGGCTTAAATATAAGGCTGTGCCTTCCTGCTTGTCTCCTGACACTATCCAATCATTTTGATTTGATATATTGTTATGTTGTTGTGATGATAATGCTTTTGTGTAGTTTCATTTTTCGGGACAGATTGTCGTCACTTGCAATCACTTTTTTTCATTTGTAATTTATTCGGCTAAGGAAGAACCAAAGTGGGGATGTCAAAATTTCATTGCTTTGACATAATTCAATTTTAATCTTTGACCTAATGTTTATAATAGGTTGAGGCCATTGGATTAATTGTGTATCGGATTGATATTCGGGAGGACTTAATGTCGGGCATGAGTTTTTCTTAGACGGGCTATCATTATAACATATAATTATGAAGTATAGTTGAGATGTGTGTAGGGTTTGCATTTAGTCGAGTTCATTGCTCTATGTGATGGGAGTGTTCTGCCGTCGGGTGGGCTCTGTCTTGAGGCTTGGAAAGGGCTCTTCTTTTGTCCATCTAGTCTGAATACATTTTGATATTTTGAGCTATGTGAGGGAAACCAGTGTCTTTCAAGACTTATCGGGACAGATTGTCGTCACTTGCAATCACTTCTTCATTTGTAATTTATTCGGCGAAGGAAGAATTAAAATGGGAATGTCAAAATTCATTGCTTTGACATAATTCAATTTTAATCCCTGGCCCTATGTTTAGGTTGAGGCCACTGGATTAATTGTGTATCGGATTGATATTCGGGAGGGTTTGTTGTCGGGCATGAGTTTTTCTGAGACGGGTTATCATTATAACATATATATTTTTAGATATATATGAATATAAATCAAAGGTTTATAATAATGGGGCGTCCCCATCCGGGCCTGGGCTTTTCCAGGGTTTTTTTTTCTTTTTTTTTTCGGTTCCCCGGGGCGGAGTCGTCTCATGTGATATTGATAATTTATGCAATTTATTGTTATTGTTATGTTAATGGGGCGCGGAATGAATGACCGTGTCTCATTGTGAATAATTTATGTATGCGGAATCGCCCACTCTATTATATTGGATTCACTGGAATACAAAATAATGCAAATGTTTGTTAAAATTCAATAGGTATGTTAAATGCCGTCAAGAGAAAAGTGTATCATGTATGTACTACACTTGTCCTAGTTTTCTTCTTCTTCTTCTTCGTCTTCTTCTTCTTCGTGCTGTTTTACTTTTCTCCTTTTTCTTTCTTAGTCTCCATTTTCCCACTCTTAATCTTTCTGGTCTCATTTCTTATCCTTTTGCCTGCTTATACAATATTTTTCACACTTTGAATATGTGTAGGATTCTGTCAAAGTTATGTGTATTTATGTTCGTAAATCTTCTGTACCATTGTGTGATATTTATGTATATGCCCTGCTTATTCTGTTTATCCAGTTATGTCCTGGACTTTTATGTTTTGTATTTATGTATTCCTTTGTTCGATTTGTATATCAATAAAGTGATGAAATATAAAAACTGAAACCTGAAACCTGAATATATATATATATATATATATATACTTGTATATGCTTAATGTGGGATTTGCAATAAAAATTTTGCGAGCGTGCGTGTGTGTGTGTGTGTGTGTGTGTGTGTTTGGGAAGGTGCGTCGGCGGGCTGCGCGTACTCAGGTGTTTGTTTTATGACAATCGTTTTCCCCTTCCCCCCCCCCTCCATTAATCTCTTCTTAGAAAGTCTGCCCTCTCTTCTCCAGAGTGCACGAAGAGGGAAATTGATCGCCCGTAAACAAAATTGAACGCCCAAAACAAGCTCTCCGTGATTATCGCGCGAATATGAATGCACAAGTAAGAAATGCAATGCTAGCGTTTGGAAATTGAAGGCACATACGTGATTGTTATTTGCCAGGAACAAATGACAGTTCCCATTATTGAATTTGATTGCTCGATTTCTGAATTTGAATGCCGGTATATTTCCGCTTGGTTGCACTGTGTGAAATTGGATGCTTGTAATAGGAGCTTGAATGACAAAAGTATGGAATTAACCGGAAAAACCTAAATTACTAACAATCATATATTTCATTTTTTGGACATTCAAGGAAAACTTATTAGCTCTGACCCAGTCAGTTACTTTTTTCAGTTCAATAGTAATTTTGTGAACAAGAAAATCAATGTCACTGTGGGCAAAAACAAAAAGAACAAACCTTGTTGTCATCTGAAAAAAACAAAATTGATAAAGGGGAGGTCATCAGGTACGTGACAAAAATCATTAATACAAGTATAGATAATAAATCATAACGGCCCTAACAGAATTCTCTAAGGTACGCCACATTGAAATTCTGTAATTGATGAGTTTGTCTTTCCCGCGTATTGCATTGCTAGTGCAAATCAGTATAGAGCGTAACGTAAAATGTCATGATTAATCGTGTTAAAGGCTTTGGAGAAGTCCAAGAAAATGATAATGAAATGGGGGTGATTATCCATTACATAAGCCACTCTATCAACGAGTTGTGAAAGAGCATGAACTGTGAATTTGTAAAATCTTCATGTACTATCACAAAAATAATTCTCTTGTAACTGACTTTTTTCTATAACTTTAAACAATGATGATGATAACTGAAAATTGGGCGATTATTACTGATTACAAGTATATCACCTTTCTTAAATATTGGGATCACTTTCGCCAATTTCCTTCTATCGGGAAACACACCCTCGAAAATTGACAAATTGAATAGATGAGTAAGTGAATCAGCAACCAAAGATATAACACCCTTGAAAATTAAAATCATCCATAGATGCCACCCCCCCAACAAAAAAGAGTGACATAACAATATGTAATTGACCTGCTATTCTTATGCTTAAGTGGAATTGAAGGGGTCGATGCAATATAGTTCTAATCCACACAATAATCATTTTGAGGTAATCGCTCTTGAATGTTTGGAAAGTCCATACATTGTACATTAATAAAACATGAACGCATGCATTTTTTACCATCTTATTGGTTGAATTCAAATAAGATATTTTTACGGAGCTTAGAGTGAAGGATAAGGATTATAAAAATGCATGTAACTCAATTTTGACAAAAGTGTGGGTTAGCACTTTATTGCACCGACCCCTTCAATTGTCAAACCGAATTAAATGAATTAAGAATACAAACCTATTACCACTCCCAAAGAAACGCGCAGACAAATCACAACACTCTCACAAGACTGTAGTAGTGAAGAAAGGAGAATGGGAAAAGAAGAGGAAGAAGAGGAAGGGAAAGAGAGCACGGTGAAGATGGGAGAATGTCGAGTGCGGAGACAAAAAGTGATGAACAAGATTCCCAACAGACCCTAGTAAACAAGCTAATGATGCAAAATGTTTTGAGGGGTGTAAATGGGACCGCTGAGCTATCAATTTTATCAGAAAATTAAAGCTATATTGTCTCGGTACTTCAGCAACCATTGATAATTCAACATTTTCATTCTCATAATTCGGATTGAAATTAGAAAGCAAAAATATTATATTCAGTAATGAAGCTCAGATGATTTCTTTTTACTGTTATTATCTGTAAGAAATTTCTTTAAATCTATTTTGAAAGAATTCAAACTTGGGGCAAAGGTATCATATGTGACCGTGCACCACAAAACGAACAAAAAGTCGCACACATTGATTTTGTCTGAGGACTAAAAATAGGTGACATAGGTCAACCGAGGAGACTTCTTTTACACAATGCTAAAATTTAGGATCATAAAATGGACAGGAAAGTGTGTTTTTAGCCGTTTTTCTGGAACATTATTTGACAGAGTAGTGTGATTGATTGTGTCTTTACAGTCCCGTTTTCATTTCTTAAGAACCTTGTACACGCTCTTCGCTTTAAATCCTATGAAAGGATGGCGCTACTGCTTTGAAAATTGGCATTAATTAAGGACAGAATGTGTTTATAAGGCATGATCAATTTCAACTTAATCTGATAAGCCCTTCATTGTTGTTACTCCAGTGAATTACATCCTGTTTTTTTGTCCCATTCATCGCACAGCCAGCACGGCTTGGTAAAGATTAAGCGCTTGAATAGACACTGTACTTCAGAGCCTCTTTTCTCAGTTCACACTTTTCCTGAGTGTGTGCCTTTTTCCAATATTTAGATAGGTTAGGAGAGTCAATTTGATTCGAGTCATATATCATTTTAAAGCTAAATGTCTGCTTTTTCAGAATGTGCTCTTAAATAAAATTTCATGTCGGGCGACTTTTTGTTTGTTTTGTGGTGCAGGGTCACATTATTCAGTTTGATCCTGGGGTGGTCGGGGTTTTTTTATGACTGATTTCATTCTAGAATTGTGTAATGTATATGTGTCTTTTTATGTATATGCCCTTGTAAGTAAGAAGGTGTTACATGATCCAGACCAATATATTCAAGGAATATAGGTTTGGTAGGGCCCTACATGTCAAAACTTTCTCGTGAAGAAATATAATTATAATCGAGTTGATCTATGTTGAAGTGAGATTATTTGTGGTATAAATTGACAAATGGTTTTGTTGTTTTTTTGTTCATGTTACACCCAGAATGGGTCGATTTATGAATGATTTGAATAAAATCAATAAATATCAAGGAAAAAAGTGTTGAGTTGGTTTATATGCATTATGAGGATTTGTTTGAGTGTTTGTTGGTGTTTGTTTGTATTACGTATGTATTAGCGGTGTGCAATGGCAGTTCGTTTGTGCTAAAATCAACTAACGATTGACAAATTTTTTACGGCGTGTGGAAATTATTCGCTCATGCATAAAGCATGCCAAACCTATTCTTGGACAAAGAATAGTGGTGTGGACGTTCTAGTTTATAAGACTGATGGAAGAAAATGACTGCAGTGAAAAATGAACAAAGACAAATAACATTTGGGGAGGGTACCTCCCTCGTATGTATTTTCTCTCGGTCTCTCTCTCGCCTAGCCCGCCTCACCGCTGATATTGGTTGACACACCCATACTATTTTAGATCAACGCTGGTGTGAATTTTTTAAACACGTGCTCATACACTCTGAAGGCGTTTGTATTGCCACAGTAGCGCCACTATATTCCACATACACACGTAAGCATACAGGCACACGTATACACACAGACAAGCAAACCACTACCACTATACAACCATCACACATGCACAGGTATATTGTATTATTATCACGCAACACTCAAGAAGTCTGTGTCGCGGACATTGTTTTCATTGTTTTCTTTTCTCTTTTTCTTTTTACTTTTTGGCGTTTATATTTCTCCAATTCAGAAATTGTCATTCCTTTAATTACATACCTAAGTAAGAAATAATCTCACATCCGCATCCGGGAATCTACACCCTACAAGCAATGCTTCTATGTAGATTCCTCATATTTCACATGTTTTATTGTCTTACAAGCTGTACGTGACAATTCATCCAGGCTTTTGTATTGTGATGTTTATGTTTTATGTATTTGTTGAAATGTGGAATATGGAACAATAAAAAAAAAAAATTATACTCCAAACACACACACATATACACACACACACACACAACAACAACAAATTATACATATCACATATCATGCAGCTCACAATACACACACACACACACACACACACACACACACACACACACACATACGCATAACTTACCAGTCATACCCATCCCACCAAAGCTTAACACCGGAGGAACCACCCCAAGCCCGAGGCGACAATCCGTGACGGGGCGACAATCCGTGTCGCAACAAATTTTTTGCCAACACGGATTGTCGCCTTCGAGGTCAAAAACTGGGAACCGCACAAGCGTCACGGATTGTCGCCAGGAGACAATCCGTGACGGGGGCGACAATCCGTGCCGCCAGCGCCCGTCACGGATTGTCGCCCCGAGCAGGAGGAGACAATCCGTGTAGGGGCGACAATCCGTGTCGCAACATGGTCTTTTGCATCACGAATAGGATATGAATGAAGGCCTATATGTAAAGCCAACGTATTTTTAAGTATTATAAAGACTTTTTAGATAATTTTAAATTTACACATGAATATTGCGGTTTGCCATGTGTATATGGGAGGACTAAGTAAGGGTCTTTAACACATCTAAGTCATGAAATATAGATTCAATGTGTACTAAGTAGTATAGACAAGTCATAAATCTTATGGCACATTTTTTGTCATTACAATATTATAGAATTTATTTTGCTAGTACCACAATTTCCCTCAAACAATATCACAGTAGGCAATATGAAATCGTATCTATGCATTTGAGATAATTTTCAGAGTGTGTTTAGTAACATATTCCTGACTTTCGAGAGGATCGATATATCTTTAGATATTGTTGAATGAACGCTGTGTAAATGATCGGACCCTGTTCTGTGTGAATCAATACTTATCCCCACCAATTGAAAAAAAGACTTGAATCGATTTAGTTTTTTTAATCATTGACATAAATAATAATATTCTCTGTTGGTGTACGTTGACTCAAACTCAATTGTTTCATCAGCATTTAATGACAATGCATTTAACTGAATTACGTTAAGACTTCACATTATACCAACTGTCCTACTGTGGTCAGGAAAAGGAATCCATCTCAACAACAGCAACAAAAACGTAAATATTTCACTTCCGATTTTTACTGCATTTTTTTGAAGACGCACTAATGTGAAGCATATATTTACCTTACAATAATTTAGGCAGTTGTTGGCTTGGACACTGAATTTGCACATCAATCTTTTCATTAAATTCATTGCTTTGCCTCATCTCATCAGGGAGGTCACCTCCCTGATCTCATTAAAGTGCGTGTCTGAATCATGATTTTTTTTTTCCGTAGAGTTTACTTTTTTGTGAATCATGAGCGAATGTTTTAAATATTCATTATTCAAAAGAGGATACCATAACGTCAGCGACAGTAAAAGAAAATATTCAATTTTTTGATCATAGACCTTCATTCAGTAAACGTAAATGAAGCTAGGTATCAGTAGCGCAAAAATTCTTTGAACTGCTTTAATGTAGAATACGTTATTGATCCACTGCATTCCGTATAAGACCAAAACAAAACATCGAAATTATTGAATCTCTCTAAGAAAATAATGGCTGCACGAACGTAGGTCCGTGCATCAGGCAACATCATCACGTGGTATGCTTGATTTACGCAGTGATGTGTTCTGTTGAGTGTTTTACTTGCTTTGCTTATACATAATCATGCAGAGGAATTTAATGATCGGTCTTAATAATGTCTCCTTGCGTTATTGTTGATTCAGTTGGAGGCCTTACAGATCTGTGGTGCACGAGTAATTTGGTAATTGGGTGCGGTGCTAGACTATTTGCTTGGTGTGTGTGTGTGTGTGTGTGTGTGTGTGTGTGTGAGTGGGGGGTGTATGTGTAGGAGTACAATATGGAATCATTTTAGACGTATTTTGTCATTGGCTGACTTCAACCCATGCTCTGCTCATGCGCATAATCTGACGCTAACTATTTAAGTCCAAAGACATGCAATTCGAAAGCATCATTTCAACGAAGCGTGGATGTACGTGGACTGCTGATATTGGTTATCTATGCTTAAGACTGCAGCTTCTTCGGGTAAGCTTTGAAAGTTGAACAGAAATGTTCAGAAAACGCCTGAACAGAAACGTGAATGGAATATTTCATAGATAGTTAGCATACGTTCAGATTTGACACAATCATTCTTTGTGTGTGTGTGTGTGTGTGTGTGTGTGTGTGTGTTATTATCATATATCTTAGTAGCATCGTATTTTTGAGGTGAAGTTAAGAAAGGGATGGATTCTTAAGTTTGATCTGCTATCATGAAAGGGTGATATTGAATGCAACGTCACAAGTTCCGTAGATTACGTGTGTATGACCTTATAAGCAGGTTATCATGTATTCTCAAAATTATGTTTAGCAACCAATCTCCAGATGCGTGATAATCAATTAGTGTTTGTGGTTCTCTTTCATGATGATTTCATTAAAAAAGAGAAATGGCAATTATTTGTCAGTGAGTAAAACGAAAAATTGTACGCATTGAGGTGATATTGCATGACTACTGTTTAATGAATCGTTTACATAATATCCGAATCAGCTCCTCGCATTCAGTTTATTATATCATTTTCTTTACAGGGAAAAGACAAGAAAAATGAGGATATTGACAACTCGAATGATTGTTGTCCTCATCATATCAAGAAGGTTCCATCTAACAGTCACTGCACAACCGGTCAGCACTACAGCTCCTGAGAATTTTATCCCAAACACTGTGGGTGTATCAGTTGTCAGTGTTAAAAGTTCTTCAGACATTGAGGCCCCTGACGGCTACCAGACCACACATAGACAGACTTCAAACAGTGATCCAGTTTCTATTAAGTTTGAACAAGGATATTTTCGCATTCAAACCAACCCGCACCCCGATATATCCGTTCAAATCAAGACACTTCCTCAAAAGGATGGTTTTGAAATCAATGCTGAAAATCTGACAGACATCTATACAGAGGCTGCGGTTATTGGTACACCGAATTCTACTGCGCAAAAGGAGAACGTAGCTGTAGTCCCTCAACTATTTTGGAAGTGGCAGTCAGTTGTGTGGACATGGGTGACGATTCCGCAACTAGCAATGTCAGTGCTTGGAATAGTGGGAAACATAACCGTGATCCTGGTGTTATTCCAAAGGCGCCACATTTGTCGATCGACTGATGCACTGATTGGTGCTCTGGCCGTTGCGGATTTATTGACGTCAGTTTTCATGGTTCCCCTGCCTACTCCACTCAAGGTTCCTGAAACATGGTTAGGAGATGTCTATTGCAAGTTGATTTATTCTGCTGTGTTAATGTGGGTTTCAGTGGGTGCCTCCATCTTTATTCTGACATTGATTCCACTGGAGAGATACATAGCGATTGCCCACCCTCTTCATTTCAAGAGGCTTGTAACACGGCAGAGAGTTTTCAACGCTGTTGCCGTGGCATGGCTTACCGCGTTTTTGGTAAACCTTTACATATTCTTCATAGCTAGGGCCAAAGGCGGTACATGCACTGACAAGTTTCACTCACACTTTTCCCAAATTATGACAGGCTGTATGGTTTTCCTCATTGAGTTTGTAATACCTGGTTTCATCATGCTTGTAGCCCAAGCCCTCACCGCACTGGTACTCCATCGACAATCCCGCCAGAGGCTGGGAGAAGATTCTAACTGTCATGAATCGAACTCTTCAGCTAGGTACCTTGTAGCTAGGAAAAATGTTCTCAAGATTCTGTTCATTGTTATCGTTGTTTTCGTCATCTCTTGGACACCAACACAGACGGGATATCTCTTGTACAACTTTCGTTTGGTGCCAATGTCCTATTTGTTCAGCCCCATATATTTCGCTCTCAATGTCTTAGCTTTCTGCAATTCTTGCGCAAATCCTGTCATTTATGCAATTCAGTATCCTTCGTTCCGTAAGGCGATTATAGCAGAATTGTTCAAATCAACCACAAGCGCATCGCAAAAAGGGGCTATTTTTAGCGAAAAAATAACAGGTACACCTAATGCAGAACCGATGATTTACAAAGTGGATATGTAAGAAACGTTTTTGACTTTGAACGTTTATGTTGCGTTGCAGAGAATTTTACAGCGACATCAATTTATTTTATCTATTCAAATCCTCATCTACTGGGCAACTGGAATTTGATTAACGGTTGGGAAGTACACAGAGACAGAAAAAATCTAATTACTTAGAAAAAGTGCTAATTACATTCTGAAATTGATATTGAAAAGAAATGAGAAATATTTACCGTGGTAAGAAATGGTCGGTAAGCAAAATTTCCAGTTCATGTGATACATTGCGAAAAGAAGGTATTATTTTGTGAGATGATATAGAACACTAGAGACACCGGCTGCATTTAACATCCTCAGACATCAAGTTTTATTCACCAAGTACATTGTTCAAATATGTTAAGTTTTGGATTTTCTTGATGGATTAGGATACTTTCATTTGTCATTTCAAAGTTTATTTCTTTTTTCAACAAAACATATACATTTCACTTCCATCGATAACAGAGAATAAGGCAAACAGAACATTGTAGAATGAAAAGACTATGCAAAAATTGAGGAAACTTAAAGTGCTTAGAATAATAATACGTTTTAAAAAACAGAAGTGGTCGAAGTGAAGTATAACATTGCGCAAATTGCGAAAAATGGAGGGACCCACTCAAAAGGCAGAGCTTGAGGAATGTTGGTTCCTCTGGTTGAGAACATCAATGAAATGATAACAGGAGCACCGTAAAATAATAAGTCTCACGAAAGAACATAAACAAGACTAGACAACAATTAGACTACTGAAGGAAAGGCCGCAAGAGACAAAACAGAATCCAAGACTAACAAACAGAAAGACAAGAGAATCAGTTAACCCGTTCACTTCGGGAACCTGGTGAGCTGTGTATTTAAAGTTAATGAGGATTTCAGAATTCAATACGAAAGTGGCTAAAGCACAGCAGAGACAGCGATTATCGACAGAAGCATGTTGAAAGAAACATATAGTTGTTGCTTAGAAAGAAATTATATTGTGTCGTCTAAATAAGTCAAGGAAATAATGGGACACATGAGCAGGAATGATATAAAGAAATTCGACTCAAATTCAACAAGAGAAGAGATATTTTGTGGAAAGCTCATGCTCCTGAAAGTGTTCTGAATAGACTCGATTGTACTCAACTAGCTGATTCATTGAGAACTTGGTACTTTTTTAGAGAGAAGTTTGTAAAGAAAGAATATGACAATGATTTCCTATATTTGGGATCATTTCAATGTATTTGGTATAATAGAAACATAAGATCTAGGTCAAAGCAATTCTTTTATTATGAAGAATGGTTCAATGGTGCATTATTTTTATTCATGATCTTCTTAATCCCCCTCATCCAGGTTATAAACTTTTTGAAGAGTTAGTACTCGATTTCGACATTTCTCCTCATGATAGAAGAAAATATAATATCTTGTTGAAGAACATTCCTTCTCCTTGGTTGGATGGACTTAACGTACATGATCTTGATATACATGGAAAGATTGCTAATAAGCTTGTACAAACCATAAAAGTACCTAAATACGCATATTCTATTATGGTTGATGAGTGTTTTCCTGAAAACTGTATCACTTTTTGGGAAGGATTAGGTGTGGAGCGTGAGAATTTGAATTAGGAGAAAATCCACTTGAGGAACTTTAAGTGTACTATTAATACACGGCTTCGTTCCTTTTATTTCAAAGTTTTTCATAAAGCAATTGCGTTGAATGATTTTTTGTTTAAGATTAAAAGAAAAGATTCGCCAAATTGCTCTTTATGTAACAAGACGCCAGAGACGATTGTTCATTTATTCCTTCAATGTGAGAAAATAAAGCCACTTTGGAATGAGGTTATCAGTATCATTAATCAGAAAGAAGGTACAAATAGAATCGTCTCAGACTTTGAAAAAATGTTTGGTATAAATGAGGATAAATTTTTAACTTATATTTTTCTTCTCGTAAAATACTATATTTATATTTGTAAATTTCAGGGTACCACCCCAGAGTTCATGGGATTGAAAGCTTGTCTTAAGACTAACAAGGATTTAGAGTATTTTTTGGCAAAGAAAAAGGGCACGCTTGCTTTACATTTTCGAAAATGGAGACTGGATTTTTAACTTGTTTATGTAGTTGAACCCGGAGTCCCGGATGTATCACTTATTTTGTTGGTCCCCTTTTATTGTTTGTTTTTGTATCTTGATAGACTACGGACCTGATGAAGCAAAGGGTTAATGGTAAAAATATGTTCCTAAAAACCTCGTTATAACACTGTTTTACGTGATAGAATGTATGTTGTTTAGTAATTCATAATTGACATTATTGGTTTCTGTATGCTGCTTTTTCTTATTTTTTCTCTTTTCTTGTTTATTTCTATTTGTATAATCATGTTTTTGATCTCTGTAATTTTGTTTGATGTTGTTTAATAAAAAAAATGAAAGATTAAAAAAAAATCGACTCCACGTCATGTCACTCTAGTCAGATTACAGTCTATCCATAGCGCCTATATCATCCTAGATTTTGTTACAAACATAATCAATATGTGAGTTCCAAGAAAGTTTATTATCTACAATGACACCAAGAAATTTGATATAAGATACTCTTCATATTAAGAAAAGAAAAGATTAAGAAAATATCAATAGCATAGGTTTTCCCGGTCAATTTCATACTCTTGTCGTTCAAATTGATATTCCGAGCATTCAGTTTCACGCATTTCACGCTCGCAGCACTGAATCAGCTTTGAAATTCCCAATCCTGTCGTTCAAATTCACTATCCCAACATTCAATCATTGTTCATTAGCGTCATTCAAATTCCAGATGGAGCATGCATGATATTATCAGCAATGAGCATTCAAATTCATTTCAAGCCGGCGCGGCGGAATCTCGTTGGTCATTCATATTCGTGAATAGGCAACAAAGTTCCAAATAAGTGCATTCAATTTCAATAAATGAATCATTATTGCATTACGTGAGCTTGAGGTTTATGTGTGTCTTTTTTAAATTTAGTTTTGAATAAATTGGCTCCATCATCAATACAGTTGCTTTGGGTAGGGCCTATATCTGTTCATCTGTTCATTCTCAAGTTAAAGCTCATTCAGGTAATATGACAGCTTAACGCGCTCAACGCTACAGGCACTTTTCAAACAAGGACAGGGGAAGGTTGATGGACGCATTCGAGAACGGCAATCATGACTACATGACCCTGGCAGACACGCTTGGAATAAACCGAGCAACGGCCAGGTCGACAGTAGAAAAGTATTTGAAAGATGGTCAACATGATGAGCAGCCAAGGGGAGGTGAAAGACATCACAAAATGGACGATGAGATGAGAAATCGTCTGCAGCATGCATAAGAGCTTATTTCCCTGATGACTCCACTACAGTTGAAAGCAGACCTCCAAGCTTCTTTGCCACAGATATCACCCGGGAGCGCAAAAGCACCATAGCCAGATCCCTAGAGGGAATGCTCATCACCATAATGCTCACAGAAGATGTGCCCGACGAGAGTAATTCTATCCGTGTTATGGACCTGCGCCTGAATACTGGCAGTGGTTCACGGAACAAGGAGTTGCGGCTCACCGTGTGTACATCGATGAGACGGGCTAGAACATCTGTACGAAGAGATCGTTTGGCAGAGCACCGCGTGGCGTATCAGTAAGAAGTGCATAGGCATGGGAGAAACTGCAACATGACCAACTGATGACTTTCGCCATATCTGGGGAGATCGGCTTTGTTCATCATTCAGCATCGCAGGAAACGGTGATAAGGGATTCCTTTGAGGCTTTTCTAGCGGAAAAAGCTCGTCAATGCGAGCAGCCATTTCCACAGGATGATTCCATTTTTCTGGTCTTTAACAACGCGCGTCCCCACGTCAGAGCACGGTTTCCTGAAAGTATCTATACCTACGGATCCAGCTCAGGTTCCTGCCACCGTATCAGCCCTTTTCTGAACCCAACCAAAATGCCTCATTCGGCATTTAAGGCTGCTGTCAAGCGAGTTCTTGCTCATCCAGAATGGCAACGTCGTATCGGGGACCGGGAAGCGGCTCAGCAAGCAGGGATGAACCTACAGCAATGGAGGACTATGAGCCACGCTCAAGTCTACATGCTGCGATGTCTCGCTCGACAGGATCGAAGGTTGAAAGAACCACCCTTTCACTGTTTTAGGGGTTTTGTGGCAGTGACTGAAGTGTGTTATCTTCGTAGCAGGGTTTCAAGCTGGAAATGTCTTTGACAAGTTGAGCAATGTATACTTGAGGATATATTTATTCTTTTAGTTAAGTATTTCAAAGAATTACGAAATAAATGTTTCCGTTAAAAGTTGTAAGGTACACAGTTGTTGTCGATTTGTATGCATCTTTCTACCGGTGAGATTGTGATATCGTGTTGTTTATCAATTGGTGTTCGGATTTGCCCTTGCGTGGTTACTATTGTTCTTGTCTGTGGTGTTTTCAAGGAGTGTAGATTAAAAAATGACGTTGTGTTGTTTGGATGCACTGTTGGCTTTTCTTTATTCAAAATCGAATGAAATGGAAGAATACATGAACATATTTTCAAACAAGAACATGATATCGATGTGATATCTAGGAGATACAATAAGAGAACAGTGACGTTGTGTCGTATGGATGTACTGTTGGCTTTGCTTTTATTCAAAATTTAATGAAATGGAACGAGAATACATGAACATATTTTTATACAAAGACATGATATAGATGTGATATCTTGGAGATACAATAAGAGAACAACACAGGACCACACACACACACACACACCCACACACACATCATATCAAATACATACATCTGTCCTATAGCGATAACTTGTCTATAAAAAATAGCCACTTATTTGTCTCCATTGGGTGCCCGCTACAGACAGGTTTGACTGTACACACACACATACACACACACACACACACACCAGTATGTCAAATGAAAATAGAATATTATAGCTTCAAAAGAAAATTATTCGTGTGATAAATCACAGTGATTATTATGCCCATACTACTCCAATATTTTACCAATTGAAACTTTTGAGATTTCAAGATATTTACATTTATCAGTGTGCAATATTTATGTATTCGTGTTTTAACAATTATGATTCCTAAAAGTTTATTAGATTATTTTAAGTTATATACTAATTGTAGATATTATATGAGCAATGTTAATGTATATACTGTTCCTTTTGCCAGAACCTTGCCGTCTAAAAAATCGATATTTGTCTATGGACCAAAAATATGGAACGGAATTCCTCCTGATATCCGAAGCAGTACATCATTACGATTATTCCAAAGGAGATACAAGTTATACCTTTTAAATCAATACACTGAATTTTCTGATTGTTAGGCCGTTTGTGTGTAGGTGTGCGTATGTGCGCATGTGTGTGTATATATCTGATAGGTTTGTATAATCATGTTTGAATTTGCTGTAATTATGATGTTTTTATATTTATCAAAGATATTTTCCATGACATGATTTATTATAATATATCTGTATATCTTTTTTGGAGATAGGCTTAAATATAAGGCTGTACCTTCCTGCTTGTCTCCTGACACTATCCAATTATTTTGCGAGCGTGTGTGTGTGTGTGTGTGTGTGTGTGTTTGGGAAGAGGCGTCGGCGGGCTGCGCGTACTGTGGCGTTTGTTTTATGACAATTGTTTTTCCCTTCTTCCCTCCCCCCCCCCTCGCCATTAATCTCTTCTTAGAAAGTCTGTCCTCTCTTCTCCAGAGTGCACGAAGAGGGAAATTGATCGCCCGTAAACAAAATTGAACGCCCGAAACAAGCTCCCCGTGATTATCGCGCGAATATGAATGCACAAGTAAGAACTGCAATGGTAGCGTTTGGAAATTGAAGGCACATACGTGATTTTTATTTGCCAGGAACAAATGACAGTTCCCATTATTAAATTTGATTGCTCGATTTCTGAATTTGAATGCCGGTATATTTCCGCCGGGTTGCACTGTGTGAAATTGGATGCTTGTAACAGGAGCTTGAATGACAAAAGTATGA
Organism: Diadema antillarum; assembly: GCF_040938485.1. Taxonomy (NCBI): domain Eukaryota; kingdom Metazoa; phylum Echinodermata; class Echinoidea; order Diadematoida; family Diadematidae; genus Diadema; species Diadema antillarum. The sequence continues at coordinate 572,067 of NW_027271407.1, read as the reverse complement.
AATTAACCGGAAAATTACTAACAATCATATATTTCATTTTTTGGACATTCAAGGAAAACTTATTACCTCTGACCCAGTCAGTTACTTTTTTCCAGTTTAAAAGTGATTTTGTGAACAAGAAAATCAATTTCACTGTGGGCAAAAACAAAAGAACAAACCTTGTTGTCATCTGAAAAAACAAAATTGATAAAGGGGAGGTCATCAGGTACGTGACAAAAATCATTAATACAAGTATAGATAATGAATCATAACGGCCCTAAGAGAATTCTCTAAGGAACGCCACATTGAAATTCTGTAATTGATGAGTTTGTCTTTCCCACGGATTGCATAGCTAGTGCAAATCAGTATAGAGCGTAACGTAAAATGTCATGATTAATCGTGTTAAAGGCTTTGGAGAAGTCCAAGAAAATAATAATTAAATGGGAGTGATTATCCATTACATAAGCCACTCTATCAACGAATTGTGAAAGAGCATGAACTGTGAATTTGTAAAATCTTCATGTTCTATCAAAAAAATAATTCTCTTGTAAGTGAGTTTTTTCTAAAACTTTAAACAATGATGATGATAACTAAATTGGGCGATTATTACTGATTACAAGTGTATAGCCTTTCTTAAATATTGGGATCACTTTCGCCAATTTCATTCTATCGGGAAATACACCCTCGAAAATTGACAAATTGAATAGATGAGTAAGTGAATCAGCAACCAAAGATATAACACCCTTGAGAATTAAAATCATCCATAGGTGCCATCCCCCCAACAAAAAAGCTTGAAATAACAATATGTGATTGACCTGCTTGTATATTCTTTTGCATAAGTGGAATTGTCAAACCGAATTAAATGAATTAAGAATACAAACCTATTACCACTCCCGAAGAAACGCGCAGACAAATCACAACACTCTCACAAGACTGTAGTAGTGAAGAAAGGAGAATGGGAAAAGAGGAAGAAGAGGAAGGGAAAGAGAGCACGGTGAAGATGGGAGAATGTCGATTGCGGAGACAAAAAAGGATGTGTAAATGGGACCACTGAGCTATCAATTTTACCAGAAAATTAAGGCAACATTGTCTCGGTACTTCTGCAATCATTGACGGTTCAACATTTTCATTCTCATAATTCGGATTGAAATAAGAAAGCAGAAATATTATATTCAGTAATGAAGCTAAGATGATTTTCTTTTTACATATCTATAAGAAATTTCTTTAAATCTATTTTGAAAGAATTCAAACTTGGGGCCAAGGTATCATATATTACAGTTTGACACGCATATACATGGATATATGGACGGTTCTTTTGTCTTTAGGTATGTTTTGTTGGAAAAAGCAGAATGAAAAAAAATCAATGAATTGAATTGAACTGAATTGAACAAGCAGTCAATGTGGTTTAAAGTAATGAAAAATGTTGAGAGATGTAACGACACTTTTTTTTAATATACCACAGAAATAATTTTGTTAATGCCACAGTTTCAACATAATTACTATAAAATTATTACAATAGGTGATTTAAGGAACATTGAATGTATTAGAAAGAATTTAATTTTTTTCTTCAAACATATTCTCTAATTTTGCAGATGATAACGACATTGATTAATATTGTATTAACCATATAATCGGACCTTGTTCAGCATAAATCCCTGGTTATCTACAAACAATAGTTTTAGTCCATTTACAGTCTATATATATATATATATATATATATATATATATACATACATACATAAAGAACATTATTCGTCCTATTAATATTTAATGACAATTTATTACACTCTCATCATTTTAAGACTTGACATAATTCAAAATTAATTACTGTGATCAGTGTATGTAAATTTTATCAGAAGAAAAAGAATATGTTCGATTGTGTCATCTAATATCAGAATGGGCATTTTCCACGTCTATGGTGGAGACAAGACAAGGACCCATAAAAACCGTATACAATTATTTTGAGATTATAACTGGATCTTTTAGATACGTGATATACATTAGGACACATTGGTGTCTACCAGTGCGCTTAGATGATTATCAGAAAATTATTTGGTCTATGATTTTTTTTTAGTGTATATATTGGCTTTTGACACTGTGCATTCGAATTTTTAAAATCAAAATTATTGGTTCACTTCATCTGCGTGGGCAGCATCAAATTGTGTTTCTGAATTATGATTTTCTTTAGTAGAGTTTGCTGTGAAGATCATGAGTCAATCATGAATGAATATCAAGAATTATCAACTTTTCACAATAGTAAACTCTACATGTCGTCTGCAATTGAAGAAAATATCTTATTTTGATCATAGACTTCAAGTCAGTACAATGAAAACAAACAATGTAGTTGTATTGGATATTTTCTTTATATTGCTTTCATATATAATGGTATATTGGTCCTTTGCATTCTAAACAAACAGAAACGAAAGCACAAAAAATACTGGATCTCTCTAAGTAATAAAATGAAATGACGATCATTTAGGCCTCTACAAATATCCACCTCATATAAAAGGCCACACCGTCGCGTGTAACTTGATGTACTCAGTGACGTAGTCTTGTGAGTGTTTTTCTTGTTTATGCTCTAGATACATAATCATGCAGTTGAATGTGATAATCTGGTGTAATGTCTACTTTCATGATTGCCAATTTAGTCGAAGGCATTGCAGTATTAAACCCAGGCGGCAGAGTTATCCTTGCATGCGGATCTACAATATTGTGCTCGGGGTGTATTTATGCGCGTGTTTGTTTGTGTGTGTGTGTGTGTGTGTGTGTGTGTGTGTGTGTGTAAGAGTACTGTGACCCATTATGTTTGGAGTGTGATATCATTGGCTGAAGTCAACCCGTGCTCTGCTCATGCGCACAATTTCGTGCCGACTACATATAAAGTCCAAAGACGTGCACTTCGAATACATCATTTCAACGAAGTGGATGTACGTGAACTGCTGATATTGGAAGTAATCAGTGCTCAGGAGTTCAGCTGCTTCGGGTAAGGTTTTGAAGTTGAATCGTTCAAGTACGAAATTGAATACTGGCTTAGAACAGTGTGGGAATTGAATATTTCATGGCTGAAAGTTTCAATTACTCAGAAATATGGTTTCGTTGTTTTTTTTCTCTTTCTTTCATCATAGTTGGATCGTATTATCACTGTAGTGACCTTATTTTTTTTAAAATATTCATGGAATTAGATAAACATTATACTAACTATACTTTTGATGTAAGGGGATGATTGGAATCAGCCATAAATGTAATGTATTGTTGTTGTAATGTCAATCAGAGTATAAACTTATATGGAACATTTCGACTGGCGCGAGATGCTAGTACCAAAATGAAAATTCTAAATTTTACATACTCCTAAACTCATACCGAAGTTAAGAGAGGAGTGAAAAACAATGGTAATACTCATTGTAGCTGATGACATGAAGATATATATTGGTCAAAATTGTGCCTTAACATTCTTTTGCTGTCACTGTGAAATTAAGGTGTATCTGAAGAAATATAAGTAGATTAATTGATTTTTTTTTAATTTCATTAATGTCTTGTTCGCACATGTGGGGGTCTCCCTGGTGGGATTACTTGTCTGTCGTAGCTACCATGTGGCTGATACTTTTGCAATAACTGCAGTTGGAAAGCATGTAATTATATCCAAAATGAAATTAGAAAGTCATAAAATACACGTGAAGCTAGGACAGGAAAGGACTAGAATGTCTTACAAGTTTTCCTGGAATAATGATAGCGTCCGTTACTACATTCACCAATTATCATTGCATAAATTAGATATTATGACCTCATAACTCTTCGCTGGTTGGTAAACGGGAATAAGTTATACATATATATATATATATATATATATATATATATATATCAACCAATGTCCAAGAGGGCATCTTGTTAGCTTTTATGGCAAAAAAACCCACATTTTTGTTTTACGATAAATAACATGATTTCTTACTGATGATTTCCTATTCAAAAAAATCTAGTGATCTATCATTTGGTCATAAAAAGGGTCTTAGGCAAATACGTAATAGTGAAAAAATTCTCATATTTAGTAATACTTTTTGATACATTTTTAATATAACGATTTGCATTTCACCTCCCTATCTCTTTTGCGGTATCGTAATCTTCACCGGGAAAGAAGAGCAAAAATGAGGATAATGGCAATCATCGTTCTGATCATATCAGGAACGGTCAGTTCTACAGTCACGACACTACCGGCCAACACCACAGTTCTTGATCATTCTCCCTCGAACACTTCTCAGGGGGTATCAGTTGTCAACTTTGGAAGTCATTTAAACAACGGCAATCACTCAACTCATATACAAGCTGTAGACAATGATCCAGGTTCTACTCAGTTTGAGCAGAGCTATTTACGTATCGAAACAACCTCGCAACACGGCACACTCATTGAAACAAGGACACTCCAGCTAAAGGATTCGAGTACTCTTGAAATCAACCTTAAAACTCTCACAAAAATCTATACGGAAGAAATTAGTACACCAAGTTCTGTTGGGCAAAATACAGAAAAACCTGTCGTCCCCCAACCACTTTGGAAGTGGCAGTCCGTTTCATGGACATGGGTAACAATTCCGCAACTAGCGACGTCCTTGCTGGGAATAGTTGGAAACCTGATCGTGATCCTGGTGTTATTCCAAAGGCGTCACACTTGCCGGTCGACTGATGTACTAATCGGTTCCCTGGCAGTTGCGGACTTCTTGACGTCAGTGTTCATGGTTCCGCTTCCTAGGCCACTCCGGGTTCCTGAAACATGGTTAGGGAATGTCTACTGCAAGTTAGTTGATTCAGCCGTGTTAAAGTGGATTTCTGTATGTGCCTCCATCTTCATTCTAGCCTTGATTCCAATAGAGAGATACATTGCGATTGCCCACCCTCTTCATTTCAAGCGTCTTGTTACAAGGCAGAGAGTTGGCAAAGCTGTTGCATTGACATGGCTTGCCGCATTTTCTGTAAACCTTTTCATATTCTTTATGGTAAGCGCCAAGAGCGAAACGTGCTCTGACACGTTTCATTCACGCCTTTCCCAAATTATCAGGGGCTGTCTGGTTTTCATCATTGAGTTTCTGATACCGGCTGTCATCATGCTTGTAGCCCAGGCTCTGACTGCACTGGTGCTCTATCGGCAATCCCTCCAGAGGCTAGGAGAAGATTCAATCTGCAATAACTCAAACCTGTCAGTTAAGTACCTTGTGGCTAGGAAAAGAGTTCTCAAGATTCTGTTTCTCGTTGTCGTGGTCTTTCTCATCTCGTGGACACCGACACAGACGGCATTCCTCTTGTACAATCTTCGTTTTGTGCCAACGTCATATTTGTATAGCCCTTTATATTTCGCTTTAAACATCCTAGCCTTCTGCAATTCTTGCGCAAATCCTGTAATTTACGCTATTCAGAATCCTGCGTTCCGTAAGGCGATAGGAGAATTGTTCAAACCAACCACAAGCGCATCGCAAAGAAGGGCTCTGTTTAGCGAAAAAGTTTATACAGATGCAGGTAATACAGATTTGACAGCTCACGATGTGGATATCTAAGGAATTTTCTTTTTTAGACTAGAAACTTTCATGTTGTATTTCAATTACCCAATATGTCGCTATGAATTCATTTTATTTATTCACATCCTGGTATATCAGCCACTGAAGTAATGTATCAGATTAACAAGTAGATGTATAGTGCAGTACACCGGTCCATAGTGTTTTATAATGTTGCAAAGGGGGATGACAGAATTGTAGATCATGAATCATTGTGAAGCCTACATCTTGTCATTTCACTGTAATGTGAAGCATTGCATTAGATGACAGTATTATGTACAGACTAGGACAGTAAGTTTTGCTTTATAGTGCCCAAGGAATTGGCATATTTCAGACTTGTTTACTTATGTCCCACATAAACAGATGCAGTTTCAGTCTGTTTTATTTCTCCACTTATACTAATGAAATTATGACCAAGTTAACAATTTTTAAATTAAAACATAGACAAGAGTGTTTCCATGAATATATATAATTACGTGCATAATATTACGTATAAGTGAAGACATACAATAATAGTTATCTATCATCATCATCATCATCATCATCATCATCAGTAGGGCTGTCAACTTACATATTGGATCAGAGAAAAAAACTACATTCTGAAAAATAAAGTTTGAATTGAAAATTTTCTGAAAGTATCTTGCTGATCAAGTTCTGTTTAGAAGTGAAGAAAGAAACAAATATTCTAGCAGGGGTTTTCCTTTTCCATCAACTCTAGTAAGGACAAAGTTACCCGCTGTCACTTCAAGTGATTTTTCACAATTGTTCTGATTTTCCTTGTGAGGCTATAGCTCACGATGAACAGTATACTATACGTAAAATGGGCAAAATAAATTTTGTATATAGGTAAAGTTGAAAATGATAACTGAATTACACGTATAGACGTGTCCAATATTAATATGTTAAAAGGAGGAATGTTAATTGAAGACTAGCTGCACAGTCTGTTATGAAAATAAGAAAATTAGAAATAAATAGATTCTATCCTTTTTTCTTTCTTGATAATAGAATGATCTAATAGTGCTGTTCTTACTTTCTCCCCTGAGGTCAACTGAATCGGAGAGGCAAATATAAAGACATTTCCTTCAGAGTAGGTACAAAGATGACCATAAACCACACAGTTGCAAGTACATGTCAAAAGGAGAGGTTTTCCGATTCACTTTGTATATAATATCCCATACGTAAGGCATTTGCCCTATGCGTAAGAAAACTTTGTTTATAGTTATAAGATGAAAGACTAATTGAATTTCAACATCTAGGTTTGGTAATCAGGAGTTAGAAGAATGAATGAATAAGAAGGACCTCGTAAAGTATGATTGCTCAATGTTAGAAATCTTCAGACAAAAAAAAACACCACTCACTTTGTTTTGGGAAATGTATAATTTGCATCATTATTAAATCTGCTGAATTTTAAATCTGTTTTACCAATCGCGAATTATATACTACGTCACAAAGGGGTCATGTCCATAAAGGAACTAGGTAAAAAAACAAATTCAAATGATTTTTAGATGAATATTTTTGATTTGTCCCACACGTAAGGTTTGTTTTAGATTTATGCAAATTAAGGCATTTCTTGTATCAAATTGGCATAATTCTATATTTTCTTTGCTGGAAATATATAACGTATCTCTTTGACTATAACATGATTGAAATATTTTTTTTTGATTAAATTAAGATGCATTTTGAGCATCTGAGGGGATATTATCTTGGACTTGCCCTACATAACATTATTCTCCTATGATTATGTTTAAGTAGACACACACACCTGGGAAATGGGTCTCTTCCACCTCTCTGCATACACAAATATAAACAACTTGAATTTGCGGATGTTTGCCATAGCCTAAAATCGACATTTTAGCCGAGGAGAACGACACAAGCAGGCAAAGGAATATAACAGGACAGAAACGAATTTAGATGATACTTGTAAAGGGAAAACTGAGAAAAAAGTGATATAATATGTTAAGGATGTAATCAAATGACAATTTATTACACTTAAGTCTTGTGGAGACATTGAATAATCAATTATTGTGGTCAGCGTATGTAATAAGGGATCTCGATCGTGCATGGGAGACATGAATATGACTTGAATATGATGCAAACACAATGGGAACTTCCTCATTGTATGGTTGTAGCAAGACGAGAATTCATCGAAGAACAACAACAACAATAGCACTATTCTCTTGCGATTTTAACCGGATCATTTAAAGTTATGAGTCATTATGAGATATATCAAGGTACACTGATGTCAAGCATGAACGGTACATAGGTCATCAGAAACTTATCTAGCCCCTGAATTTTAAATGTATTCGTTGGCTTTTGACACTCCTTCTAAATCTGTTCATTGAAAGCATTGTACTGACCATCTTCTACGTAGATATCATTAAAGCGCGTTTCTCAATCTTGATTTTTCTAGGACAGTTCGATAAATCCTAAGTCAATCATGAATGAATGTGAGCAAATGGCTACTTTCAAAGAAAAGGAAACTATGGCGTCATTGTCAGTTGAAGAAAATTGATCATATACTTTTATTCGGTGGAGCGAAAATAAACAGAGGTTCATTAATGCAATAGTTCTTAAAAGTTATTTTTAAAGGTAAATTCTTTATTGATGGATGACGTTAAAAAACAGAGAAAAAAGAAAACATTCAAAAGTTTGGATGTCTCTTACAAATAAAAAGAAACAAAGATCATGTCGACCCCTAAAAATATCTCACCCCCCCAAACATCATCATCTGTTGTGACTGATGTACCAAGTGATGTATTCTTGTGAGAGTTTAACTGGTTCTGCTTATACGTAATCATGCAGATGAATTTGATGATCAGTTGTAATGTAATGATGCAAAGTTTATCGGACGCTTTATCAAATTTTTATCTCGATAATTGTATGAACTAATTAGAAGCTAGAAAAAGAAAAAAACACATTAAAGTAATTCTGCCGTAGAATTTTTAATTTTTTTTTTGGAAAACCAGTGATTATGATATGTGGTTTAAAATGGTCGGCAAGCAAAATTTCCAGTTCATGTGATACATGGGGAGGAAATTTCTATTTTTGTAAGATAATAAAAAAACACTAGAGAGAAAGGCAGCGTTTGAAATCCTCACGCAATAAGTTGTATACACCAGGTCTCTCTCAATGGAGAAGGATTTCTATGTGTGGTGCATGACTGGTATATGGACATGATTGAATGTTAAAGCTTAAGATTAACGTATTTTTTAATTTCACAGCGAGTTTTGTTTATAGTATTTTCATTTATTCATTTCATTCACTTATTTGTCCTTCTCCATTTATTTAAATATTTTTAAACGAGAAACAAGTGCACACATTTACATCACAAAATGTAATAAGTGAAATCCATGATATGCCAATAATAAGGAATGTGAAAAAAAAACTGCCAAAAAAAATTCTGCATATATTAGTGTATATGAAAGTGGTGAAAAATAACAATACATAATCGATCTCGTATTCTTATGCATATTAAGTGGAATTGCAAAACCAAATTACATGAATTAAGAATACAAACCTATAACCACCCCCCCCCCCCAAAAAAAAAAAAGAGGCGTAGACAAATGGCAACACTATAGGACGCGAGGTAGTAAAGAAAGGTTCAAAGTGGGAAAGAAGGGAAAGAAGAGGAAGGGAAAGAGAGGACGGTGAAGATGAAAGTATGTCGATGGCGAAGACAAAGAGTGATGGATGAATGTGGCCGCTGAGCTTTGAATCTTAATGTCTCTGTACTTCTGCAACCATTGACAATTCAACATCTTTATTCCCACAATTTGGATAAATGTTAAACAAACAAAGCTATCATATTCACTAATGAAGCTTAGGTCTTTTTTAAGTACCTATAAACATTTCTTGGAATCTATTTGAATGAATTCAAATCTGGGGCAAAGGTATTAAGTATTACCGTTCGACAAGTATGTATATGGGTATATGGAAGGTTCCATTGTTTTCAAGTCATGAAGTGTTTTTTAAGCAATGAAAAATAGTGATAAAATTTCCGGCACGGTTTTTTTTTTCTGGTTTTGTTTTGTAATAACAACATAGACACGATTTTGTAAATGCCACAGTTTCAACATAATCATTATATTACTATAGGTGATAATTGCGACGTTGAATACATTAGAACAAATTCACATTTTTTGTAACATATTCTTTGTTTTGACTGTTATGACTGTTTTGACTGTTGACGATGTTTGTCAGTATATGCAATTTCATAAATTTCTTTTCAAACATCATTTCATTTGTAATTTTGAAGAGGATACCAACATTCCTTGTAATTGTGTTGTATAAACCATATCAATCGGACCATGTTCATCATGATCAGAATAAATGGCTATGCCAAATAAATCTTACAAAATAGTTTGAGCTACATATGGTTATTTTTCAAGGAACATAATCCATTTTATCAATATTCCATGACAATTCATTACACTCTATAACAATGTTGAGACATAATCAATAACTGTGGTCAGTGTATGCAAGTTTTATCAGAACAAAACAAAAGTGCTCGATTGCGTCATCTGAAAAACAGAATGTGCATTTCCCACATCTATTGTGGAGAAAAGACAAGGACCCATCAACCCACCCCCCCCCCCCCCGTGAGTTATATCATGACACATTGATGTTGACCAGTGTACTTTTTATAGATGTTTATCAGAAAATAATTTAGCCTCTGATTTTTAGTGTTTGTGTTTGCTTTTGACACTGTGCATTTGAATCTTTTTCTTTATTGTTGAAATCATTGTTGACTTGGATATCATTTCATTGCATTTCTTAATTATAATTTTTCTTTCAGTAGAGTTTACTGTGAAGATCATGAGTAAATCGTGAGTGAGTGTTATGAAATGCCAATTTTTCAAAACAGAAAACTCTGTATGTCATCTGCAATTAAAGAAAATGTCTTATTTTGATCATAGACTTCCAGTCAGTGGAGGGAAAGCAAGCAATATATTGCTAATGCATATTTTCTTTAAATTGCTTTCGTCTAGAATGGTATATTGATCCGTTGTATTCCAAACAAAATGAAAAGAGAGTATAAAAAATACTTCATCTCTCTGAGTTATAGAATAAAACGACGATTGTATAGTCCTCTACATCCACCTCACATAAAAGTCCACATCGTCGCGTGTTATACCTGATGTACTCAGTGATGTAGTCTTGTGAATTTTTTTCTGCTCAGGTTCTAGATAAATAATCATGCAGGTGACTGCGATGATCAGGTGCAAAGTCTACTTTCATAATTGTCAATTTAGTTGGAGGCTTTACAGTAACCTATAGGCTGCACGAGTAATTTTCTTGCGTGCAGTGCTCTTATATTCTGCTTGAGGTGTATAAAAAACGCGTGTTTGTTTGTTTGTGTGTGTGTGTATGTGTGTGTGTGTGTGTGTGTGTGTGTGTGTGTGTGTGTAAGAGCACTACGTCCCATTATGTTTCGAGTATATCATTGGCTGAATTCAACCCGTTCTCTGCTCATGCGCACAATTTCGTGCCGGCTACTAATAAAGTCCAAATACGTTCACTTCGAAGACACCATTTCAACGAAGTGCGGACATACGTGAACTGCTGATATTGCAAGTACTAGTAATCAATGCTCAGGATTTCAGCTGCTTCAGGTAAGGTCTGTAAGTTGAATCGCTCAAGCACGAAATTGAATACTGGCTTAGAACAGGATGAGAATTGAATGTTTCATGGTTGAAAGTTTCAATTTCTGAGACACAATATGAGTTCGTTGTTGCTGTTTTTTTTCATCGTAGTAGGATCGCATTTTCACTGAATGATCTTTTTTTTTATTTCATGGAATTAGATATCATTATACTAACTATACTTTTGATGTAAGGAGATGATTGAAATCAGCCATAAATGTATTGTATTGTTATTATGTCAATCAGAGTAACTTATTTGAGACATTTCAACTGGCGCGAAAAGCTAGTACCAAAATGAAATTGAATACATTTTGGTACTTTCATGAAAAATTTCATAGAATTAGATATACATTATACTAACTATACTTTTGATGTAAGGAGATGATTGAAATCAGCCGTAAATGTGTTGTATTGTTGTTGTCATTTCAGTCAGAGTAACTTATATGGGACATTTCAACTGGCGCGAGAAGCTAGTACCAAAATGAAAACTGTAAATTTTACATACTCCTAAACTAATGCCGAAGTTAAGAGTGAAGTGAAAACAATGGTAATAATCATTGTATACATAATTTTTTACAGATATACATTCATATATATATATATATATATATATATAATAAAAGTTAGATATTTATATACATACATATATATATGACAATCAATGTTCAAGAGAGTATCCTATTAGTTTTTATGGCAAAGAAATCACATTTATGTTTTGCAAAACAATGACATAATTTCTTTTTGATGATTTCCTTTTAAGAATAAATAGTGATTTGTCATTTGGTCATAAAAAAGGACCTAAGGCGTACACATGGTATCTTCTTATTTGGTAATTTTTTTTAATACATCTTTGATATAACAATTTGCCTTTCACCTTCTCATCTTATTTGCAGTATCATAATTTTTACAGGGAGAGAACAGCAAAAATGAGGATAATGGCAATCCTCGTTCTCATCATACCAGGATCGGTCTATTCTGCAGTCACAGCACTAGCGGCTAACACCACAGTTGTCAACTTTGGAAGTCATTTAGACATTGAAGCTACCAACGGCAATCAGTCAACAAGCACACAAGCTGTAGACAATGATCTCGTTTCTACTCAGTTTGAACAGAGCTATGTACGTATCGAAACAACCTCGCAACACGGCATTTCAAGGACAAGGACATTTCAGCTAAAGAATTTGAGTATTTTTGACATCAGCCTTAATACTCTGACAGAAATCTATATAGAGGAAATTAGTACACCGATTTCTGTTTGGCAAAATGATGAAAAGCCTGTCGTTCCCCAACCGCATTGGAAAGTGCAGTCAGTTACATGGACATGGGTGACGATTCCTCAACTAGCAATGTCCATGCTGGGTATAGTGGGAAACCTGACCGTGATCCTGGTGTTATTTCAAAGGCGACACACTTGCCGGTCGACTGACGTACTGATCGGTGCTCTGGCCGTTGCAGATTTCTTGACGTCAGTGTTCATGGTCCCGCTGCCTAGGCCACTCCGGGTTCCTGAAACATGGTTAGGGGATATCTACTGCAAGTTAGTTGATTCAGCCCTCTTAAGGTGGGTTGCTACAGCTGCCTCCATCTTCATTCTGGCCTTGATTCCAATAGAGAGATACATTGCGATTGCCCATCCTCTTCATTTCAAGCGTCTTGTTACACGGCAGAGAGTTGGCAAAGCTGTTGCATTGACATGGCTCGCCGCATTTTCTGTAAACCTTTTCATATTCGTTGTGGTAAGCGCCAAGAGCGACACGTGCACTGCCACGTTTCATTCACGCCTTTCCCAAATTATGACAGGCTGTCTAGTTTTCATCATTGAGTTTCTGATACCGGCTGTCATCATGCTTGTAGCCCAGGCTCTGACTGCACTAGTGCTCTATCGACAATCCCGCCGGAGGTTAGGAGAAGATTCAAACTGCAATAACTCAAACCTGTCGGCTAAGTACCTTGTGGCTAGGAATAGTGTTCTCAAGACTCTGTTCCTTGTGGTCGCCGTTTTTCTCATCTCGTGGACACCGACACAGACGGCATACCTCTTGTATAATCTTCGTTTTGTGCCAACGTCCTATTTGTTCAGCCCCCTGTATTTCGCTCTAAATGTCCTAGCCTTCTGCAATTCTTGCGCAAATCCTATCATTTACGCTATTCAGAATCCTGCGTTCCGTGAAGCGATAGGAGAATTGTTCAAATCAACCACAAGCGCATCGCAAAGAAGGGCTCTGTTTAGCGAAAAAGTAACAGGTAATACAGATTTACCAGTTTAAAATGTGGATATCTAAGGAATTTTTAATTTCTTTAGACTTGAAGCTTTTACGGTGTATTTCAAAGACCTATGTATGACGTCATAAATTCATTTCATCTATTCACATCCTGTTTTATCAGCCAACTGAAGTAATTTGTGACCGTGCATCACAAAACGAACAAACAGTCGCACACACTGATTTTGTGTGAGGACCGAAAATAGGTGAAATGGGTAAACCTATAAGCCAATCCTGACTTGTTCATATTTTCTGAAAGAGCAAGTCTTCTCTTGCATTACGCTAAAATTTGGGATCATAAAACAAGCAGAAAAGTGTGTTTTGAGCAGTTTATCTCGAATTCTTTTTTTTAGAACAGTGTAATTAAGAGTCCCTTTTTCATTTCTTAAAAACCCTGTACACTCTTCACTTTCAACTATAATAACTTAAGAAATGATATTGCTCCTGCTTTGAAATCGTGAACAGAATATTTGTTGATGAAGTATGCTCAATTTCAACTTAATCTGATAATCCCTTCATTGTTGTTACTAGGCCCCATGTCACAGTGGAAATTGACAAAAGTTGCCAAAAATTGACAAAATTGACCAAAGTTGCACAAAATTGTACAAAATTGCATAAACTTTTCACAAAGTTGCTCAAAATTGCGCAAAGTTGTACAAAGTTGCATAAACTTTTCACAAAGTTGCACAAAATTGCGCAAAATTGTACAAAGTTGCACAAACTTTTCTCAAAGTTGCACTAAATTGCGCAAAATTGTACTAAGTTGCACAAACTTTTCTCAAAGTTGCACTAAATTGCGCAAAATTGTACAAAGTTGCACAAACTTTTCTCAAAGTTGCACTAAATTGCGCAAAATTGTACAAAGTTGCACTAAATTGCGCAAAATTGTACAAAGTTGCACTAAATTGCGCAAAATTGTACAAAGTTGCACTAAATTGCGCAAAATTGTACAAAGTTGCACTAAAAATTGCGCAAAATTGTACAAAGTTGCACTAAATTGCGCAAAATTGTACAAAGTTGCACTAAATTGCATAAACTTCTCACGAAGTTGCACAAAAATGTGCAAAGTTGTACAAAGTTGCATGACCTTCTCACAAAGTTGCAAAAAATTGCGCAAAGTTGTACAAAGTTACATTAACTTTTCACAAAGTTATGCAAAATTGCGCAAAGGTTCACAAAGTCACATAAAATTGTAGGGGCAAGCATGGTGTCACCGGACACCATGGTATTACCGGACACGCACATTTTTGCGTACTAATGACATTCTGTACGCGCGAGACTTCGTAGATTAGCCTCACAGAACTTTGTGTGGACCGAAATCGCAAAAAACGCCACATAAAAATGTAAAAAAAAACGAAAAAATTCACATTTTACCTCAAATTTATAGTTGAGTGACCCGTACCTTGTTTATAGTTAATATTTATGCATGTTTGAATCACATTTCGCGACTGAAATTCTATGAAATCCCACTCACATACAGGAAAAATGCTGAAGATTCTATTAGAACCAAAAGTTCACTGATCAATATCGGAAAAATTGTAGCTATCGTCCTCAAACGCGAACGATGCGGAATAGTTGTGCGCTAAGGGGCACGCAACTCATCACCCGCGCGTGCAGCTCCCATAGACAAAGCACGTATACTCTAACCAGTTGTCGATTTCTCACAAGGTTTTATTGCGTGAACTGTTCGAAATGGTCAAGACAGACATTTTACTGTAAAATACGAAATTTGAGCTTCATTTGCAGATTTTTTTGTGTGTCATCCGCTCGGTGAGAATGTGTATGGTGATTTGTGGGATGAATTGTGATTCTGGTGCAAGGATTAGGTGCGAAAGACCTCGATTATTCGATTACGAAAATAGCGTCCGGTAATACAATGCGATTTTGCACCGCGCAAAAAACCACTATTTTTAGAGGGGTATGTTTGAAGCATATTTTCTAAAAACTGGAACGAAGAAATGACGTAAGTTGGCTGAATTCGTAATTTCCATGAGTCTGTGAATAAGTGGTGTTGTTTTTAGCCGAAATTTCACTCTATGAGTACGGAATTCAAAGCCACAAAGAAAAGCGTCCGGTAATAGGATGTTCCACCCTACTAAGTTCCATTAACCCGTTGAAGACGAGCTGATTTTGCTATTACACGCAATTCTTATGACCCCAGCCCGATTATACCCGGGACTCGTCTTCAACGGGTTAACTTCTCACAAAATTCCACTTTAATTCTTCTCCCTTCCCCAAATGAGGTCCAAATGTGCTTGCTCCGTACATTCTGTGCGTTTTCCTATCTTGTTAACTCTAATATCTTTGGTACTATCAAAGAGTTAACAAGATAGGAAAGCGTGCAGTATGCATGGAGCAAGCACATTTGGACCGCAATCGGCAGTCAGGCACAAGATCGAAATACCGTTCTTCCCCAAAAGAACGGTTTATGGTTGTTTTGGGGCCTGATGAATAATACATAAACCTTAGTCCCGTCATGCTTTGCGATGCGTTGCGTGTTATACCTATGGCCAACAAATGTTTGGTTTGCAGTACCGTTTTTCAAAAAATATTTACGGAAAATGTCATGGCTCAATATTTTTTACAAAGCGCATGAATCATGAAGAATACATAATGATACTTCTCTGTTAATATAAAAGAAAATGAGCCATGACATTTTTGAGAATTTCCACTGGAATACGTAATTAGGCTCGATATTTTTGAAGATTTGAACGAACCGTTCCTTATAGACGTGTTCGAACAGGCGCTTTGTCAAATAACGCAATCTGGTAAGGGTATTGTTTGTTATCAGTTGGGTTGCAACTCGCTAATGTTTATCAATGTAACATCTTATCGTGAAGCTCAGAGACATAGAGTAGAAGGGGGGGGGGGGGTGGAGCAGAATAGATGATTTGGTAATGTAGACAAACTATGTATTCACCTGTCAAATACAACCACATCACAATAGTCAGAAGGCGAACTGCATACATTAGTATTGCCAAGTCGGACAAACATTGTAGCTTGTCAAACCTATAGCAACATTCACAGCGGGTGACGATCATTCCATCCATTACAATGTTATTGTTTGTTATCAGGTGAACAAATGTTTGCTTATCGAAATTTAACAAAGGTGTGTGCATAAAATTTGACATTACGAAACCCCTCTATTGAACCGGGGGGTAAGATTATGTAATTGTTCTTGTTTTGATTTCTTATATACCAAGATATGCAATTGAATTATGACAAACGAGCAGGGGAAAACATTCTAAAACGGTACTAAAAACATCTCCCGCTCTGCGTATGGGTCAACACCCTGTTTGGTTTTCAAATTATGGGGTTTGCTTCTCCTGCTTGACCCCCCCCCCCCCCCCCCCCCCAAGCATGCACATCAGGCCAGGTAGTTTTTGGACCATAGTAATCGCGAAATGGAACTGCATTGTCTTAGAATAAAAGCGCTACATATTGAGACACTAAAAATATGTGTGTTTGTGTGTATGTATGTATGTATGTATGTGTGTGTGTGTGCGTGTGTGTATACTACTAATAACGTAACAAAACTGCAATACCTTCAAAAAGAAACTATACTGAGAAATATTCTGTGCATGTGTGTGTGTTTGTGTGTGTGTGTGTGTGTGTGTGTGTGAGAATGAAGTTACCATGTCACCCGTTCACGTATACGCAACTCCTATCATTCTTGCGTGCAGATCGATTAATAATTTTGATGTTTTTGGTTGTTTTGAATAAACGACTGCGTAGAGTCTATGTAGCACGATCTCTACGCCATCACGCGGCGGGTGATTGAAAACAGCCAAAAACCATTCTTTTCCATAAGATCGGTAAATCGATCTTGCGCCTGACTGATCGGGCAGAACTATAATCACAGAGCTAAGAACACAACTCAGTCCGCCCGCAAGCATTGATTATTTATAAGATAAATGGTGTTAATATTATCTTTAAAAGATTTTAAAATTATACACGATTTTTGTGATATAAAGTGCTTGAATCGTAACAAAATATTTTAGAAAAATAAGGATTAATTCGTGTACATGAAAAATAGGCAATGCCACAATACGCCAAAACACAATCAGTGACAAAAGAAATAAGCGCATCAATCACCAATCAGTTGCGTCGAATTTATTGATCACGCGCCTTGCCATGATTAAGTTTCACTGCGCAATATATGGGTGATTGCGCACGCGTCCATTTGTATTGTACATTAATTGGATTTATAAAATGGGTTCAAGAATGTAGCCAATTGGAAGCGCTGAAATGAGTCACGTGTGCGTGCATTATTTTCTTCAGGTAAGCACTAAGAAGAGTCTCTCTTCCACCTCCCTGGCCTGACGTACGTCACAATAGCCGGGTTCACACGTACACCAATTAGCGGGATACAAATCTCGAGATTTGCATCGCGATCGTCATCCCGAGTTTTTTGCACGTGTGGACAGAAAAAACCCGAAAATTAGCGGGATAAGCATCGCGATGCTAATCCCAAGAAATCTTGCGCTGGTTCGTCAATTAGCGGGATAATTGGCCGCGCGCTGGTACGTGTGAACGGTCGGGATTACAATCTCGAGTTTTTATATCCCATCATGCAATGCGCACATCACAACAGCGAGGCCTCTGCGAAGAGGTCCTTCACCTCTTTGGAGCACAACAACAACAGCGCGCGAACCACACCACTGACGCGTAAAAGACAATGGACAAAGGTAAGTGCGCGCAAGCAGTGACAGAAGCCGGGTTCACACGTACACCAATTAGCGGGATACAAATCTCGAGATTTGCATCGCGATCGTCATCCCTAGTTTTTTGCACGTGTGGACAGAAAAAACCCGAAAATTAGCGGGATAAGCATCGCGATGCTAATCCCAAGAAATCTTGCGCTGGTTCGTCAATTAGCGGGATAATTGGCCGCGCGCTGGTACGTGTGAACGGTCGGGATTACAATCTCGAGTTTTTACATCCCATCATGCAATGCGCACATCACAACAGCGAGGCCTCTGCGAAGAGGTCCTTCACCTCTTTGGAGAACAATAACAACAGCGCGCGAACCACACCACTGACGCGTAAAAGACAATGGACAAAGGTAAGTGCGCGCAAGCAGTGATAGAGAAGGGCGCTGCGTGACCCAGTTTGCAGGCTTTGTTGTTGTCTCTATCGGCACTTAGCGGGATAATTCGGTACGTGTGGACGCTCGCCAAATTAGCGGGATACCGATCGCGATCGCCATCCCGCTAATTTGGTACGTGTGGACGCTCGCCAAAAAACTCGGGATGAGCATCGCGATCGTCATCCCGCTAATTTGTACGTGTGAACCCGGCTAGAGAAGGGCGCTGTGTGACCCAGTTTGCAGGCTTTGTTGTTGTCTCTATCGGCAATTAGCGGGATAATTCGGTACGTGTGGACGCTCGCCAAATTAGCGGGATAGGCCTACCGATCGCGATCGCCATCCCGCTAATTTGGTACGTGTGGACGCTCGCCAAAAAACTCGGGATGAGCATCGCGATCGTCATCCCGCTAATTTGTACGTGTGAACCCGGCTATTGTTTTACACTAGCAGTGCGCACTCAGT
The DNA here is from genome assembly GCF_040938485.1 of Diadema antillarum. Classification (NCBI taxonomy): domain Eukaryota; kingdom Metazoa; phylum Echinodermata; class Echinoidea; order Diadematoida; family Diadematidae; genus Diadema; species Diadema antillarum. The sequence goes on along the minus strand of NW_027271407.1, from coordinate 553,100 downwards.
TGTTACAAGTGCGTCACGCGCTACTATACGCGCTGTCAATCCTGTAAACAACTTCTAGTTCGGGCCGCGGACTGCCACAACAGCCGGTGTAGCGGCAGATAGCGTTCCGCGGCGTTTTTTTTTTGTTCTAAAACAGTATCCGCCGGCAGATCGTGTCCTAACACTGGCGGATACTGTTCTGAAGCGCAGGTATCGTTACTATCGTTGCTTCTCACTGTGGTTTCTTCTTTTCGCTGATTCTGCCAATGCGCCCCTGCTTGTTCGCTGCTTCCATTTCGAGTTTCACGTACAATAACTCTATATTTGCTGCTTCCGCCCCTCGCTGCTGCTGTTTCGCTGCCTCCACTTACACTCCAGACCGGTATTCCGAGGTTACAACAGCTAGCTCTGGTCCGCACGTATCTTTTTTTTTCGTAGCCATGCGAGAAATTATCTTATAGATATATGCTTTTGAATAGCATTATGATCCCTCCCCCTCCCTCCCCCACCCCCTCCCCTCGGCTCCCCCTCAAACGAGAAAATGAAAGGGAGGCAGAATTCACTCCAGTGCACATGGTGCAGGTATCATGCCTAGGTGAATGCAGCACTTTGCCTACTAAAATGTCCGCAGATTATAAAAATATCAACAGATTATAAAAATGTCAACCGTGAGTCCCTGTAACGTATTCAAAGAGAGGAATAAGTCCGCCCTGTTGTGTATTCATAGGGAGGCAGAATTCACTCCATCTCGTGACGATTCATGCAGCATTTTGCTTACTAAAATGGCTGCAGTAGCCACTTGGAACCTAATCCGCGCAGCGCGGAACTCTTTCGACACAGTCCCTGACGAAGATCACGTGCACGCGGCAGGTTAAGCAACGCTATTACAACGTAGTAGCCTGTACGTACAAAATCCGCCGCTGTACAGTATCTGCCGTCACTAATCGCGGCAGATTTCAGCCCATGTCGGAACGATAACTGCCGATTGAAACGATAACTGCCGGCGGATACTGTTCTAGAACAAAAAACGCCGCGGAACGCTATCTGCCGCTACACCGGCGGCCTTTCTTGTGCATAACAGTACGTGGCGTACGTATACTCTTATACGTACGTACAGTACTTACAGTGTGCGGGATTTCCGAGTGCGACGTGCGTAAATGTTTGGGACGAACATCTTCGGACATCTTGACTTTTGAGCGAGTGCTACATGTAGCTGACTGGTATTGACCCACAAAGGTACGTGAATAATGCTGTTAGTTTTCGACCCATTTTATAAAACTAATGATGCACAGGATTATTTCGTGGCGTTAGTGAAGGTGCGGCTCACTCTCGAGTATTGACAACGGTTGCAAACATGCACTCGGCTGCGCCTCGTGCATGTCGCACCATTGTCAATACTCTCGAGCGCGCCGCACCTTCACTAACACACTCTATCCTGTGCATCATTAGTATATTATAAAATGGGTTCAAGAATGTAGCCAAGTGGAAGCGCTGAAATGAGTCACGTGTGCGTGCATTATTTTCTTCAGGTAAGCACTAAGAAGAGTCTCTCTTCCACCTCCCTGGCCTGACGTACGTCACAATGTTTTACACTAGCAGTGCGCACTCAATCAGTTGTTACAAGTGCGTCACGCGCTACTATACGCGCTGTCAATCCTGTAAACAACTTCTAGTTCGGGCCGCGGGCTGCCACAACAGCCGGCGGCCTTTCTTGTGCATAACAGTACGTGGCGTACGTATACTCTTATACGAACGTACAGTACTTATAGTGTGCGGGATTTCCGAGTGCGACGTGCGTAAATGTTTGGGACGAACATCTTCGGACACCGTTTGAGCGAGTGCTACATGTAGCTGACTGGTATTGACCCACAAAGGTACGTGAATAATGCTGTTAGTTTTCGACCCATTTTATAAAACTAATGATGCACAGGATTATTTCGTGGCGTTAGTGAAGGTGCGGCTCACTCTCGAGTATTGACAACGGTTGCAAACATGCACTCGGCTGCGCCTCGTGCATGTCGCACCATTGTCAACACTCTCGAGCGCGCCGCACCTTCACTAACACACTCTATCCTGTGCATCATTAGTATATTATAAAATGGGTTCAAGAATGTAGCCAAGTGGAAGCGCTGAAATGAGTCACGTGTGCGTGCATTATTTTCTTCAGGTAAGCACTAAGAAGAGTCTCTCTTCCACCTCCCTGGCCTGATGTACGTCACAATGTTTTACACTAGCAGTGCGCACTCAATCAGTTGTTACAAGTGCGTCACGCGCTACTATACGCGCTGTCAATCCTGTAAACAACTTCTAGTTCGGGCCGCGGGCTGCCACAACAGCCGGCGGCCTTTCTTGTGCATAACAGTACGTGGCGTACGTATACTCTTATACGTACGTACAGTACTTATAGTGTGCGGGATTTCCGAGTGCGACGTGCGTAAATGTTTGGGACGAACATCTTCGGACACCTTGACTTTTGAGCGAGTGCTACATGTAGCTGACTGGTATTGACCCACAAAGGTACGTGAATAATGCTGTTAGTTTTCGACCCATTTTATAAATCTAATGATGCACAGGATTATTTCGTGGCGTTAGTGAAGGTGCGGCTCACTCTCGAGTATTGACAACGGTTGCAAACATGCACTCGGCTGCGCCTCGTGCATGTCGCACCATTGTCAATACTCTCGAGCGCGCCACACCTTCACTAACACACTCTATCCTGTGCATCATTAGTATAATTGCGTACCACTATAACTGAGAAACTACCCACCAAGTGCGACTGAGTATACCCGCGTATGAATTAATTAGCACGCTTGATGACCGCGCGCTGTCCATTTGTTTTGTACATGAAAATCGCGCAGTTCCCAGTCTTTTCAATTAAGCGTCTTTGGTACTATGCTATATCCAGTGGTTAGAGATCGAAGGATAAAACCCAAACAAACTAAGAGATGACGTCATTTCGATTCATGGTGCGCCGGACGTGTCAAAACTTGAACTACTTGAAAAACGATTCTTTGCAAATTTGCGGCTGTTTCATTGGTTGAAAGTTAAAATGAGGTCTGTATCGATATTCACAAGAGATATCGATACGCCATCTTCATTCTTTTTCTCAAGTCGAATACTGTATAGTCGAGTCGAGTCAAGATACAAAAATATGTCGTCAAAAGCGAGCCCACTGCTGAAGAAACTCATGGAGTCTCATTTAGATATTAGACCAAGTGACTTGATCATTATTAATGATAAACACATAAAACAAATTATTTCTGATTTACGCGATTTCTTTAATTTTAAAGTGTTTATAATTCCATTTGATCAATTTTTTTTTTTTTAAATCATGATGATTATAATTTCATAACCCACATGTTACCGGAACAAGATAACACAGGAAGCCATGTACATGGCATCTGATATAAAGGTAAGCCCTAAGATTTATATTACTATTAGTCTATTCGAATTTGGAACAATTTAAAAAAATATATATTTATTTATTGTTTTGTGTTTGTTTTTATTTACATTTTTTTGTGTGTTGTGGTTGTAATAGAACGTGGCTCTAAAGGCAGTTTGGATTATTTAGGAATGGGGTGGGGGTTTTTCATTGCATTAGGCAGCTTTCTAACGCCAGACCGAACGTCAAGCTTAGTACGAGGTGACGTCTCAAATTCTTACCCTCGGGTCGTCTTCTAAATCTGAGGACGGGAGTCGGTGGAGATTTCCCCGATTCCACGTCGTCGCGACTTGTAACGACGTGAGTGACACTGTATTTCTTTGTAAGGCCTAGATCTATATGATTATGGATAATAATCTAATTCTGCTAGGTTTAATCTTCACGGGCCTAAAAGATAGATTGAAGTGTTAAAATTCACATAAGTTAAAGAGAGAGAGAGAGTGAGAGGGTGGGGGGGGGGGGGGGGTTATGAGGCATTTCCCCCATCAGAAATGTTCCCCCCCCCCCCCCCCAGTTAACCCAAACACTAAAAATGACCTCTAACATGTTGTTAGAGACTTTAGAGGTCACAGTCGCCAATTCCCCCGAAAATGTCAATCCAACTTAACACCCCAGGTTCTTCCTTCCCCTTGGCCTTCTTCTTCTTTCCTCTTTTTTTCTCTTTTCCTTTCCCCTTTCTCTTCTTCCATACCTAAAGAAAATTTGACCAACATCAGCAAAGAATAAGGGGAAAGCACGAATGACAATAAATCAGAGCGAAGAGATTGTGTTACATGCAGTCTCTTCGGCTCGATAAGAAACTTGACACCCCACCTCTCTCCCCTTGTGGAAATTTCCACAAAAGCAGGTGCCACACCCAGGTGCGTGCCAGACGAAAGAATGCGCGCGCTGGAATAAACAGCGTGTAAATATCCTGGAAATATCGATCGAAGAACCAGCTCATTAGTTGAATTAAAGAGTTCACGCTCATCATAACTGCTTATTACTTATCAAAGTTTTGGCCAGGGAGGTCTTTCTTCCACCTCCCTGGTTTTGGCTATCAACATTCGTTCGTACGTGTTTTTTGTTTGTTTGTTTGTTTTGTATGTTTTTCCTCAAGTGAAAGACGTAATGATTTCTTCGTATCGAACGTAGACTATGTTTACCGTTTATCCAAACAGTAGGCGCCTAGGCGTACTTTCTGAATATATTCAGAAATTTCTATCAACATTTTAAATATATTACAAGACTCCCAAATACCAGTTGAAAAAAAAATAAGAAATCGAATTTTTGAGATATGAACAACAACAAAAAATAACTAGATCTGTCGTCTTTGGGACACGATACATACATGGTATAAGTATGAACTTGATAGGCATATCACTTTCTGAGCTAACCTCTGCACAACTTTTGGGGAGAAATAAAGAAAGAAAGAAAGAAGAAGAAGAAGAAGAAGAAGAAAGAAAGAAAGAAAGAATCCGTACAGATACAGAAGGTGATTCGAGAGGATACTCGGATCACCTAAAAATGCATAGGAAAAGACCACTTCAACTTCGAATGACTTCGAATTTCTCAAAACCGTTCCCTAGTTCATGGACATCCCATAGAAACGCGTGTTTTGATATATAGGCCTACACGTTGCTATGGCATGTCCTCGAACTATTATATCTAGTTTCGCGAAACTACGGCCTGGCATGGCCACAGTAATTTTTTTCCGTAACCTCCCGCCTCCCCTTCCCCGATTCGAAAACAGCTTGATTGAAGCCCCTGCCTATATTTAAACACGAACCTTATTAAACCCTAAGTTAGGTACATGGTTTATATGGCTAGTGTTTGAATAGAATTTACTATTTTAAGTTAATAATAGACTGTCAGTATTGCAACTGATTAACAAATTGCCCTACATCGACGTAAATATTTTGTTCATAAATATGAATAAGACTCTCAGTAGTTCCATAATCGTTTGTGTGTCGATCGGCAGGTTAGGGTTACGGAAAAAATAATCGCGGCCTGGCCTCTGCTCTGCCATGCCTCGTCTTCTGTACACGTGTATGTACGCCTGTACTGTACGCCTGTACTGTATACATGTACAACACGGTCCACATCACGCACATGGTTTTGCAGCAGATTTCACGGTCGACGGTCGGTCGATGCTACACTACAGCAGTGAATGCGATTGAAGGATAGCGAGCTTCGCGATGCCGCGGGCTGTATGTGATGATTTTAATCACAAATCGTGTTTGGTAGTGTGGTTTTTTGAGCAAATTTGTGCTCAAACCTTCTGAAAAGACCTTTAGTCTGACATCAGATAGAAAAAGAAGACATACGAGAATGAAGTGAGTATCAGTATGTTATAATAAAACTGAATGAAAATTGTGTCAGTTTCGCGTTTTCAGGAGCCGGTGAATTTGCCCGGCTCGCGATCGCGAGTTTGTTTTATTCTGTTACGGAGGGATACCATGCAAGAAGCCTCGCAAAATTACATGACGGTCCTATTATAAAATGGGTTCAAGAATGTAGCCAATAGGAAGCGCTGAAATGAGACACACCTCCTTCCTTTACTTCAGTACAACTGCACTGCCTGTAATCCTATGGTAGATTGCCGATCGTCTGTGCGCGCGGCGGCTCCTTTGATGAATTGCGTGCATACGCGTACGCGCCGTCAATCCTGTAAACAACTTCTAGTTCGGGCTGCCGGCCGGCCGGCCTGTCTTCCCTTGTGCATAACATATGTGGCGTACGTACGTATACTGTACTATACGTACACTTTGTACAGTACAGTAGACCAAGCGTTATGGGACCGGACACGTACATGGAGTCACTTTGAAGAGCAAATCCAACGATTTAGCAGGTTAATTCTCACGCCGTTTTCAGAGTATGTTGTCTAGTAGGCCTATATGAGAAGTCTATATCAAGTCTTTAAGGTAAAGGGTGCATATTCTATGTAAAATAAGTAAGTTTTCATGCGGGTGTCCGGAAACCCAACCCCCCATTATACTTATACTGTATGTGCGGGACTTCCGCGAGTGCGACGTGCGTAAAAGTTTGGGACGAACATCTTCGGACGTCTTGATCCACAAAGGTACGTGAAAAACGCTGAAAAATGATGTTAGTTTTCGAATTTTCGACCCATTTTATAAAACAAATGATGCACAGGATTATTTCGTGGCGTTAGTGTAGGCGTAGCTCACTCTCGGGTATTTACAATGTAGTGCATGTTTCCCAATTGTAAATACCCTCGAGTGCACTACGCCTACACTAACGCACTCTATCCTGTGCATCATTAGTATATTAACGAACCTTTTGACACACTCTGGTTAAATGACCGACTATGACGCACATAATGGGTCAGTATGTGACGGACATTTTGCTCCCGTGACGGTACCACGCATCATCAAATTGGTGGTACTTGACGCGACCATGACGCACTTTTCCCGGGGGTCAAGAGGTGCGTCATACAAATGACAGCTGCATAAACATATACACTCGTGGCTATCTGGTTCAATGCTCAGACACTTCTGCTTGGAGAACAGTTGCTCTAGTTTGCGTTCCTAACAAGAAATATTATCCGTAGTGTTGCTCCACATAACAAGTCATGATGTACAATTTTATTATAACTAGCGGGTACCCGTGCTTCGCAGTGGCCATGGCCACTGTGCACAGTGAACGCGTCGCCGCAGTTACCGTGCATTCGCGTCTGACGCGAGCATCACCGTCATCGCGCGTATAACATGACCCTGATGTTGCAACGCGTAATCCATGTGTAGGACCGCATAGCAACCGGCTTGTGCCGAAAGGGTGGGTTGGGTGGTGGCGCGTCGCGTTAATGGGAACACCACCCTTCGTCCAAAGCCCCCCCCCCCCCCCCCGGTTTTGCCGAAAGGGTGCGTTGGGAGCGTTGGATCGCGTCGCGTTGACTGGAACCCCACCCTTCGTCCAAACCCCCCCCCCCCCCGGTTTTGCCGAAAGGGTGCGTTGGTACTTTTTCTCTTTTTCTCATGTAACCCTATAAAGCCCAAGCTATCTTGATGTTATTGTTTGATGTTTCATCGTCACATTCGGCACATGGGTAGAGCAACTCATAGTCTACATGACCGCATACTTGATTTTTTTTTTCATGGTGACACATAGAGGGCGCTATTCACCAAAATATAAAGAAATACATAGGAAATATGCTAAAAACATGATTTTTCTGTATAATTTCTTTATCCCCACTATGTGTTATCATAGACCAATATTTTTCATATTTGCCACAAATGATTTGCAAGTCAAAGCTCATTATTTTTTATGGTCGAAATTTCTCAAGGTCACTACATGGGGGCGCTATTCATAACAAAATAAAGAAATACATTATGAGACCTGTGATGTATTGTTAGGAATAGGTACATGCATATAGTTATCATATTTCATATACCAATAATATCGGAATTTTAAGTTTGCAGATTGATAATGTGATAAACAAATGATATTAGAGGTATAACTTGGGTGGAGGAATCAAAATGACACAAAATAGAATGGCAATCTTTGGAAAATACTGTTATTTTCAAGTACCTCTATTATATCTACTGTTTTATGGCATTGTCACAGAAAAACAAAGGAAATAATAGGAAGAACATTTCAGGGCCATAATTACTTCACATTTTGCTCCTTCAGCAAATTTCAGCCAAGAAACGCCCATTTTATACATTATAATATGGGTAATTGGAATTGGAACAGAAAAATATGCAAAATCTGACTGACATGGTTGTCAGTTTTATTGTTGCCATGGCAACCAGCAATATCAAATATAGCTTAATCATATGTCAAAATGTTTGGAATAAGATTTTTAGAAAAGTCACCAAATTTGGTTAAAACTGAATTAAGGGCGAAGGAGTGGCGAATGAAAATCGGGTAGGGGGCACAATGTGCCCCCCCCCCCCCTTGGGCTTTATAGGGTTAAAAGACGAGTTTTGAATTCATATCTAACCAACTGATATTAAACAACAAATAGCAATTAGACCAAACAGTAATTGGACGAAATGATGACTAGACCAACTGGTATATATTAGACCAACTGATATTAAACAGTCTATTAGACCAACTGGCTGTAGACCAAGTTGTAATAGAGTGTAAACCGATCCGGACGATAGCCTCTTTGAAATGGTTGTTTGAAGGTTAAATATAAATTCAATTCTTTTGATATTACGTAAGAAAAAGTACCAACGCACCCTTTCGGCAAAACCGGGGGGGGGGGGGGGGGGGCTTTGGACGAAGGGTGGGGTTCCAGTCAACGCGACGCGACCCAACGCTCCCAACGCACCCTTTCGGCAAAACCGGGGGGGCTTTGGACGAAGGGTGGTGTTCCCATTAACGCGACGCGCCACCACCCAACCCACCCTTTCGGCACAAGCCATAGCAACCAAGCTGTTTATTATTCATTTTTTTTTTGTTATTTGCATAGTAAACGATTGACCCCCTACTCTAACCTACCCATTGCACATCTTAGATACCTGTTCTATCATTGTACGGGGTCAGTTCAGTATGAAAGTACATCGTTTAGGAGCCTATTCGTGAACAGACAAAGAGAGAGTCTCTGATTTTATTAGTTTAGATTTCAAACGGGTTAAGTTTGCATCATGTTTGCTCTAAATAGTAGGTGCCAAAAGAGGTGTTGCTAATGAGTAATGACATCCAAATAGTAGGCCTAATAATGTTACTTCTGAAAAACTGTTGCTGCTTATTGTCAATTAGAGAATGAAGGTATTGTTTTTAGTTGCTGACGTGCATCTGTCGTCTCATATAACACAGGCGATATCAAGAACTGTGAGGCGTAGCCGAACGGTTCTATCAGAGACTCCAACCCAAGCGCCTTCTGATCTGGAGATTCTCCCGCCTGAAACCCCTAGCAAACGGGAGACTCCAAGTTGATGTGTGAGAAGCGCGAAGTTCCTAGGATTCTAGATGTTCTCTGGTGCTATCAAAGGCTTGTTTTTTCAACATACGATAGAAATAAGTAAGAAATCCTTTCCACCGGGAGACACAGAGCCAGGGCGGGAGAAATCAAATCTCAAACGGGAGAACGGGAGATTGTGCAAAAATGGGCTTTCGGCGGGAGATCTCCCGTCGAAAACGGGAGAGTTGGAGTCTCTGTTCTATGCTAAAAATAATGGAATCCGATCGCTTGTTATATGATATATAGATGCAAGTCAGCAGCTAAAAACAATACCTTTATTCTCATTCTTAAACACTTCAATTCAAGATTGGTTTTAATTTTAAAAATAGACTAACTTTTAGACTAGGCAATTTTTACATTTTTTACACAAAATATTACCTGGGCTTTAGAATCGATCAGTCCCGTTATTACTATGCGGCTCCAATTGGTTCGAGCAGCGCGTGTGCGCATTGCGTAGACGTGCACATGCTGCAGCCATGTGTATGTAACACGGCCAGGAACCAATGAAATTTCAAGAACTGACTAAAGTGTTTAAGAATGGTTGATAAAGTTTAGTGATAATGTTTGTGAGACAAATATTTCACCTTTATAAAACATTGTTAGAATTACACGCTTCATATAAACTGTGAAAAGTGTTAGTCATGATGAGAAGTACATAGGCTTAGGACATGATGATTTTGATTGGTGGGGGGGGGGGGGGGTTGGGACTGAGATGCAATGAAATTTCTGTCCAATGTTATGCATTCCAGGAGGCAAAGCTACTTGGCAGGGGTTCCAGGGGGAAAGCCCCTTATTGAGGATCATGGCAAAAATGTGACCGTCCACAACGAATCACTCGTTAAGTTGGTACCAAGGTGAGTCTGGTTTCTGGGTTCTGTTCGTTTCCAGTGGAAGAATTGAACAGGTGTTCTCTACGATAATGTGATCCATGGGCGTTTGTTTGCATTGATTGAATGAAGTATGTTATACATGACCGACCCAGTTACCACCCATTGCCTTTTATCGTTCTTCGTAATCAACAATGCCCAGGGATTGCACTATGGTACAGAACACCTAATCAATTCTTCTACTGAAAACAAACAGAAACTAGTCTCAAGTCGGTGCCGACTTTACAAGCGATTTGTGGTGGATGGTCACAAATATGCTGATGCCTTAATGAGATAACGAAGGTCTAGTAGATTTGTTCATAGGGTCTTCCTTTGCATATGAAGTGATGGCTTGAGAAAACTACTGGTAACCACAGTATTTCATGTGTTTTTACTACTATGTAAAGTGTGCTTGTGCATGTCAACCAAAATCAGTATCAGGTAGCCATTGCACATAGATATACCACTATTGTTATTTATATTAGGCCATATGAGCCGACCCATTCATTTTTAACAGAATTTTTATTGGACTTTTTTTATGGGAGTATCCGCTACAGACCCTATATGCATTCCACCATGCGGAACAGCATTACAATTGAAATTGCCGCCATCGTGGAGGACATGGCTTGTCATGTACACCATTTCGCTGGTTTGCATCAGAGTTGACAACCCATTGATACCGGGAATCGGTTGACCAGGCAACATTTCAATATAACCATTGTTTTCTGGCATCTTGTAGGGGCAGAAATTCTATGCATAGGGTCTATTGCATTTGCAAATGAAAGTGAGTCAGAATTCCCAGTTACACCAGCCCAAATCAAATTATTGTCCCCTGGATTTACATTTGGAAAACTGTTTATAAACAATGTCCCTGCTGTACATGTATCACAAGCAGTGGTGTGTGTATTGTGTAAAAGTATATTTCTTATATTTAAGAATCCCTATATTCCTTAGTTTCTTTTTGTTTGTTTGTTTGTTTTGTTTATTTTTTAAAGATATCGAAATGACAAAACTGGCTCAAAGCCTGTTCACTTACTCCTTTATCTAATTTTTATTTTCTTGTGACAGCTTCTAAAATCCACCAAGAACTAGTAAGAGAACTTAAGTCTGATGGAAAATGGTCAGAAAATTGTAACAAGCTCCTCTGCAGCACAGATGCTTCGTTTCTCCTTTATGAGTTTGACCGATTCAGGAGCATGACTGGCAAAGTTTATGGCGATAAGACCTATGAAGTACTGACAATAAATCCAGTTATGTTCTGGTGTCCAGTGATGGACTGTAAATCAAAGAAAGGTATGATACAATTATCTATAATGGAGCTCTAGGGTCATTCCATGCCAATTCACCCAATGAAAGTGCAATTTTGCACCCTTCCGTCTCAGAATTTGCTCAAATTTGGTACACATAAAGTTTAACATTACCTTCCCATGAAACAAAAAAAAAGCCATTCCGAGCTATGGCCCGCCCTATTTGATTCGTTTTGGCAAAAATGGTTGTGACCTTCCATTTCAACGGCACAATGCGTCTGAACTGGTTGACCAATTTTTGTGAAACTGGTACCATTCAAAATGAAATTCAAAGAGGAATTCAAAAATGGTATCAAACATATTATTGGAGAAAGTTAAAGTGCTATGACCTTTGACCTTTCCTTTAACCTTGCTTTTGCCCCCCAGACGAATAATATTTTTACTTGATTTTTATGTATGTTAATTGTCAGTATAGTATTAACATAACATGTAAATATCTAGGATGATATTTTATTTCTTCACCTTTAAAAACTCTTTTTAATGCAATTTACAAAGTTACTGTTACCCCCACATACTGATATTTTGTTGGTAATGTGTGTACAAGACTCCATTATAAATGAATACTTTCAAACTAAAGTAACATTACAATCAAATGCAATAATGTATTCCATATCTGTTGCTGATGCTTCAAAGATCTCAAGGATGTATCCAGTTTGGGACAGTAGAGCTGACTACATGTAGGAAGCATTTTGTTTCTGTCAAAACTGCAGATTTCTGATGATTTGTATATGTATACCTATTGCACCCCAATCAAAAGGGCTAAACAAATGTCTCTCTTCATAAGCAAATGGAGTCTACGTACATGTATACATTATCATTGTGTTTAATGTTTCCTTTATTACCTGAAATGTTTAGTTTTCTGTTTTAATTGAATGTAATTTAACTTCAGTTTGGAAGTATTCAAGTGAGCCTGAAGACACGTGAAAAGAACGTCGCTGCATTATTTTTTTCGCAAAAGTTCTTAATTTTTTTAATTATTATAATTTATGCAAATGAGGTGCATCAAATTTCATAAAATTCACAAATATATCAATATTTCCTTCAAAAATTATAATTGGATTCTAATTCTTTGCAGAAAGTATCCCAGAAGCATTGTCAACAAGATTATATGGTAATATTTTCAAATTTCAAAACATTTTCTTTGTATTGTATTGTTTTCCGAATTTCTTATGTATTCTATTGTTTTTATTTCTTATGTATTTCCTTGTTTTTAAGATTTTTTTTTGTTTTCTAATCTAAAATTAGTTGATGTGAAGTCACATAACATCTTTTAAATGGCCTAGAAGATTGAAAAAGCTGTGTTTTAGAGCAATTTATGAAATATGCTGCTTTGCACACAAACGTATGGGAAAAGCAGGTTTTTGCCAAATTTTGGGCAGACATGCACTTACGAAATGTCACGTGACCTCGCGACCGGTGGTCGGATTTTCGCAAAATTTATTTCAAAAGAAAAAAAAAGTCACCAAAAATTATCACGCGATCAGCGGCGGTCGCGCGGCAGCAGAAAATTTTTGTACGGGGGGGGGGGGGGGGGGGGGGGTGGGGGGGGGTCAATTTGACCCCCCCAGTGGACATAGGGTTAAGGGAATCTCTTAACCATGATTAAGTTAAAGGAAGCACATAGTTTAAGGGACTCATGGCGAGTGTTTTATTACACAAGTGTTAATGGTGAAAATGGCCACAGGACAAAAGTTCCTTCTAAGTCAGCAATATTTAATTCTCCATTTTCAGTGCCACAAAAATCTTCTTAATGTGTGTAATTATGGAAGTTATATCTCACTATAATAAATGCTTTTTCCTGACCCCCCCCCCCTACTATACTTCATGATCAATTTTGCCAAAACTGGTTTATGTCATTAAGAGACAATGCCGACGAACTGTTCAATACAGTTAGAGGAAGGGTGGTAAACAAAATCCAGCAGTCATATCACATGTATCACATTTTTAAGTATAATAAATTGTTTCTTCCATTACAAAATATTTTTGCAAGCAGGTCTTTTTATTTTGTTCACTAGTACCACATAAAATACTCCAGGCATTGCATGTCATCGTTAGATTTGCGATAGTATATTTAATTAGTTAATGCTAGAGTTCCATGTAATTATCTCCCAAAGAATTTAAAAGGTGGGTGATCCGTTCCACAGCATCATCCCCCACTTTACCGTATTGCATATATGGAGATTTTGGAACCACATGAATGTTAATATTTTCTCCATGATCCCTTTAGATATAAACAAAATATTATAGAGGGCTAGAGGATTAAAAAATTAATAAAGAAATCTTTTATATACATGCACATCTGACATTGCACCATTCTTGGTGTCCTCATACTCTGTGACTGAAGTACATGTATGAATACAGAGTTTCAAAGATGATGTTCAACTATGTGATTGTTTGGCAGAAGTGCATGACCACAGGAAAGATGCAATAGTATTATTATAAAGTCCTGATATTTGAAATCATATACAAGATAAGATTTTGAGACGAATGAAAGAGAGCAGGCACCAAAAGTCAATATATTTTGAAAACCTGCTCAAAGTGGCATTGTATTGTGTGCAGGTGCTAAAAATTGCTAAAAAATGTTTGATATTGTGCAAAGTTCCCTTAAATTGTGCAAACTTTTCCAAAGTTTCCTGAAAATGTGCTAAGTTGCACAAAATTGCTGGAAATGGCGCAAAGTTGGGCAAAATTGCCTAAAATGGCGCAAAGTTGTACAAAATTGCCTGAAATGGTGCAAAGTTGCGCAAAATTGCCCGAAATGGCGCAAAATTGCACAGAAATGCCGGAAAATGGCACGAAGTTGCGTAAAATTGCTGGACATGGCGCAAAGTTGCGCAAAATTGCCGGAAGTTGCGGAAAATTGTCAGAAATGGGCACAAAATTGCCGGAAGTTGCGGAAAATTGCCAGAAATGGGCGCAAAATTGCCGGAAATGGCGCAAGGTTGCGCAAAATTGCCGGAAATGGCGCAAGGTTGCGCAAAATTGCCGGAAATGGCGCAAGGTTGCGCAAAATTGCCGGAAATGGTGCAAGGTTGCGCAAAATTGCCGGAAGTTGCGGAAAATTGCCAGAAATGGGCGCAAAATTGCCGGAAATGGCGCAAAGTTGCGCAAGCAAATGCAAAGTTGCCTAAACTTGCATGTCAACTTTGCATAATGTTGCGCAATCTTTGTCAATTTTGTCAATTTTTGGCAACTTTTGTCAATTTCCATTGTGACATGGGGCCTACACAGTGAGCTGAACACCATATCAAGTATACGTGTGTAATGATTGTGTGTAATGATATGGGAAAAATGCATGGAAAAATCAAAATACATGTTCATTATTTTACGTGGAATCAGTTCCTGTCTGTTGTCTTGGAAGAAATGCATTAATCTTGCAATGTTGTTGTTTATCATTTTCCCTCTCCATCACGAGTATATATGGAACGTGTTGATCAAAGTTTTTGTGATGTCGGAAAATGCGAGGCTGTATTGCAGGTGGCCTATTGCAGGTGGCCTTCAATTTGTTTTTCACAGTACACTCTAGTATAAGAAAAAAAGGTTCTCATGTGGTTCTCGTCGGCTCCAAAATGGTTCTCATCAGATGGTTCTCGCAAAATGGTTCCGATGAGCACCTGTAAATGGTTCCCAATCGAAATGGTTCCGTTCGTCACCATTTGCTAGTATGCGACCCAGTCCCCGACCCAGTCCCGGAATGTTATTTGTGGTACTCCTGCAGGTCAAACAATATCTTTAGGTCCACTTTCATTTTTCCCCTTGCTGTACATTCGAATGCCAGATGTAAGAATCACCAAAAATGTGGTATTGGTACAAAAATATTGTATTTGCTTCTACTGCTGTTATAATAAAAAGTACATATTGTTTTTTATCGTAGACTAATGACTTCTCTTGGCTGCGTGCCAAATGACAGCTGCCACCATCCAATTTAGCGCTCGATTAGGTATGCGTACGCGTAAACGCACACATACTAGTACTGCACTGTTGCACCACCGCATGGGAATCTTGTGTATGTAACCACCGCGACACGCGCTGCGGCTATGTAGCCCTGTGCTGCCTGCGCCTAGCGCCTGCCTAGCTATGCACACCTACCACCACGCTGCGGGCAGAGTGCCAATGCAATACCATGCATGCAGCAGCAGACGGCGAGAATCGAGTGTGGACACACACAGTAATAACGTACAGCAGGTCTATGCATCACACCCATAACGAACGGCACCCGGTAACGTTAACAGCTAGACATTAATTTTGTCAAAGTGGACTGGAAACGTGTCACTGTCAATTCCATTTTCGCCATGGCAGTCATCACAATTTAGGAGAATAGGTAAGATTTTTAGTTTTAATGTGGTTTCATCTCATTTTTAGATGACATTCGTTGGTACAAAATCAAGTTGAATTCATCACTCAGTTTTCGTTTTCAGTCAGGCTCAGTGATTAACCTGTGGCGATAACGGTTAGATCCTAATGTTAGATCTAATTTGATCTAAGTATAGCTGCTATCTTGTGTAATGTACAGGTACAGTTGATCACGATCTAACAATAACATGTTAGGCCTAACGTTAACGCTTTACAATTAGAAATTTGGCATAGCAATGGGCTAGCCCGAACAGACGCCGTGCGGAGCATGGCTGTCACGTTTTATAGCGACTGGGCCGGGCTAAGTTACTTAGTTAGGCCTGCATGTAACGTTTAAGTAGAGTCTACTATTACTAACTCCGAAACACAGCCCGAACGCCGAACGCAAAGATATAACTGTGTACAAGGAGCGCCCCCGGGTAAGGCCTATACCGGTACATGCAATAAGGAAATTTGTTCTATATAAGTTATAACTGTTGTTAGTGTTAACGTTAGAGCCAATACTAGAGGTCTGTCTACAGCCCAGTAGGCCTAGGTCAAAATCTCTTCAGTATGTTTTCAAGCTTGTTCTTAAGGAGTCACGTCATGTAATGCTGTGTTCTGTTTATCGAATTATAGCAATGACTTTGTTTTATTAACGCGGTGTAGGTCTATTGTATCTTTCAATTCATATGTCAGGGAAGTGGACACACCAACATGCACAGAAACCAGGGAACAAGTAACTCCGGCCGGAACAATAACCAGTACGGACGTGTTTGGGTCGCTGGTGCCTTTAGGGAACAAGGTAGACTCTACATTGATCAGAGAGACAGCCCGTGAGACCGTTGACAACATCGGCCAGAACCGTAGGCTTAACACTAGCCAAGAATGAGCTGGGAGGCCACAAGAATTCATCGATCAGAATAAGAGCCCGATATAGCCCATCCACAGCATCAGCCAGAACCGGTGGGCTAGTCGAGAATGAGCTGTGTGGCTATTAGACAATACATCGATCAGAATGACAGCTCGTGATAGCCCGTTGACAGCATCAGACAGAACTCTGGGCTAGTCAAGAATGAGCTGGGTGCCCAAAAGAATACATCGATCAGAATGACAATTTTAGCGCGGACAGCCCGTTTACAGCATCGACCAGACACCTACACTAGCCAGGAATGAGCTGAGCTAAAGAGAAAACACTGATGCTGCAAGAGAAAACCTTTTAGAAATATGTAGATAGGGTAGGTAAGTCCGTTTGCATTGACTTCTATAGTGTATTTCATAGCTGCTCTTTCAGAATCTGCCGTCAACCAAAAATTCATGTCTGGCGACTTTTTGTTGGTTTGTGTGATGGAGGGTCACATAATTATTATGTTTTGTTATGATCCCAATGCAGTATTTGCAACTTACAATGTACCAGTGATAATGTTTCACTATAATTTGCATTTAACAACTTTGAATCAACTGTACTTTGGGGGGGGGGGGGGGGGGGGGTAGACGTAATGAGATCAGACCGGATGCCAATCTGAGAAGTGGAGTCATTCATAGTTTTAAACTTTAAAAGCACAAACGGAAAATGCTCTTTATACTTCTCCAGTCATTGTGTGGTCGATTTCTGCACACTTTTAAAGGGGAAGGCTAGTAACTGATCAGTGGGAATCAGTGGAAATGCTGGGAGATGATTGTTCCAATCCTTATGGGATTCATTCAAGAGTTCATTGTATATCTATTGTTGTGTGAAAATGATTTGCTTCAGAACGGTCTCATATTCAAGTAATGTGCAGATTAATGCTCCGTCACTGACCAGGGACGCTAACCTGGAAGCATTAAACTGCACATTACTTGAATATGAGACCATTCTGAAGCAAATCATTTTCACACAACAATAGATATACAATGAACTCTTGAATGAATCCCATAAGGATTGGAACAATCATTTCCCAGCATTTCAACTGATTCCCACTGATCAGTTACTAGCCTTCCCCTTTAAAGTTTGCACCTAGACTGGTAAAACTTATTGCATTTATACCCACGCAGGAATTACGTATTTTGTAGAGAATTGAATATTTTGTAATTTATTGCAAAGCACTGATGCACCTCTTGTCACCAGTTTATATTGTTTTTGCAGAAATACAAAATGTACATGTACATGTACGTGGTGGTGGTGTTTAAAAGACTGTTGCCAAATTGCTAACAACATATTATTGTCATAGGCAGGTTATAGGACAGCAAATTCAAACCTCAGCTTTAGGCCTGCATTGTATATAGTTTACTCTAATGAATTTATGGCTCTGCTTTTAAAAAAGTGTAAATTTTTATTGATTCCCAATGTTATTTTAGATCATGGTTGAGGAGTTTTGTTCATTCATGCTTGTGAAACTATGTGGGTGTGGTATCCTAGATCTTTTCCCCTTGGGATTCTTATTATCATTCACATTATAAAACAATGTGTTCTTTTGTGTGTGTGTGTGTGTGTGTGTGTGTGTGTGTTTTCGTAGGACATGCTGTAAATTGTCAGAGGTCATGATTAACCCGAATTGATACTCTTCTTGTATTTGCAGTTGTATAGATGTGTCTATGGTGCTTTCAAATTGCAGAACAAAAAAAAAGGCACTCGTATACAAACAAAGATAAGTTAATTCAAGTACTCGACGTTATAAATGTGAAGTGAAGTGAAGTGGAGAAGTGTAAAGCTTATCCTCTCCCAAGCATCATACCAGCAATATAATGTATATATGTTTTCTGTGACAATACCAAAGGTCCTGTTTAATGGAATTGTTTTCCTGCCCTTTGTAATTGCTTTTAGGACAAATATGCTTTAAAAGAAAAAAAAACAACAACACCAAACAAGCTAGCAAATATGTGGAAAAAGTTCCTCATACTTCTTAAGTAATGTACTTGACTTCTGCCTATCTTAAGACTGACACAATTACTGTATCTCATCCATGCAGGAATTATTTCACAGAGAATTAGAAATTTTGTTATGTATTTCAAAAGCCTGATGCACCTTTTGCTATTTCATATCATCTGTACAGAGATGTGTGATGGTGTTTCAAGAACTGCTCGGTACACAAATGACACATATTGTGGAAAAAAAAATTAGTGAACAAATGAAAACATTTTGTTAAGAATATTTGACAGATTATAACATGACAAATACAAACCTCACCTTTAGATTGTAAAAGTTAAGGTAAATAAATACATTTCTGCGAATTTGTGAAAGAGCAAATTTCTATGGTTTTCAGTTATTGAGTGATGTTTCATGAAAAAATATTGGTGAATTTCATGTACATGTGAAAGTTTGTTTGCAAAATCCGATAAGTCCATTTTTGAAGATTTTGAAGAACGGTCTCTGTCATAAAATACAAAATAATACCTTTTAAATGATATATTGGTCACTGCATATAAAGGTACATTTTTGAAGTTATGGTCAAAAGAAACAAAAAATTTCTTATTATTCTCTTTATTTTTCTTGACCTTTAATCGCAAATATCTCCATTTGGCAAATATGGACTTATCGGTTTTTGCAAACAAACTCTTCATGTACACGTTTGTATTCATGCTTGTGAAACTGTGTGTGCATGGGTGTGTTATCCTTGCTTTTTTTTTCCAGTGTCAACGATAATGTATGATATGCTTATGTATTGCTAATATGTAGGTTTTGTACGAATGTTCGACTGATGAGATGAAATTTAGTTCAATTCATTTAATTTCAAATGAGTTTGTGATGCACATTTTCAATGCAGATATGTACAAATGTACCTTTAAGAATGGTGCCAGTGAAGCAACTTACCAGCACTGCGTGTGAAACACACAGAAAACACACAGACATCAATTCACATACTACATTCTAAGAAAAAAAAAAAGGTTCTTTTGAGCACCATTAAATGGTTCTCAGCACTGTCACAATAGCGACACCTTTTTTGGAGCCTGTGAGAACCTTTTTAAATGGTGCCTGTCAGCACCTTTTAACATTGGTGCCCATTAGAACCTTTTCCAATGAAATGGTTCTCATGAGCACCTTTTGAAAAGAGTCAAAAAGGTGCCCATCTTTAGTCAAAAAGGTGCCCATGGGCACCTTTCAAATGGTACTCACGAGCACCATTTCATCGGGAAAAAGGTTCTAATGGGCACCTTTTGCAAAAGGTGCCGACAAGCACCATTTAAAAAAGGTTCTCACGAGCACCAAAAAGGGTGTCGCTATTGTGACAGTGCTGAGAACCATTTAATGGTGCTCAAAAGAACCTTTTTTTCTAAGAGTGTATATTGGCATGTTTAACAGACTGTAACTCACCAAGATGCCTCTTGAAATGTTTTGAAAAACTTCTGCTTGATTTTACATGAGCGGATGATTATCAGTTGTTTTTCTGCTTTTTCATCTTGTGTGAAACAAAGTATTGTTTCTCTTCAAAAGATAGCGTGCCAATTAATCTGCACTTACTGTTGGTGCTCTATCGGCCCTATAAGACATTCAAACCCACCTTCAGCCTAGACATCCGTAGGCGTTGTGGTGTCTAGCGGGATCTGAACATCTCTCATGAAGCTTGACTTCTTTTTTCTTTTCTTTTCCCCACAAACAATGTGAAACAAAGATATCCGTAGACGTTGTGGTATATGTAGACGTGGTAGAGCGAGACTTCTCTTCTCTTTTCTTTTCGTTTCTGTGAAAACTCAATTTTCTATAATTCATCTCTAATTCTGATTAACTCGCCCACTCTCTTTTAGTTTGTTCTCTGTAACCACTGGTAAAGACTTTATTGTTTCTTGGATATCAAAATGATAAACCAAATGAATATTAATGTCCTTAGGCTATGGCAACCAACGTCATCGTTGTTCTGGGTCATTACCCCTGAATTTGTCTATGGAGTTCCTGTTTGACCCACTCCACTAAACAATAAATGCTAAAATAGAGGGATAAATTCTGGCAGGAGGGCCACCTTCCAGCTCAGAGGGTCATTTATGTTTGGGGATCAGAGGGCAAAAACATGTCATCACGTCATTCCCCGTAATTTGGCGCGGGGCTTTGGGATGGAGAGTGCTGACCACTAGCGCGGAAAGTAGCCAACATCAAACTCATAAATTCCTATGACCATAGAATTTTCTTGGAAGAGGTGGTTTTGACCAAAAAAAGAAAAGAAAAAAAAAGAAAGGAAATAGCTGGAAGGAAGATAAACGGTTTCGTAAACTCCAAGAAGGAGAAAAGACTGAGCATATATTGACCTCAGGGTGTCTAGGAAAACGACCGCAGTGTTCTGTTTTCTTTTACTCTCTATCCTATTCTATTCTATTCTATTTTATTCTTTATTATAAACACGTGCTAGTAGCCATCTGGGCTACAATTGTGTTTGTTTTGTACATCCTCTAAAGATCACCAGAGGTCAAAGGTAGAGCCCTATCTGTGCTCTTTGGAATGTAAAGACAATTTCTTGTTGAACAGGTATGCTTGTTTTGTACATCTTAACCATGTTTATCATTAACTAATGACACTACAGATCAATATTATGATATTTTGAGGTCATTGACCTCTAAAAGGTCACCAGAGGTCAGAGTTAGAAACCTGTCTTTGCTCTTTGGAATATGAAGACAGTTTCATTGCAAAACAGATATGCTTGTTTTGCACATCTTAACCATGTTTATCATTAACTAATAACATCACAGATCAATATTATGGTATTTTGAGGTCATTGACCTCTAAAGGTCATCAGAGGTCAAAGGTAGAAACCTGTCAATACCCTGTGGAATCAGAAGACTTGTAGTACAAATGCATATTTAGTGCAGCGTAACCAAGATCTAAGCCTATCATTCACAAATGCCTCCAAACATCAATATTCTGATATTTAAAGTTCATTAACCTCTGGAGGTCATCAGAGGTCAAATCAGACTTACCTCCTGATCTTAAAATGAATCTTATGGTATGTACTAACACTGGTGAACGTTTCATACTTTAGTCAAATTTTGCACAATTCTCATGATTTTGAGGGTTTAACCGCTCTACTACAACGTGCAGATAACTCAACTTTGTTTTTACGGAACTATTGGGCTCCTATTCTGATTTTGAATCCTACACCTACGTAAACCATACACTGTTCTCATTTCAGACGAAAGTGTACAGATACGGAAGCTACTGTATAGTTGGAGCCGCCGCCGGTTTTCCACTTCAAGCACGGTTACTGTTTATCGACATCGACATCGTCAGCTTCAACTAAAGTAAAGAGAGTTCTACTTCTAGATTTGTTGCAACAGAAGGTGTATTTTAATCATCGTGCTCTTGTAGGTGTTTCTTCGTCGCGAGATCGAACTTTGCTGAGATGTTTGTCTTTGCGCCTGAAATTTAAATTACATGTAGGTCATCGTCGAGGTAGGGCTGGACACATCTTGTCATCATCGTCGTCGTAAACAGGTAGGCCCAGGGATATCAGGAACATGTAAATCTAGTCTAGCCGCCGATCGAGCTCTTCACTGAGCCAAGCTGGAACGAATTCACTGACATCGTGGCACCTTTCCAGGCCATCATCCTTCTGATCAACGCCACCAACTTGGAATATGGAATAAATCAAAATTTCTATAAATGTAGGCTATATCGAACGGATCATCTTCTCATCTATGTACTTTTTAAACCTATCGCAGACGCAGCTTAACTCTCCTAATCACGTAAGTGAGTTTCAGTTACTTAGTATTGGACGTCCTGGCTCTATCATTCTCGAATCAAAGTCTAAGGACTAGCAGACTTTCAGACTAACTCTCTAGTTTTATCACACATCGGCGGTCTCTCGCTATAGAAATAGACAACTCTGGCCCCGGGCACTATAGAACCCTATTATTGAACGGTTTGCTTTGATTTTCGTCCAATTGTAAATTGGTTAGCTTTATTTTTTAAATCCAACTGTAAACAAACGCATGCTTGTAACAAAGAATAAAATGAAATGATCACGATCAAATGTTGAATTTCTTCTGATAGAATTGTAGTGCTAAATAAATTGGGAGAGAAACGAATACTTTGCAGTGATTTGTGTGCTTTTGTGTTAGTTGTATAAAACTGAAATTATTTTTACATTTTACACTAAGTTAAAATCGTTATTCTAATCCCAGGAAAACTGATGTACTTATCTATTCATAATCATTATCTACAATTACAAGTCATATCTAGAATCATAACATCTTTTGACACACGCCCACTTTCTCCAAAATCTGCATAAGCAGGAGGGAATCATTGCAGAGCTGATTCTTATATTTTGGTATTGATCACTACAAAGCATACAAATTACGCCAGTGATCGATGATTCTTCAAGACTGCTTGCTAGACTCTAAATGTACGCTTTCGTTTTCTTTTCTTTCTTTTCAATGATCATGGAATGCCGTATCATGTTGATATGTACTTTACATTTTGCTCTGGGTAGAAAAAACAAATAAGCTTCATGTAAATCTGTTTATCAAATTTGATGTGAAAATTTGACATTTGTGAAAATAATTCGTCATTTTTGGCTTCCCATAAAAGGTCGGATTAATGACCCCGCAAGTCATGCGGGGTTATTTTTTAAATGACCCCGCAATCATGCGGGGTCATCCAGAAATGACCCCGCGACGGGGTTGAATTCTAACCCCGCCGGGGTTAGATTTTAACCCCGCTGCCGGGTCATTTTGGGTGACCCCGCAATGCGGGGTTAAAGTGACCCCGCACGGGGTTAGTGCATAGTTGACCAAGTATGCGGGGTCATTTTCAACCCCGTTCGGGGTCACTTTTAACCCCGCATTTTTTAGAGTGTAGGGGCAGGCTGTTGAGTGCACTTTATACCACAAGAGAAAATGCCTATAGGCCTTTACTCAATCTAATTACAATATGTAATATACAATATATAATATATAATATACATAACATATATATATATATATATATATATATATATACAAGGGCGTAGCGAGGGGGGGGGGGGGTGTTTTGGGTGTTCAAACACCCCCCTTTGCCAAAATGGGGGTGTTTGAGGTGTTCAAACACCTCCCTTGGGCAAAAGGGAGGTGTTTGAGCTGTTCAACACCCCTCTTCAACAATGTTTAGATGTTAGAAAATGAAACAAAAGCTGTCTTTACCGCTTTTATTTCCGTTTTGAATCCGCCTTTCCTTTCTTTTGTGTTCATTTTCTTTCTCTCTCTCTCTCTTCCCTGCTTTGCTTTCTGGCCGAATCGCGAAGATACATTGCGCATAATGTTCACCGTTTACCGGTATTATACCGTACGCGGTACCGTAAATTGTGTATGATGCATAATATTATGTGTGTGCAATGCATGCTATACCGATTCTGTGACGCGCTTTGTGTATTATCGAAGCATCGACGTTTCTACTTCTTCTCTTCTTTCTTTTCCTCCCTTTTTCTTCATGTTTTTTCTTTTTCTTTTTCTTTTTTTTTGCGTTTTGGGGGCGACCACACCCATCGTCCCCCTGGCTACACGGGTGTGGTCTGGGTCAGGTTCTCCCATTTGTTTATACACAAAATGCGTCGGTTACTTATCCAATGCTGTTTTGCGCCCTTTTCCATATGCATGGCAGGCGTTTACACCAAAAACGGCGATCTATCCGGTCTTCCCCTCTCCATTATCTTTTGTAAAAGTAATTCATGAAATTGGGGTCTTAAGTCTTAACTATACTGACACTTCATACATTTATTATTAGTAGTAACATTGGTTATACGAGCACAATTTCGCCGGCGGAGGGGAGGGGAGCTGAACCTTTTGGCTTTTTACCAGATTATCAACTTCCTTATTTTCCCAAAATAAAGTGAGAAAAAACGCTACACAATGCGGTGCCTCAAATTTTGATTTTTTGTTCTTAATAATTGAAGTTAATTTAAGCTAATTTGTGTGTGTGTGTGGGGGGGGGGGGGATCCAGACTATTAACACTAATATAAAAACAAAAGCCTTTAGCTGCCACTTCCATTTCCGGAAAGTGAATAATTTTTATTCCTCCAAAGTTAAGCTACTAGTACTCTGTCTCATGATTTGACCACAAATTTTGAAGATAAAATGATATGCAATAATTTGAATGAGTTTTGATAATATAATTATAAGACCCATTCATATCCGGGTTTTTTTCTTTTCTTCCTTTTTTTTTTGGGCGGAGGCGCACAAAACTAAAAGTTCCTAATTTTTCCACGATCGACACTCCTAATAGCCCTGTCATGACGTGCCAGTATCAGCAGACCTAAGTTAGTTCTGCTCTGTAGTGTCTGGTGTGGGAATATTTTATTCGCAAATGCAGTGCATCTGTGCAAGATGAAAATGGGAAGTTGTTGCAATGAAAGATTTTTAGTAATGATTCAACTAGGTATCGACTAAGATTTTACACTTAATGTCTAAAATCATTTAATATCAAATCATTTGCATTTAATGCCCCTTTTTGAACACCTCCAATATTACTGGGGGATGCATGTATGTTCTTGAGGGACGCACATTGCACCGTGCATTGCTCCCCCCCCCCCCCCACACACACACACATCATGGGCGTAAATCCCGGGGGGATGGGGGGATATATCCCCCCCCCCCCCCGAAATGGAGGAGGGGGGATGGCCTGTACAATCATTCCCCCCCCCCCCTGAAATTTGAGGGAAAAAATGGAGGAAGCAGAAATGTGATTGCATCAATTTTGGCATAATTATTGCATGACGTTCGTACGCCCGCCTCCAGACAGGTAACAGAGCTGAATAGTCTTGTAGGATAATGTATACATAATTTTCTCAAGCGCTCGCTCGCTTCGCTCGCTCGCAAAGACAGTAATATCGACATAAGGTATGACCCAGACGTTAACAATGTCAAATAGTATAGGCCTATACATTGTAAACATGTAAATCCAAAATTTCACCAAAAGTGTGCACCAGATCGCTTAATTTCAGGTCTGAAAATGCAAGATCTTCCTCGTCTGAGAGGGGGGTATCCCCCTCCCACACCCCCCCCCCATTCGGTCGCTCCGCTCCCTCGCACAGATATTCCAACTCTAAGTCCCTCCCCCACCCACCATCATTACAGAACGATGCCTCTGGAATGATTGCTTTATTGACTTAAATCAAGAAAATAGAAAAATACAATACCTACAGGAAGATAATACCGGTATTATTACATACAAAGAAATGGAAATCCATATTACCATTTCATTGAATATATTTGGGCATTATTCAGGGCTATGCTGCGTTTTTAAAGGGGGGGGGGGGGTCAAAATCACCTGTCAGTCAAGAAGAAAGAAAAATCAAAAGATAAGAGAAGCAACAACAAAAATTCCTCGTTCTTTCAAGGTCTGATTTTCCGCCAAAAGTCGGCTGACAAGCAAAAGAAAAAAAAACCAAACAAAAACAAAAAGTCTTCATATTTTTGCTGCCACTTCCCTCATACTTTATATTTCATGCAAAACAGTGGTACATTCGATCCCTGTTAAGTGTGTGTGTGTGTGGGGGGGGGGGGGGCGCCAAGCTTCCCCCCCCCCGCATCCGCTCGTAAAAAAGAATAAAAAACTTACCAAAAATAATGGTAATTCAAGGGTTACTAAACTGCTTTCGAAATCGACATGAAAGGGGGATCAAGAAATAAGATATTTTTCTAAGATTTCTTTTAACCATAATTAAAGAGGTACATAACGTGAAACATTGTGCAAAAAGTCTGGAGTCGACAAAATATTGCGATTCAGCATGATTCCTGGTTGGCATTCTGAATATAAGCAGGATGTGCGCAGTGTACTCAGAACATCCGAACGGCAAAAAGAGTCGCTGCAATGTTGCGCAATGTGATGTAGATATACACCTTTGTACCTTACGCTTCGTATATATCAAAGCTAGATCATTAATAATTTTGCAGCGTTGCTTTACATACTAGTCTATATCAAAATGCCTTGCATTGCCAATAACAAGACTTGACCTGGGCTATTTCCTAACTTTTCCATGCATATAAAACACACACACACACAAACACAAACAATAATATTAGAGGATGTTCTAAAGTGCAAATTTTGGATATCCTTCCCCCATTTGGTCACTTCGACGTCCCCTCGCTGGTCATACCTCCCCAAATCATGAACATAAACCGACACCATTGACTACCAGTGGCGGATCCGCCCCCCCCCCCCTCTCAATTTCCAAAGCGTAAAATATAGCTACAAAAGGCAGTTTTTGGACTGCAAAATGTCACAAAATTTTCAAGCTCACTCGGTCCGCTCGATCGCATTTAATCGCTATGCCATTCTTCTGATGTTGCTGCCAGTAATTGCCAGCAGTTGCGCCCGGTGCGCCCCCCTTATTATAAAGTATAACGGCAGTTTTGAGACTGAAAAATGTCAAAATTTTCAAGCTCACTCGCTCCGCTCGCTCACATTTAGTTGTTATGCTATTCTCCTGATGTCACAGCCAGTTATTGACAGCAGTTGCGCCCGTTGCATCCCCCCCCTTAATTTCCAAAGCCAAAAAAGTATAGCTACAAACGGCAGTTTTGGGACTGTAAAATATCAAAATTTTCAAGCTCACTCGCATTTAATCGCTATGCCATTCTGCTGATGTTGGTACCAGTAATTGCCAGCAGTTGCGCCCGGTGCGCCCCCCTTAATTTCCAAAGTGAAAAATACAGCTACACAAACGGCAGTTTTGGGACTGTAAAATGTCCAAATTTGGAGGCTCACTCGCTGCGCTCGCTCGCATATTCTTTAGTCTTTAAATTATTCTCCTAATGTTGCTGCCAGTAATTGCCAGCAGTTGCACCCGGTGCCCCCCCCCCCTTAATTTCCAAAGCGAAAAAATATAGCTACAACCGGCAGTTTTGGGACTGTAAAATGTCAAAATTTTCAAGCTCTCTCGCTTCGCTCGCTCGCATAATAATCGTTATGCCATTCTCCTGATGTCGCTGCCAGTAATTGCCAGCAGTTGCGTCCGGTGCGCCTCCTAATTTCCAGAGCGAAAAAATATAGCTACACAAGCGGCAGTTTTGGGACAGTAAAATGTCAAAATTTTCATGCTCGCTCGCTCCGCTCGCTCGCATTAATCGTGATGCCATTCTCCCGATGTTGCTGCCTGTGTAAATTGCCAGCAGTTGCGCCCGTTGCGCCCCCTTAATTTCCAAAGCGAAAAAATATAGCTACAACCGGCAGTTTTGGGACTGTAAAATGTTAAAATTTTCAAGCTCGCTCGCTTCGCTCGCTCGCATATAATCGTTATGTCATTCTCCTGATGTCGCTGCCAATAATATGCCAGCAGTTGCGCCCGTTGTGCCCACTTAATTTCCAAAGCGAAAAAATATAGCTACAAGCGGCAGTTTGGGGACTGTAAAATGTCAAAATTTCAAGCTCGCTCGCTCCGCTCGCTCGCATTCATTTTAATTGTTATGCAATTCTCCTGATGTTGCTGCCAGTTGTGCCCCCTTAATTTCCAAAGCGAAAAAATATAGCTACAACCGGCAGTTTTGGGACTGTAAAAATGTTAAAATTTTCAAGCTCGCTCGCTTCGCTCGCTCGCCTAATAATCGTTATGTCATTCTCCTGATGTCGCTGCCAATAATATGCCAGCAGTTGCGCCCGTTGTGCCCCCTTAATTTCCAAAGCGAAAAAATATAGCTACAAGCGGCAGTTTGGGGACTGCAAAATGTCAAAATTTTCAAGCTCGCTCGCTCCGCTCGCTCGCATTCATTTTAATTGTTATGCAATTCTTTTGATGTTGCTGCCAGTAATTTGTCGTTTCACACCGTCATTCCATAATCCATAAGGAAAAAAATGACTGCGCAGTGGAATGTATCACATTCCGTTATGTATTGCAGTCCCAATTACAGTTTCCAGACTGACAGCACACGCACATACTCACACACACACATACACACGCACGCACGCACAAGCATGCATACACACCCTCAAAATTACTTTTCCACGAGGTGCCCCCCCCCTCCCCTGTCTTGACCAACCCGCCACGGTACGTCACTGGCTGCACCCGTCCGGTTATGGGCTTGTAATCGTGGTGATGGTGACTATCGCCGAACATCCCCCCCCCCCCACTCCTCAGCACGGATTTACGCCGTTGCACACACACACACACACACACACACACTTGTTCAACGTCCGTTGGCAAAAGCATACGGATTTGGGAGCCCACAAACACGACGTAGCAATTTGAGAAACTTCTGCTGCGTCCGGGCTGTGTTTGGGCCACGGATTCACTCCCCGTATGGATGATGCGCGTGCTCTCTACAGCCAACGAGCGCACAACGAATTGACACCGTGCGTCTTTTACGAAAATACATAAAAGACGCCCGGTGTCAGTGAGTTGACCGTAGAGAGCACGCGCCTCACTCAGCTCGATCAATCGAAGCGAAAGATCCTCATGCACCTAAAGTGCCAAGACGTGTCTGCGTGTTCCAAAATCCGTACGGAATCGGTACTCCCCACGTACGGATCTCAAATTTTGCCCACGTTTTTGCACGTTAACAGCGTGCGGGCCACGTACTTACACCTTGCGCAACCGTACGGCCGACGTGCGTTGACGTACTCCCTTCCGGCGGTTGCCACTCCCTCCGTTTTCAGAAAAAACGTGGCGGACGTGGCCTCCGCAAGAAAGGTACGGGCAAAAAAAACACGCATTGTGGGTTACCTGGGCAAGCTGTTGCCTTATTGTATTATTCTGCTATGTCTGAATTAATTTGGCTCTTTTTAAATTAATGATCCTTGCGTTGTGTTATTAATTTGAATAAAAATATGCAGTACTCGCTGCTATTAAGGGATTCGGACCAACACTGGCTATCGGGCGAAAGCTCGGTAGTCTAGTGGATATGACGCCTGTCTAGTAATCAGGAGGTCGTTTGTTCGATTCCCATCCGAGTATGTAAAGCCCATGATGTTTTTTTTTATATCATGGCTTACTCAAAACACACTGAGTAATCGGTGTTTATACAAGTTGAGAAGGGCGATTTTGTCAATCAGTTGCATTTAATTTGGCTCTTTCAACCACTCCAACCATGTTTAACCCAGTGACTTCCTGGGGTACAACACATTACATCTATAAGTTAAAGCAAAATTCAATGTAACTCTTAAGAAAAAGAATCAAGATAAATTTCCTTCATAACAACAGGGCTCTGGCACTGTAGAGGCGTGGGTTTGCCGCCTTCGACGGCCCTTCTAGTTCATATTGCCAATGAGTCGCATTGGCATAACTACGGGAAGGGGCATGGGGGCACATGTCCCCTCAAATTGGCTGGTCAAAAAACCCAACAAAACATTTACGAAAGTAGGAAAGGAAAAGAAAGGAAAAGAAAAGGAAAGAGAAAGGAAAGAAGAGCAAACAAAAAGAAAGTGGAAGAGAAATACCCGGAAGCGTTCGCTACAAATTCCTTCATGAAATGCCCCCCTGTTCTCAGTATACAAAATTCCAATTTTTCATCGTAAAATCTAGGAACAAGATGGTTTTTAGTAGCGTGATCTGCCATGCCTGAATATCATAATACTTGGGTAACTATATTCGAATGCGGCATGAAGATGTACTTAATAAAAATCAATAATTGTATTTTGATGACGAATCTACGTTTTAAAGAAAATAAAGTTTCTTGTCGGTCGCTCACTCGCAGAATGGTTACGGACGGCAAGCAAAGTGCCCAAACAGTCATATTCGGCTGATAGCTTGCGGCTGATTATAGCTTAGGTGATGGAATTATCTTATAGGCTTATAGTGAATTTTGGTGACGAAATCACACTTCTATACCGTGAAAAAAGAGAAGTAAAGTTAATGAAATTTCAGATGAGATCACTACGAACACAATACAATACAATAATAATAACGAAAATGATTGATAATAATAATAATAATTGTAATACAACTGATTATGATGATAATAATAATGATAATAATAATACTAAACAGAATGACAGAAATAGTTAAGATAGATATGAAATAATTAAATCTGACATTTCCTTTTCCTTGTTTCCTGTTAATGTCACTGTCATATATTTGCATGTTTTATTTTTATGTCTACATGTCTCTGTATCTTCTGAATATGTAATTTCCATTGAGTTACATGTAAAGAGAACAAATTCCCATATGGACAATAAACGATGAATTGATTGAATTCACATTATTATCATAATTGTTATTGCCATTATTATTGTTATCGTTATCATTACCATTTTTCATGTTTATCGGCAAAACTCCTTTGAGCTTCTTCCCGCTTCCCACCCCCTCTCTCCACCATACTTCCAAAGCGTTCCCGCTTCTCCTGTCAATCAATTATTTTCAGTTAAAATAAAGAATAGATCTAATCTTAAACACCCCCCTCTAAAAAATCCTGGCTATTACGCCTGTGTATATATATATATATATATATATATATGTATATATGGCTGGTCGAAGATATTGAGGATATACATTTAAATCATACTGTTTGTTTGTTTGATAGATACTTTACTTTCTGTAAATCAATATACATAAGTTACATAATCATGAACATGTGGGAAACATACAAAGTATATTTAAAACAGTCGTTTGACTTGCATAAACAACGATATAAAAGGAAATTAATGATATAATATACAGTATGTATGTCTATGCGGCAGGGATTACAATAACAATTGTAGTAAAGAAGCGATTATAAAGAGGGCCGCCATTGTAAGCATTGCTTGAAAAGATGGCCGTCCCGAGGAAAAGGTAGGGACGTACTACATTCGTAACAATACAAATTCTGCTGCGAAGATAGCAGGGGAAAATAAACTCTGATGTGTGATGGTGGTAAATGTGCGTGCAAGTGCTTGAAAGTGCACAAGGGCAGATAGGCTGTACTGAACCCTCCAAAAGATTAGGATTTACCTCCTTTGCTTGTTATCTTTATTTAGATCTCCATATTTTTTTGACAATTCGCAGGACTTGGTTTCAGTAACGTCATCTTGATTTCCAACTCTAGTCCAGCGCATTACTTTCCCGATCTGTTTGAAGTCGCTCTTGGTATCAATCTATGCGGAGGCGCCGTTGGTCTGATGGTCCTTCCTATCCTCTTCGAGATGTTCTTCGAGAGCTTCGGTTGGCGAGGTGCCATCCTCCTCCTCGGGGCGCTCACCTTGCACTCGGTCGCGGTTGGTGCCCTGTTGCGACCAGCGAACCGGGGCACCGAGGAACGGGCGATGGAAGCAAAGCTTGATTTGAATGAATCCAGACCAACAACAGAAGCTGAGCTAAATGTCACAATTAGTCAAACTGCGATGGCAACTCATGACGAGACTATCGATGCCAAGGAGGAAAACGGGGTATTCACAAATATTGGCTTCGAAGGTGACGAACAAGTGGAAAATAATGCAACTACTGCAGAAATATTTGGGAAGAACCAATTCACCTTAGCTGACGATGATCAGAATGTGAAACAACGAAAGGTCTATCACATTTGTAATTTGTCAGAAAAGGTTAAAGAAAGTGAGAGTACGAGAGAGGAAAAATGCGGGCGAGACCTTGAACATCTCTCAGATTATAAACGCACAGAAGACGCCAATTCGAGAGACTCTTTACACGACGAACAAAAAGAATCCAAGAAGTCTTCATTCGTTCTTTGTCGAATCATTGTCTTTATTGTCAAGTCATTTGAGCTGCAGCTGTTCCGAGAGCACCTTCTCCTTATTGTCCTGTGCATCTATACAGTCTTCTTCGGAATCACCTTTAATGGTCTCATCCAGTTCGCCATACCCAACGCTCAGGCTAAAGGACTCGGGGAAAGGTCGGTCTACGTATCTCTCGCTGGTGGCATAGGCGACGCCATAGGGAGGGTGGGTCTCGGTTTGATCGCATCTCGGCGATACACGCATATCGAGCGTCTCAACTTGGTCTTCTGCTTCCTTTCTGCTGGTGCCTTCTTCGCCAATCTCTTGGCTAAGTCGTTTTGGCCTTTAATAATCATTGCCCTCGTCAATGGACTGACGCTCGGAGGTAAGGTGTCCTCTTTGCTCATCCTTTTGAAAGAAGCCGTGGGGATTGATCATTTCAAGGCTGCAACAGCACTGGTATTTTTCAGCTTGGGCATTGGTTCGCCAATGAGCGGAGCTATTCTAGGTGAGTGAATAGCTTGTTCAGCTATGTCTAAATTCATTTAAGTATGCATAAAAGTTACAATTTATTGCTTTGCAAATACGGTAAATATTTTCTACAAGAAAGACCAAAACTATAAACGCTACAGTTTCGTCTGCACTCAGGCAAAAAAGAAAGAAAGAAAGAAAGAAAAGAAAATTGATATGTACATGAAAACTCAGGTTGTAAATTATTTTGACGTGGTGCTATATGTTATAATGCAGTGACTTTCTAAAATCGTCTACGGAAAGCAAATAGTATGACCACCAAACATCTGTCCACAAGCAGGCAATTTCATTCACCGTTTACGTCTTTTCTTGTCTTCTCAATTTCACCATATAATTGGGTAGTTATTGTTGAGAACTGATAACTGTTACTGGCAGACAATCGACAAGTTTGGCAGTTAACAGCTGCGTCAACAAGGCTACCCTTAGTATAACAAAAAAAAAAAAACACCAAGAAAAAATGTGTTTACTCTTGTTACCTTTACACGTAGGGTTTAACCAAGACCATGCTACCGATCAGTCTTTCCTTGTGTTAGATGATTTGTGAGTGCGAGTGAAAATGTAACAGATTTCATTATTCCCTTGGCATTAGAGTCCATTAACATATTACAGTAACCCACTGCAGAATATTGCTCTATTAATATATTCCCCTCTCTCCCTTACAGGGACTTTATTCGATGCAACTCGGTCATACGATGTGTCCTTCTGCGTGCTCGGCTTCGTCGATATTCTGGGAGGCTCATTGGTCGCTCTGTTATTTACGTTGTACCTACGTCGAAAATCAAACAACCGATCCGCGTAATATGATTTACGTATGTACACACACACACACACACACACACACACACATCACAAACACACGCACAGACACACACAAACACACACACACACACACACACACACACACATACACACAAACACAGCCAGTGACAACATAACATGCATGTCGTTTTAAGTCATATACGGGAAATTATCACAGATCATTGATATACAATGCAATGCAATGTAATACAATACAAAACATAACAAAACAAAACAAAACAAAATACAATAAAACAAAACAATACAATAAAATACAGTACAATACAATGCAACACAATACAAAAACGTACAATAACTCTTCCTTTCCCGAAACTACAAACACATAAACAAAAGTGACCTTTTTAATTCCCCTTCGCTTGGCAGTATTGTCATGTTGCATAATTTTGAGTGAAGTGTAATTGTTTAGCAATCTCTTTCTCCAGTACAAAAAAAAAAAAAATGTCATACATGATATCTATATCTTTAATTGGTTTTACAATGCCTGGAAGTTGTTGTTTCTCGTAAAAAGCTTTTATTTGATTGGTATTTTCTACTTCAACAATGACTCTATACACTCATAAGCAAGAAAATATCGTCGCACTTGTTTGTGTGTGCACAGTACCATTATGTACATGTTCTCTTGTCTATTGCTTGAGGTCCCATTTACTATAAGCTTTGTTTATGGTGGCTGTTTCATGTATAATCTTCTCCCATAATAAGACTATTATGCAATGTCGCTGCTTTTGTATCTGTTATATTATCATCGGGCGAGAGTGGGAACCTAGAATTACCAGGAACAGTGATTACTGTGACCACAAGCAAGACAAGTGACATGAAATTGAAAATTATTATGTAATCATTGGTTGGTATATTCTACTTTCTGTTTATACAGGGGAAACTCGGTATAACGAACACTGCTATAACGAGATATCGGTTATAACGAGGAAATTTTCTCGGTCCCAAATTTCCTTCCACACAAGTCTATGTAAAATGCTACTCTTATAGCGAGATCGGCTATAACGAAATAACTGCTATAACGAGATAAATTTTGTGACTTCCAAACAAAGAAAAACATAGTCAATCAAACCTGCTAGAGCGAGGTAAAGCAAAATGCCTTCGGTAAAGCTTTACTTCGCCTGTGCTATCATCTTCCGAGATTGTAAAGCTTGATGCGCCAAAAACTGTCTTGTATACACATAATCATTTTCTTCAGTGCACTCCAGCTAGCACTGCATGTTGTACGTGTGAAGTGTGTGTGTGCACGCACACTGATATATGCAGAAAATGTGCTGGGACGGCCATATGTATACATGACATCATCATGACGTTTAGCAGGTGTGAGGCAATCTGATGCTGTGATTGGCCTTCTACTTAGGGAATTCCCCGTCTTCACACACACGCAGTCATAATGTACATACAGAATGTGTCACATACACACACAGCATTGTGCAGACCATATTCAAGCTTTCCACACAACACACACCCATACGATAACCACATGCCAATCCACAGACGATCTTGATACAATCGCAAGCTATATAAATTTACAAATTCAAACATCTACAATTAATAAGAAACACATTCTTGATATTGGATTTCCTTGGCGAAAAACATCTTCTTACCCATAAAGGTGAGTAATTCCCTCACACACAATATCAAGTTATCAGTATTGATTGAAATATGATTGGTAGTCCCACATGTGCAAATTAATGTCTTTATTTTATGCCTACTGATATAACGAGATATCGGCTATAACGAGGAAAATGGCTCGGTCCCGACCATCTCGTTATATCGAGTTTCCACTGTACTTCTTGATATAAACTGTTTAATGTAATTTATGTTGAAACGAATTGTATCTTCCTCATTTATACAGACACAGACACAAACGCGCGCACACACACACACACACACTCACATCTAACTTTGAACATGCCATCTTTATTTTCAATTCAATCATAGTTTATTTCCAATCAACGAAAATCAAAAACATAGTACAATGTATACATGTCATTAAATGATATTGTTCAAACGCTTGCAAAAGATTCATGTAATATACGAGACAAATTATAGAACAACATAGTACAATAATAAAGAGGAACACTGTACAAATACTACGTGGGCGAGCGGAAAATAAATTCGATCATGGAAAATAGTGATCCACTAAAAAGCAAAGCTTGTCGGACGTGGATCGCTAGATAAATAATGAGTGAATGATATACTATTCTATAACAATATACATGTAGTTATTTTGAGATACACAGGTCGGGAAAAAATATAGAATACCAATGCTATAGTGCCCGGACACTGTTCATTGAACCACGTGTACCGGGGAAATATGACAAGGACAATACATTCGTACACACATTCAATTACCCACACGCATATACACTGTTGGACGCGAGACAGTACCGAGAGGAGAGAAGACGGTAACAATATACAAGTCTACGAAGAACAATAGACGGGAAAGGAAAAGGAGAGAAGAAAGAAGAGAGGTGTGAGTATATATATATATACACTCAACCAAAAAAGTAAGTTCCCCCCTAGCATTTTTGGATATATCTCAAAAAATATCCTACCGATTTTCATAATTCAAACGGGAATGGTTAGGGAATCTTATTACTCATAACATGAATGGCATTTCATTGCCACCAGATATCATTATTGGTGTGAAAAATGCATTTCATGTCAAAGTGCATGGAAAAAAAGTTGCACTTTAGTGATTTGCATTGACATATCTTGCCTGACAGATGTCACCCTTGGTTGGCCACTTCTTGGCAGATCTTTGACCTCTCCAGTTTCCTGAAACTTTGCTTTCAGTTTCCTTATGGCATTGGGCGAAACCCCTAGTCTCCTGGCCACCTCCTTAACTGGAACCCCAGCTTCAAGGAAAGCTGTAGCTCTTCCTCTTTCAAAAATTTGCAGACGCGGCATAATGCAAAATGGACATAAGCACATTAATGTGATCAACCCTAAATAGAATTAAAAAGCACATGCCTTTGACTAAAATTTTCATATTGAAAAAGCCTATTGTTTAAAATGTATGCATAACATCTGTTTAATAGGGAAGCACATTGTACCTGAAGAAATTCCTGAGAATTACATTATTTAAAAAACTCATTTGCTAACTTGCATAGGACATGTACACAATATGCTTCATATAACCTTAAGTGCAACTTTTTCCCCCATGCATTTTGACATAAAATGCATTTTTTCACACCAATAATGATATCTGGTGGCAATGATATGCCATTCATGTTATGAGTAATAAAATTCCCTATCCATTCCCGTTTGAACTATGAAAATCGGTAAAATATTTCTTGAGATAATCCAAAAATGCTAGGGGGAACTTACCTTTTTAGTTGAGTGTATATATAATTCTTTCCATAGGCAGATTCTAGTACTTTCTCGTTTTCATACCAGTAATTGTTTGTGTTTCTGCCCCATATATTCAAAATTCGGGTTTCAAATCTATATGTTACATTACCCCCCCCCCCCAAAAAAAAGGTATATATCCGAAAGCTTCGTGCAAATATTTCATATACCGCAGTCTGCTGAAAATGAAATAATAGAGATGCGTTGAATGGAATTCAGTGTATAGGTTTCATTCATTTAGATATCTTTGCATGTAAGCTACACTGAAAGGAGAGAGAAAGATTGCACACCAAGATGTTTGTCAAAAACAAATCTTACGCCGTTTGTACAAACCACAACAAAACATAAGTCAGACAATCTTCTCAACTCGGAACTGTGAGTGAAAAGAGTTAAAGACAAAGCTGGGGAGCTCTGCGACAAGACAACATGTTATTTGCACTTATTCAAGGTTCAACCCACATACGTCTCCAGATGCCCAATAAGTCGAAACAAAGCATAGGAGTGCTAATGCACTGCCATTTTAACAATCTCTCTCCCTCTCTCTCTTTACTATTGTTTATGATTAAACTGGAATCAGTTGTGTCGTGGAAGTTTAACGTGACAAAGAAAACTGTAACCCCTTTTTTGTACTTTTTACTTAAGATCTCCAAACTGGCTTTTCATCAAACACAAAAAATAAAAAATGAAAAAAATGCTGGGAACTACCAGACAGAATATGTCAGGATCAGCAGACCGTATCTACATTATAATTAGGCAGACATCGAATCGGGGGTAATACATTCTTTGTTCCCAGGCACCGTGACATTGTTGATACCACTCTAGAAAATCTCTACTGTGTAAAAAGGCAGCTGAATACCCAGTGACTGTTACCAAAGTTAAAAGTGGCTCCGCACTTCAGACGACGACTCTTCGATGTGTAACTTTAAGCAGTCAAACAACAAAGAAACATAATAATAAACTGTCACAGTATAAAAGATCAAAACTGAACAGAGTCGCTCGATATCACATACTAAGTAACATGCCATGCTGGTCGTTCATAATGTAATGTATAAGAAAGCCACTCACCAACCTGTTATGGACGAAAAGAGATTTCATTCGCACAAAAAGGAATCAAAGAAGCAGATGCTTCGTCATTTGTATGATATATATATATATATGACGGTGGGGATACTGGGATTTAACTAAAATATCCGCAGGAGTCATTCTGAAGAACAGACTTCCAAGTTGCGCGTATCAATTTTTTTAAATTGAAAATTGTTATACATATCGCGTAGGTATTATAGAGATAATAGTAAGTAATGTGGGACGGTTTGGCACTATATGAGGGGGACTGTTTCTTTTTTTTGGGGGGGGGAGGTAAGGTTTGGGCGGTTGAGGGGTTGGGTATGGTGGGAAGGTGGGAACGAGGGTGGGTTTGGGTTTTTTTTGTTGTTGCTGTTGTTCTTTTTAATATAACAGAGATTCCATTTTCTGTTTTTCATTTTTAGTGCTTGGCTAATATGCCTATAATTGCACATGTACTTTTTTTTTAGTTAAAAAGAAATTGACCGGATAATTCATCCCATTTTTTCTTGCTTGATATCTGCCTTAAAATGAATTGAATGATTATTCTTGTTTTCATGGAATATGTTTCGTACATGCATGAACATTTATGACAAATGTTATGTATATGGGCAATTGATTTGAAATTCGGCATATGTGACTGCTATGATAATTATTATTTTGTATGTGGGTGTGCAAATTTCATCCTTGTCCATGTTGAACATTGAGTTGTTATGGTAACAGTATACAAATTAATTGTTAGCTGAGTTTACTTTCTCGGTGTTTGACGGGGTATTAATCACATTGAGTGATAGTTTTTGTTTTGATTTGAACGCATGTGCTTCATTTTCATTTTTATGCTGACGACAATGATGATTATGTTTTGAGAGGTTAAAGGTTTAGGGTTGGGGGTCGGGCGGAAATCCAGGAATCTCCTACATTTATGTTGAAGTTGTATTTTTGTCAGTTTTTGAAATTGATGTATGAATATATTTATAAATGAAGTCA
This sequence comes from Diadema antillarum, assembly GCF_040938485.1. Classification (NCBI taxonomy): domain Eukaryota; kingdom Metazoa; phylum Echinodermata; class Echinoidea; order Diadematoida; family Diadematidae; genus Diadema; species Diadema antillarum. Next base: position 513,996 of record NW_027271407.1, on the reverse strand, counting down.
ATGGTTGGATGATTAAATTGGAATTGTATTGTGTTTTTATGTTTTGAAGTTTGATATCTGCTATGGTGTTAAGGGGTGGGGATCGGGGGTTGAGGGATAATTTTTTAATGATTGTTAAATGTTTTTTTAGGGGCAACATGTGTGGGTTCAGATGCCTATGGGCAATAGTAAATATATTTACTTTTGTGTGCCCTGACCCTCATGTAGTCTCCATTCATTTCATTTTCATTTTGTGTAACGTGTACAGTACAGTGTATCCTTTGTAATGTTCATTCTGGTTTTTGTATCATGTTTGTAATGTTTATGATGTGTATCCTATATTCTTTACCTGGTCGAATAAATAGTAATAATAATGATAATAATAATAATATGATATGTATTTTTTAAACTGATATATTTTCAAAGGAAATGGAATTAATAAAAAGATCACTGAAAAAAAAAAACCGTATGGGGCGAAACTGAAATAAGGTTCGTTATTCCGAAGGTTTACTGATCTGAAATTGAACCAGGGTTCGTAATTCCGAAAGTGAAATGAACTTCGTGACAAAGATGATGTAGTTAGGACTCAAAATAGTAGGATATATGAATATTGAATGAAAGCACGTACCCACACACATCACAGATATCTATAAAAACACAAACACAAAACAAACACCAGAACACAATATTCCTTTTTTTGACAAATTCGAATGTAATCGTAATTCGTAATTGTGTTATTGATGAAAAAAGAATTGTTTTATCTTCCTCTCCGTATGTCAGCCTTCCCCCTATTCTACATCATCATCAGGATGAGCTTTCCTCCCCACAGATTATTCAATTTCTAAAATCTTATCCAATTTTCGGATTAGCGAACATTGTAACGTATACCTTATTGCATTAATTTAGGATTCACGAACCTTCAGAATAACGCCCCTTTTTCATACTCGAATTAAAGAAACATTATTTCTTTTTCGGATTAACAAACCTTCGGAATAACGCCACAAATGTTAGAAATAACGAACATCACCCCCTCTGCCTGCACTGGCACACTAATCATCGAGCTGTACTTGGTGCGCGTATGTTTCAATCAGTTGAAACCTGAAAATGCCGCAATTTACAAACTTGAAATGCGGCATATTCTTTGCATAAAAAGAGTTGATATCACTGGCTGTGCTTTATTTGCAGTCAGATGAAAAAAGTCAGCCCGTCTAGAGTAATGTTAACTGTCACTAATTATGGAACTTTGTGTTACGACACAGTGCTTTTGTAAGAATTTCATTCGTTATGACTAGTCTGTATGTGTTGTAGGGCTCCTTGGCAGAGCAGTTCAGAATGAGCTTGAAAGAGTTATGCTGCTAAAGAAACCAGAGGAAAAAAAGGGGTAATACATATCAATCCCGTGATTTTTTGTCAAATGATCCCAGACATAACGCAGTTCGCTGAGAAGGACGCTGCAGATATGTTTCCTATAATTATTAACACTATTGTTTGTTTGTTTGTTTGTTTTTATTTCTGCATTCAATCAGATACAATTTGAATACAAATTTCAAAAAGTACAAAGACAAAGAATAGCAAGTACAGTGAAAGAAATCGATAACAGTACACAAATAGATACACATAAGTGATTACATCGAGAAATGTAGATACACAGAAACACAAAATAAAATATACAGTATTTTTCAGTAAGCAACAGAGATCATGGAATGCAGGAGACCACCATCGTAAGCGATTAAGTTTGAAATGGATGAAGGCCTCATAAAATGACTATCCAACGACACAACTCTCTTGGAGGAAAGTGATCAGGTGGGTGCAGTGCAGTTGCAAGTGTGAGTGCGAGATGCAGTTGAAGGAAGAAAATAGAGATTTACAAAAAAAAAATGAAAATAATTTACCATAAATATTTGTTATCTTGATTGGTTTGGAGAATATAATTTTATCAAATATCGTTTTAGTGAAGCTTTCAGAGAATGAATACTTGAGCAGGACTTTATATTGTCCTGGAGATTATTCCAAATGTCCGGACCCGAATGTGCGTCACTGATGCGCACCACTGAAAGCAAGCCCCGGTACGCGGTCCCGTCGATTTGGACGAGGCCAAAAATGAAGTTCAATGGGTGCGGGCAGAGCGGGTTGATAGATATCTATCAACCCGCTCTGGGTGCGGGTAGGTGAACAATAACAATTGGCTGTCAAGTCAAATCGCTTTATTTGCATCGGTGCGAATGTTAATCCAAACGTATCAGACATTTTTGCGTTGAATTTCGATCACTGCAAACGGTACTGCAAGTCTGCTGATTGTCGATATTTCCAGTGACGGCGAGAATTCACTCACTTCAACGGTGCAAAGATGGATTCAGGTAGGATTAGTCACAACAAACGGTATCGACTGTGTGACTGAAGAATCAACTTAAAATTCATTTTGTATGTATACGCTTTACTTTGTTGCTGTCACCTGGTGCATTTTTTTTTCAAACTAGGCCTACGTATGTGTGTGTGCGTGCGTCTGTGTGTCTTTGTATGTCTAGTTTTTATCAGAGCTCACATAGAATATTGATTTTACATTTTACACTCTTACCCACCCTTCAAAAAGCGTAAAACATCACCACATAACCTCCCAAAAGAAAACAGAAAAGGTAGCCATAAAAACAAAAACAAAAGCAAACATTTTGATTTTGTAATACTAACGTGATGTTTGGAATCAAATGTAATAGGTACATTAAAAAGGAAATCCAGTCAAAATATAAGTCTGATCATTAGAAAGAGTATAGTTGTACTAATAGCACTAAATATTTAGTTGTTACTTAGCCATCGCTGTGTGTAATATCATTTTTCTGTGTGTGTGTGTGTGTGTGTGTGTGTGTGTGTGTGTGTGCGTATGTGCTATAGCCTCCTGTTTTCCTGTGTATACTACATTATGCATTTCCTTTTGTGCATTTTCAATAGGGCATTCACAGTTTAATGTTGGGTCACGCTCGTGTGCACGCACGCAGTCGATCACGCTTGTCCCCACGCAGTTTTCCCGTTTGTGTACGCTATCTTCATTATGCTACTCGTCTGCGTGGAGGTGCCGTAATTTCTTGTTGGTTTGGGTTTGGGTTTGTTTGTTTTGTTTTGTTTTGTTTTGTTTTTTTGGTTTCCTTCCGTTTAATATACTGGTGTGTAATATGCGTATACCCTATGCTTTCTGGTCAATAACATTTTTGAGTTGTATAGGGTGCGTACGGGCTCGGCACACAACGCTGTCTGGTGAGATAACTGTCTGGTGAGATAATTATCATGACAAACATGCAAAGAAAACAAATGTGTCAATCTCTAATGATAATAAGTTAATTGATTTTTTTTTTATTCAGACCTCAAAATATTTTCCTGAACCAATATGGCTTTCACAGAAATCTGGATCATCTTTCAGTCTCCCCTGTTACAAATTCATAGAAAATAGTGGAAATATATATGCTGGGTGGAGGTGTAGCCAAATGTTTAAAGCAAAGCTATAACCAAAACGTTCATATTGATCTAAATCATATGATTACATGAGTGACAGAGTTAAATATGTTATTAAAACAAAATTGCCAGATTACAAAGATATTTACTATCACCTACGGTGATGTTGGTTATTCCGAAGGTTCGTCAGTCCGAAAATAAAATTGGGTCCGGTAAATTATCCGACCATTGCGGTGTTATTCCGAAGGTTCTAAAATCCTTCCCGACGTTCGTATGCCGAAAATGGTTAAGGTTCGTAAACTTTAAGATTTATTCCGAATGTTTGTTAATCAGAAACTGAAATTAAGTTCGATATTCCCAAGATTTTCAATACAAAAATGGAAATAAGGTTCTTACAAGGTTTACGTATAAGACCCTCTATAAGATATACCGTAGGAATTACGAATTGTGTTTCGTTTGCGGATTAAAAAAACTTCGGAAACTTCGGACTAAGGAATCTCATTTCATTTTCGGATTAACGGACCTTCGGAATTACTTACCTCAGGAATAACGAACTGTACAATTATCATTCTATAGGTCTTCAAATTAAAATACTGTCTATTTCATCCTCCTTTAAATATAAATCTAATGAAAAACGATAAACGAGAGCAGAAGAAAAAATGACCCCAGATATGAAATATATAGATTTATTTGTTTCCTCCTCTTCCTCATCCTAATCAGGAAGGCTCATGCCTTATGAGATGATCTAGATGATCTTCTAAATGCTTACTCATCTAGGAGAAACACTGATCACACATGGTTGCACCAGCAGAGAAAATGCAAACAAATAAATCAAAGAGCAATCACTCATTCAATAGTCCAAGAGCATTAGGTAAAAAAAGGCCTAAACCTGGACATTTTTGGTAACAAGCTGATTTTTTTTTCAGGATAGGTCCAGAAAAATATCTAGGATAACATACTAAAAGTCCTCATAAACCCTCTTTGAGCGTTTTCCGCAATCCAAGATGGCGTCCAAAATGGCCGCAATTTCCAGAAATTCTTATAACTTTTCAACTAGAGAACCAAAGTACAAAATGTAAATGTCTAAATATATGTTTTTAAGCATGAAGAACTCAATAAAACAAATATCAAGAGATTTTGATGCACGCAAGTACGGTAGTCCAAGATGGCGTCCAAAATGGCCACCATATTTTGAAATTCTTACAACTTTCCAGCCAGGTAACCCAAGTTCAAAATTTAAATGTCTTAATATATGTTTTTAAGGATGAAGAACTCAATAAAATACATATTAAGAGATGCTGACGGACATAAGTACCGAAATCCAAGATGACATCCAAAATGGTCGCCATTTCCTGAAATATTTATAACTTCTCACTTAGGCAACCCAATACAAAATTTAAGTGTCTATGTTTCGAAACATAAAGAACTCAATGAAATACATATTAAGGAGATGTTGGCGCTCGCATGTCCCGATTAAACCGCTCGAGCTCTTCCTAAAATGCAAAATGGCGCGCAAAATGGCCGGCAGTCACAATTTTATCTCACAATCATGTAAATAAATGTCAGTATAGTTTATAGGAAACGTTTTATTTAAAAAATAGTTCTTATGAGTAAAGTATACAAATAAAACGTTTGGATGTTAAACTTAAGGAATGTGTCCTTGTTACGAGAGAAACATTTCACCATCAGATTTGTTGCTAAACAGAGAGCCTACTAGATCTTTTTACCACATGGTCTATTTTCGTCACCTCAAGCATATGAAATGAAAATTTAGTGCTAATCTTTTTTTTTTTTATTACCAACGCATTTGGGGTCTACCATGAGGTGAGTTCCATTGAAACTGTCAGTTATCACTCAAGAAGTATTCTGATGTTTGTGCTACATAAATGTTGAAAATTAGTGTCTCCATGTGCGACAAAATAATGTGTAATTCATCACATGACAGTGAATTTCTTTGCTGCAGTATATTGCTCCACCTTAAAAAAGTGTCTAAATTATCTTATTCATTTCGTGTAGATTAGGTAAAATTCTATTATAGATAGATATCAGAGAATGTGGCACTCATAGTTATTGGTATATGGAGGAGGAATACTCCTCTCCCACACGAGGGATCTTCTTTTTTTTTTTACTCGGAAGTGAAACATATACTGCAAACGTTTGGTAAGATATTGAATTGTTTCCATCAAAGAGTAGGAAATATATAAAGAAGTATTCAGGGAAATGGGCAATATATGGGAGGGTGTGGAAGGGGGATCCTCCCCCCTCCCCCCCCCCCCCAACATGAGGGAGATTTTGCATTTTCAGACTTGATATTCAGACATCTGATGCACCCTATTGGTGAAATATCAATTTTTTGTTTCCATAAAAAAGGAACAAAAAGTTGTGTAATCATGGAAGTGCGCGGTCATAGGGTTGCCCGCTCCCACACGAAGGCATGGAGGGCAAATTTTCGTATTTTCAGAATTGAAATTTACAGATCTGTTGCACCTTTTTGGTGAAATATCTGATATTTGTTTTCTACTTAACACTGGAAGAAATATATATTCAGGAAAGTAATGGGAGGGGAAGTTTGTGGGGAGAATACTTTTCCCATACGATGGAGATTTCGGCATTTTCCAATTTGAAATTCAGAGATTTAACGCACTCTTTTGGTGAATTAATATCTGAGATTTGTTTTTGTCCTAAAGTAAGAAAATATATATTTATAGAAATATGCAGGGGAGGTGTATGGGGTGATGCACCCTCCCACAAAATGTAGGTTTTTGTTCAGGTTACGGGTTTTATGGTGCACAATGTTGATGACATACTAGATTTTTGTTTCTGTTAAAAAGTGTAAGTAGAATAAAGAATAAAGACTAGTATATCCAAGGCAAGTAGATAGAGGATGTAGGTGAGGGGGGTTCCCTTTCGACTGGAGGGAGTTTTGCATTTCTGTGATCATTAACCGGCCTAGTGCACCTTTGGTGTTATATTGATTGTCCATCCTCAAAGAGTAGATAATTCATAGTCTCAGTATCCCCATCCCCTCCAACTCCAGGGAGATTTTATGCTTGAATTGAAATGAAAATGATGATATCATTTATATGGGATGGAATATTTGGGAATTGTTAAAGGGGTATTTGATTTATATTGGGGAAGTGAGTGGTGGAAGGGTTTTGTAGGAAGGGAAAATTACCCTTATTTTTGCATTTTGTATACGTGAAAGATCTAGTGCACACTTTTTGATGACAATATTCTGAAATTTGTTAATCTCAAAAGTGTACAAAGTCTATGGAAAGATGCCGAGGGACGTTTTGCATTTTTATGATTGCAATTCAGTGACACAGTTCATATACTTCAGGATGAATATTTGGAAAATAATGATTGTACAGGCCACCCCTTTTCCCAAGGGGAGGGGAGTGCATCCAAGCGAACCTATACCCATGTTGTGCACATTTAAGGGAAAGATTCCACTGGACCTTCTGAGTTGTTGAATCTCGAACAATATGTTAAATATCTTTGTCTCTTGATAAACAAACGGCGGCCACTTTGGGCAACATTTGGTTTTCGCGAAGAACTCATGTGGTTTTATTTGTACCTACGTGCTTCATGAGTACTGAATAAGTATCTTATTGGGTTCCTTATGTCTCAAAATATATATTCATACATTCAAGTGCGCATCGCGGTTACCTAGTTGCAGGGTTATGAGAAAAACAGGAAATGGCAGCCATTTTGGACACCATTTTGGATTTCTGAAAGTTCTTAAGAGCTTTATTTGTGTTTCAAAATCTCCGATTAAGTATTATATTTGGTTCCCTGTGACTCAAAACGTATATTTCGACATTTCAAGTGTGTACAGTTGAAATCTTCTTGCAAAATTATGAGAAAAAAAAATCAGAAAATGGCGGCCATTTTGGACGCCATCTTGGATTACTGTACTTGCGTGCTTCAAAAATTCTTAATATGTATTTTATTGAGTTCTTCATCCTTCAAAACATATATTTAGACATTTAGATTTCGTATTTGGGTTACCTGGCTGAAAAGTTATAAGAATTTCAGAAAATGGCGGCCATTTTGGACGCCATCTTGGATTAGGGTACTTGCGTGCATCAACACCTCTTAATATGTGTTTTAGTGAGTTCTTTATGCTTAAAAACATTTATTTAGACGTTTAAATTTTGTATTTGGGTTCTCTGGTTGAAAAGTTATAAGAATTTCTGGATCATATGGCGGCCATTTTGGACGCCATCTTGGATTGCGGAAAACGCTCAAAGATGATTTTATGAGGACTTTTGGTATGTTATTTTATTCTAGACATTTTTCTGGACCTATCCTGAAAAAAAATCAGCTTGTTACCAAAAATGTCCAGGTTGAAACTAATGCTCTTGGACTATGATAGCAAAGCTCTGCTACATCTCTTTGAATTTTCGGATCAACAATCCCCTCCGTTCATTCTCGGATATCGGGTTTTTTTTTTTTCTTTTTATTTTCAAATTAACAACCACTTCATTTTGGGATACTTTTTAATGCTCCATATTCGCAAAAGAAGAACCTTTGAAATGTCGTACAGTGTTTTATTTTCAGAAAAACGTTCCTTCGGGATGACGAGCCCATTTTCATTTTCAGTTTTAATGAACACATTGCAACATATACATATTTAATTTTTGTACGTCCGGAATAACAATGAAAAAGAGCAGTAATCGTATAGTCATCATCCCAAAAGACAGAGATATGTAGTATATATTTGTCCTTGTGAGAAACACGTAAATAGGAGTGGTAAAGCATTAAATGCATTGTTGTCCACCAGAATGTAGGCGATGAAATAGATATGTCTCACTTTCGTTATCAGAAGGGAGCTCGAATACGTCGTCATCGTCGCATGATGCTAACCAGTCAAGGGAGTGCAACTTGCCGAAGGCTCATCATGCCAGTGATGGGAAACGCCCTAACAACACCCACAGTGGTCTGAAGCGATGGCTGATCCTCGCCGGAATAGTCGTCAACTCTTTCATGGAGAACGGAGTCATTAGGTCGCTGGGTGTAGTCTTGAATGATGTCACGTCTCAGCTATCTAGTTCCACCAGTTTTGTCGGCACAATGATCAGCCTGTCTCACGGGGCCATCTACTGGTTAGGTATAAGAACCACTCACTGAAACGAAGTTCAAGAGGTTTTGTTTTTGTTCGTTTGTTTGTTTGTTTTTAAGCCCTCGTTAAAATTACATTTTTAACGAGACATTAAAGGTCGGTATTTCATGTATAGGGTTGTCTCGGGTTATTAGATTTCGGGTAAAAATATCTTACATTTAGGGTTGACGTGACAATTAAATTCAGGGATGAATTTTTTAGTCCAAGTTTTGGGCCGTATGTTACATTTAGGGTTAAAATGTTTTACATTTACTTTTGATTTTACATTTAGCATTGCATTAGATGGTGATATACGTCACCGTTCCTATTTTTGATCATTCAAATGAGCCCAGGCGAGTTCAAACAATTTTCTGAATTTTTCAATTTTCACACTACATGTATATACTCTGGTGTATCATATGCAGTCTGATTTAATCTCCCTGACACAGCTCCATTCACTACACCACTTCTGAAGATATTCAGCACGCGACAACTGGTCATGACCGGCGGGGCTTTGGCATCTTTGGGACTAATCCTCTCTTCTTTCGCTCGCACGGGACCTCAGTTTGGAGCTGCCATCTTTTTGTTTGGTGGGTTGAAGGTCACCTGAAAAATCGACAAAATGATGAAACTGAAGTACATTCAGGACTTTCCGATTGAGTGACTAATGTTGTGAACCAATGTCTTCTTAGACTCCGAGCTGAAACCTCTTGGTATAATATGATATATATATATATATATATATATATATATATATATATATATATATATACATGGGCAAGTCCAAGCTATTTTGCACCAGTAACACGTAGGACATCACAAGAAGATTTAGCCCTATATTGCACTGTTAAGATTGAAAATTCATATGTTGGGCTGCTTTTGATAGCTAGTAGGTATCTTCGTTCAAAACAATAGAAATAATGAAAATCACGAATTTAGTATTTAATTTATGCAAATTTATTCTCCAGTAACGTGTGGGACCAGAAAGATTGTCCTTTTTTCTTCTTTTACTTTTTATCTCAATTATTGTGAAAATACTTGGTATACTATAAAATCATTACAAACATCTTTTTCTACAATAATAACTGTACCTGAAACAAAATATTTCAGAAAAAATCATGAAACAGTTTTCTCTCAAGGTCAATAATAGAAAGATAGGTATAGTAACGCGTGGGACAAGTAACGCGTGGGACAAGTAACGCGTGGGACATTTTTGTCACTATGAATATTGTGATGTGAATTGCACATTTACTCTGAGAAACTTTAATATGTGGTACTAATTATCTAAATAGATGTATTTCTAATAAATTCTTGCAAATTTCAATGATTTAGACCCACCAGAACAATAGATACAATGAAAGATATGAAATGCTTGTGTTATCCTTTATTTTTTGACATTTGACTTTGAATGTGAACCTGAAAATAGCATGTAATGATCTTTTGTGAATTATTTATCCAAAGTGGAACTTTTCACCAAATTTCAAGTCAGAATTCAGAAAATTACAAAAAATCCCTCAATAATGTACACATTTCCCATAGAAGATTAAGATTTAGTACACTTCCATTGACTTGTACAGAAATCGTCCCACGCGTTACTGAAATGTCCCATGCGTTACTAAATTTAATTAAAAATTGCAAGTATGAGATTTATCAGACTAACTTTTTATCACTTGGATATGATTAGGTCCATTGTGAATTTGGTCTTTTGAAAGTTTCAAGTCAATTAAATCATTAACTTTTAAGCAAATGAGAAATAATGACCTAAAAAAGTAACGCGTGGGACATGCTAATTTTGGCCCATACCTCATTTGCATATTTAATCAGTTGAGAAACTGAAAATCACAGTCATGATAACTTGTTATTCAGACTTAAGGTCACCATACTTATTTTCATAAAAACTTGTACAAATTAAAAGATATATTCTTAAAATGCAGAATTTTTGAATGTCCCACGCGTTACTCTAAATTTTAATTTATGCAGATTAATTAATTTATTGCTGGTTATGCGGAAGGATTTTTACTTTTTCTTATTGAAATTCATGTATTTTAACTTCTTAGCTTTAAAATGATATCATGTTTATGTAGATTGACCCATTTTGAATTTTCAGTCTTGTGTGATCAAATAGCTTGGACTTGCCCACTATATTTATATATCGCAGGACTTGGCTACACAAACGTCACCTTGATTTGCAATGCTAGTCCAGCCCTTTACTTTCCTGATCTGTTTGAGGTCACTTCCGGTATTGCCATATGCGGAGGAGCTGTTGGTATAATGATTCTTCCCATCCTCGTCGAGGTGTTTTTCGAGAGCTATGGTTGGCGAGGAGCCATCCTCCTCCTCGGGGCGCTCACCTTGCACTCGGTTGCGGTCGGCGCCCTGCTGACACCCATGAGCGGATCGGGCGCCAAGGAAAGATCGACAGCAGAAGGTGATCCAAATGACACCGTGAGTGAAAGTGCGACGCCAACGGATGACGAAACTATCGATACCAAGGAGAAGAACGGGGAGCAAAGAAACGGCGGTTTTCAAGATGACGAACAAGTTGAAAGTAGTGCAGCTGTTACAGAAATACTTGGGCAGAGCCAATCTACAGAAGTTTCTGGTGGTAATCTAGGGGATCACACAAACATTGGCTTTGAAGATGACGAACATGTCGAAAATAGAGAAGAAAGATTTGCGAAGAACAAATTCACCGTAGCTGATAATGATAAGAATGAGAAGCAGCAAAAAGTCTGTCACAATTGTGATTTGTCAGAAAAGGTTAAAGGAAGTAAAGGTAAAAGAGAGAAAAAGTGCCGACAAGACCTAGAACATTTCTCAGAATGTAAATTCACAGAAGACGCAAATTCGAGAGCGTCTAGACCAGACGAAGAAGAAGAAACAAATGTGTCTTCATGCGTACTTTGTCGAGTACTCATCTTTCTTGTCAAGTCATTTGAGCTTCAGCTGTTCCGAGAGCACGTTCTTCTTATTGTCCTATGCATCTATTCAATCTTCTTCGGAATTTCTTTTAACGGCCTCATCCAGTTCGCCATACCTAACGCTCAGGCTAAAGGACTTGGAGAAAGGTCGGTCTACGTGTCCGTTGCTGGTGGTATTGGGGACGCTGTAGGGAGGGTGGGTCTCGGCTTGCTTGCATATCGGCGATACATGCATATCGAACGTCTTAACTTGGTCTTTTGCTTCCTTTCTGCTGGTGCCTTCTTCGCCAATTTCCTGGCTGAGTCGTTTTGGCCTTTAATAATCATTGCCCTCGTCAATGGACTGACACTTGGCGCTAAGGTATCCTCTTTATTCATCCTTTTGAAAGAAGCGGTGGATATTGATCATTACAAGGCCGCAACGGCGCTGGTATATTTCACCGTGGGGATTGGTTCACCAATCAGCGGAGCTATTCTAGGTGAGTGACATTATTTCGAGGGATGTTCGTTATTCCGAAGGTTTGTTATTCCGAAATACACAAATTCCTATACATAACCGTTAGTTGATCCAAAAATGAACTAAACTTCGTTTTTCCGAAGGTTTGTTCATCCAAAAAATGAAAGAAGGTTCATCAATCCGCAACGAAACTTCGGAACTACGAATCTTATTTCTTTTCCGGATTAACGAACTTTCGGAATAAACAGCTGTAACCCTTACTTTAGCTATGCCAAATAAAAAAAAAAAAACCAAAACCAAAACACACATAAACAAAGGAAAATAAACATGAAAACAACGGGATAAAAATTACATTGTATCTTAGTGGGAGAGAGTTATAATGCAAAGGTAATCTAACATGTCTGAAATAATCTACGAATTGAGAAGCAGATATTTTAATCATCGGACAACTGTCTATAAGCAGTAGATTCATCTATCGTTTACTTATTTCTTGTCTTTTGATTTTTTTTGGGGGGGGGGGGGGGGTGGGGGTGGTGAGTAGGTTATTGTTGGAGACTGATTAGTGATCATTCCTGAAAATGCTTACAAACAATTGACGAGTATAACTTACCGATTTACACTGTGTCCACCGGATTTTTAAAATCATTCTATAGTTTGTTTCTTAAAATACTTGATTGATGGATGATGCTGACCATAAGCAACATGCAGAACAAGCAAAGCAAAGAAAAAATAACAAGAGAAAACATTCTGTACCATATTGTAGTTTGCAGAGTGCACAAAAATTTTGCACGCGGATGCAAAAATACTGAGTAGATCTACTACTTTGCAATAATAAATTATCATAACTGATGAAAGGTTATTCTATCTTATTCTGTACGTAAAAATAGTAGGGTTATAGGATGACAGAAGCTCTAAGAGGGCAGAGTGTGCTGTGGAAAGGCTATACACTTGGTAAATAAGGGGAAATTTTATTACCTTGACATGTAACCAAGACCCTGCTACCGACCAGTTCTTGCTTGTGGCTGATGATTTGCAAATGCAACTGAAACGAAGGTATCAAATTTGAAGTCTTTGAACATTACCACAGTAACCAACAAGACATTGCTCTATATCAATCTATTCCCCTCTCTCCCTAATAGGGACTTTATTCGATGCAACTCGGTCATACGATGTGTCCTTCTGCGTGCTCGCCTTCGTCGATATTCTGGGAGGCTCATTGGTCGCTCTTTCATTCACCTGGTCCCTACGTCGAAAATCAAACAAACAATCATAATACATAAGGAAAATGAAAAGAGTGATGGTGATAGACAGGTGGTTGCTATAGACAGGCTGATTCAGGTCAGACGCTTGAATAATCGGTTGGACTGCACTGCGGCTCCGCATGGATCTGTGGCCGCTATACATAGACAATCAATTTACTGTTTTTTCAGCAGATTGAAGAAATGGATAAATTTGATATATTATACAAAAGATATCATTGCATGTATTGAATAATCTTTTGATACGCATGGCACTTATATGCATAATTGATTATCTATACATAGACAATCAATTTACTGTTTTTCAGCAGATTGAAGAAATGGATGAATTTGATATATTAAAGACATCATTGCATGTATTGAATAATCTTTTGATATGCATGGCACTTCGCTCATCGATGAGGTGGCCATACTTGTTTATATTTCGTTTGTTTCTTTATTATGTATGTTAAAAAATGTTTACAATTTCGACAGTTATAATATATGTTTTCGTGCTAAGGCAATATTGTCATTTTAATGCTATCATGTTTCAAAGACATGATTATATTCATTTAGTTGGTTATTAACATGTTATAATTCAAGTCGATGTTATGTTATTCTATTTAGTTTCGGAAATCATTATCATGCATGTTGTGTTCCGAAGGTCATTAACAAAAATGAAATAGGCCTACTATACAGTACAATACAACAACGCGCAACAACATACAAGGCAATACAATAAGGTAGAGTTCCCTCTTTCCTCAAAAGAACAATGACAACAACAAAAACTGAATCAAACAAACAAAAATCCAAAAGTGAACCTAGGAAGCCCTATATTTGGTGTAGTTGCTTTGTACTTTCCCTTCTCTTGTCATAACTGCACTTGCCATGTTGTATGACTTTTGAGTTCTTTGTTCTTTTGAGCAATCTATTCTTTGTAATTGCCAAACATGATGTATGAATATACAGCTATCCCGACCAGACGCCGTGCGGAGCGTCTATGTAGAGCGACTGGGCTGTGTATAGTTAGAATACAGCGTGTACATTGCATGGCTTTAACAGTGCTTATTGGAATTTGTTGTGCGACCCTTAAAAGCTTTTGTCTGTGTAGGCAATTAGCCGATTGCTTTGACGATAGGAATAGACCGGGGGCCCAGAGCATTTATTCAGCTGAAAAGGGTCACACTTTTTGATGGTCTCATCGTATAAGGATGTGGCCAAGGGTCCATAAAATGAATTGCTGGCAAGTCACATCCTGTACCGTAAGCCTAGGGACAACAAAAAGGGACCCCGAAAAATGGATTTATTCAGCCGAATGGGGTCACGGACAAAAGTTGGTGGATATTGTTCCTTTGGGTGTACTTATCATGAAAACAGCAATGCCAGCTATTTTATCCTGTACGGGGCCCCAGACAGTAGCCCCAAAGGGCCCCACAAATATGGTGTTATTCAGCTGAAAAGGGTCACGGCTAATTTCTTTTGCAATGGAAGTAGTTGCCATCAGAGATATCCAAAACACCAATGCCAGCTATTTTATCCTGTACTAGGCCCCAGACAGTAGCCCCAAAGGGCCCCACTCCCCATAGGCCCTACGTACAAACACACAAAAACATTGATTTTATTCAGTTGAAAAGAGTCACGGCTAATTTCTTTTGCAATGGAAGTAGTTCCCATCAGAGATATCCAAAACACCAATGCCAGTTATTTTATCCTTTACGGGGCCCCAGACAGTAGCCCCAAAGTGCCCCACCCCCATAGGCCATACGTACAAACACACATAAACATTGATTTTATTCGTGCAGCTGAGAAGAATCACGGCTAATTTCTTTTGCAATGGAAGGAGTACCCATCAGTGATGTCAAAAACACCAAAGCTAGCTATCTTATCCAGTACGGGGCCCCGGACAGTAGCCCCAATGGAGCCCCCCCCCCCCCCCCCCCCGGCACACACACACACATTAGTTTCATTCAGCTAAAAAGGGTCAAGGCTAATTTCTTTAAATGGAAGTAGAACCCATCAGAGATATCCAAAATACCAAAGCCAGTTATTTTATCCTGCACGGGGCCCCAGACAGTAGCCCAAAATGCCCCCCCCCCCCCACCCCACACGCATTGATTTTATTCAGCTGAAAAGGGTCACGGCTAATTTCTTTTGCAATCGGAAGTAGTACTCATCAGAGATATCCAAAATACCAAAGCCAGCTATTATCCTGTACGGGGCCCCAGACACCCCCCCCCCCCCCCCACACACACACACACACTCATTAGTTTCATTCAGCTGAAAAGGGTCACGGCTATAATTTCTTGTGGAATGGAAGTTGTACCCATCAGAGATATCCAAAATACCAAAGCCAGCTATTTTATCCTGCACGGGGCCCCAGTCAGTAGCCCCAAATTTCTCCCCCCCCCCCCCGCACACACACACACAAATTGATTTTATTCAGCTGAAAAGGGTCATGGCTACTTTCTTTTGCAGTCGGAAGTAGTAGGCATACTCATCAGAGATATCCAAAACACTAAAGCCAGTTATTTTATCCTCCTGCACGGGGCCCCAGACAGTATAGCCCAAACACGGGTAATTTCTTTTGCACTGGAAGAAGTATACCTATCAGAGATATTCAACACACCAAGGCCAGTTATTCATCTTGTACAGAGCCCCAGACAGTAGCTCCACTGAGTGTCCCATCCATTATACATGTGCTGTGAATCAGCTGAAAATGGTCTTACAAATTCTTTTGTAACGTAAATATCAGGGCCTACTGAACAGAGATATCACAAACAACAAAGCAAGTCATCTTATCCTGTATACGGAGTCCTATAGGTTACTACAGCAGCAAAACACCCAAGAAATTTGGAAAGGAAGCATACTTCTGTATAGCGCACAACCGAGATGACCATATTACGAAAACCAGTCATTTCATCCTGTACCGGGCCCAGTACAGTAGCCATAAAGTGCCCCTCCCCAACATAATTACTATGACATCATTTAGCTGAAAAGAGTCATAGTTGTTTTTTCTTTTACAATCGAAGTAGGCCTTAGTTTACATCTCACGGTCACAACCCCCAAAATCAGCCTGCTCGGCGACCGCTCGGCGACCGCTCGGCGAGTTTTTAGCCAATATCGGTCGGTCGCCGACCGGTGACCGACCAGTCACTGCTGATTTTTAGGGCATCGGTCGGTCGCCGCTGAAGTTTTAGCGCGGAGTTGAAATTTCAGCGGTGACCGCTCGATTTCTACTCGCCGTCCAAACTACGCTCGGTGCCTGGGCGGCCACCGTCCAGGCACCGCCCAGGCATCGACCTAATCGAACGGTCGCCGTTGGGCGGTTTAGGTTAAAAAAAAAAATAAGCCCCAAGAGAATCAGTTGCCGAGCAGTGGCCGCTCGATGACCGATGGGAGATCGGTTGGTCACCGGTCGGTCACCGGTCGGCGAGTTAAAAACTGACCGGCGTCCGGGCGGCGACTGCTTGATTTACAGCGGCGTTCCCCAGGGCATATATAAAGAACTGCCCAGCACCCGCCAAGAGAAACAGTAAGATTTCTGAATGAAGTCATCAACTCAGCCTGGTTTTCCCAACAATTTTCATTCACAAGAAAATGCCAAAAGCGCAAAGGAAAAGCACTTCAAAGCGATAAGAAGGGGAGGAGGAATCGGGGCCGTCTGGAACAGGTATGGAGAGAGAAAGAGGCAAGACGACCGTCACCAGGGTTTATCCCCGGAGGAAGAAGCAGGAAACTGTGGCTCTAATTGTCCACTCATCAGAAGAGGACTTGGTCACGTCGGCTGGAGACATGGAGGACAAGGAAGGAAAGGATAGCAACAGTGGGACAAATGACGACCTGCCCTCCATCCAACAATCACTGAACTCCAGCAAACGGTTCAAAGAGGAGCAGGAAGAACAAATCGCACATTTTTTTTTTTTTTTTTTTTTTTTTTTTTTTTTTTTTTTTAGGAGCATACATTATTCTATAACATGGGGAACAATGATTACAAAAATAAGGCCAAGAGAGGACATCTGTTGGGGGAGCTGGCTAAATCCCTAATGAGACCGACTGTCACAAACTGCTGGACTTGTGGATCTCGTTGTCGAAGTAGTTGAGGTGGAATCAACGACATCTTAGACCTCGTTGACCTCTCTGATGCAGAGAAAGAGCGTTATTGTTTATACAAAATGGACATACAGTCCCAAATATTGCTCGTGAGAACATCCTGGCAGGGAACGACGGGCCACCGCCTGTCACGCCGACAGGAAACCTCTGATGCCCTGCCGATCATCGGTCGGTCGCTGGTCGATTTTTAAAAATCGACCGGTGGCCGGTGGGAGACCGCTCAGTTGCCGACGGGTCATCGCTCGGTGACTGATCGGACTCTGCGCTGAGAGGATCCTCGCATTTCGCCAAGTTTGACCTAAAATCGGCCGGCAACTGACGAGTCACCTACAGGACATCGACAGATCATCGCTCGGGCACTGCTCGATTTTCGCTGGGGCTGTCAGCTTGCTCAACACCTCCAAAAACTGCTGGGCAGTGCCAAAATCTCAGCGGCGACCGAGCAGGCTACAAATCGGTCGGTCGCCGCTCTGAGTTGTGACCGTAGCCCAGATACCCAAAACATCAAAGCCAGTTAGGTTTTCCCAGCCCATTTCGCACTTTTGTTGGTTCATTTGATAGAAGGTTCGAATTCGTACAATGGGTATTCAAATTGACTGGTACCCTACGTTCATTCAAATTCGCCTTGACTTGCCGAAAAGGGTATTTCAGTCATTAAATTTCGCGAAAGACAGTCAAATTCCAAACGTGTTCATTCAAATTCAAATCATGCTATTTCTTTGTTTCAGATCATTTTAACGTGTCTTTCTATGTGTGTTTTCGTTTCATCTATAAATTACTGTTATAAAGCAGTAAAAGTATCATATTTCTTGTCTAGTATAACTGGATTTGGTTGTTCTGTAACCAGACTGGTAACGCTCATTCTCTTTCATATACATGTCATTATAGGCCTATACGTGTACCAGCAATGCAGATTAACTTCATTTTTTATAGTCATGACAGCACAATAGATACAGACGTATATCTCTAGAAGACATAGAAATAATTATCTTTAAAAAAAAAATGAGGATCATAACCTTGACTTCCTGGAACTGGCCGACCGCTCGTAATAAAGCGCTTGTAACAGCCAGATAATTTGTGGCTTCTTACTTCTTCGGATTCAAAAAGCACGTAAAAAAATGGTGTCAGAGTCTCTTAAACGAATACGAAAACATGAAAAGCTATGATGCTTACAAAACAATAATTACGATGAAATAAAATAAGGAAAGAGGTCAAGCATGAACATATCTGGACTGCAGACATGTTAAATTAGATGGCCAGAAATCAATTTGAATGAACGAGTGCAGCATGTGATCACGTGACTATATCATTATGAATTTATGAATGAACGGATAGTGGAATGGTGCTTGTCTTATATATGGATTTCAGTTGAAAAAGTGTTATTTAGAATAAGGTTAGAGGTAATGTGAATGTTTCAAAATGAATTTGAATGAAGAGATTATGACATAATGAACTACCATGTCATCTAGGCGAAATTTTTGCTAAATTTAATTCAACATTAAAGAATTTGATTAAAAGAGGTGCGAAATTGGTCCGGATGCAGGGCCCTTGACAGGTATAGCCCCAAGGTATTCCCACCCCATATGAATTAAGCGTTTTTAGGTGAAAAGAGTCATGTATGCCTATTTTCCTTGGCAGTGGAATTAACAGCTGAGATACGTAAACATAAACCCATCCAGTTAAGGGGCCCCCAGCCAGTAGCTGGAAAGTGCTCCCGTATTATTTTATTCTAAGTGAAAAGAATCACTGCTATAATTTCTTTTGCAATGGAAGTAGTACTCCATCAAAATCACCGAAACCAGTTATATAGCTGTATGGGGCCCCACCGAGTGTTCCTAAAGTGTCCCCACATGTAATTCCACTATCAAGATCTGCATCCCGATCTATTCAATCTGTCAGATCGGGAGAGAGCGGCAAAAGTGTACGGGGACCGGGAGCATCGTAGCAGCAGCGTTTGGGTGATGGGGTTGGATCTGGCAATTTTACAGATCAGGAAGAAATTTTGAACTGGTTCAAAATTTCTTCCCCATCTCCCCATCAAGATTGACCTATTTTGAATTGTTGCTCAAACGGGGAGAGAGCAGTGACAGTGTAAATACCGCGGGATGAGCATAACAATTCTAGGTTTTTCTGACCGTAGTAACAGTGGCACAAGAACGGGAAATAGTCTAAACTAGACACCGACGACATGGTCCCGCTGCTGGGCTGCTTTCTTGATCAAAGCACAACCTTCCCGCTTTAACGACGCTCTCACTAAGTTCACTACTCTCGTATAAAATCAAGGCCTGTTCCTACGACGCTTCATTCCTGCTTCGATAACGCTGTTGGCCGCTTTAGCTACGCTGTTCCTACGCTTTCCCAGACTCAATTACGCATGTCTTCCGCTCTCGCCGCTCTGAAATCGAACGTAGCCGATACGCTGGAAAATGTTTGCCAGAACAGCAAAACTGATGATGATGAGGAGGACGTTGTCGTTGTCGCGAAAATGAAGACGAAGGAGCGCATATTCAAGAAGAAGAAGAGATGCAAACAATAAAGAGAATAAAGCAAAACACATTGGAGCTACTGTCTGGGGCCCCGTGCAGGATAAAATCTGACTTTGGTATTTTGGATATCCGATGGGAACTACTTCCATTGAAAAATAAATTAGCCGTGACCCTTTTCGGCTGAATGAAACCAATATATATATATATATATATATATATATATATGTGTGTGTGTGTGTGTGTGTGTGTGCGTGTGTGTGTGTGTGTGTGTGTGTGTGTGTGTAGGGGGCACTTTGGGGCTACTGTCTGGGGCCCCGTACAGGATAAAATAACTGGCTTTAGTGCTTTGGATATCTCTGATGAGTACTACTTCCGATTGCAAAAGAAAGTAGCCGTGACCCTTTTCAGCTAAATGAAACTATTGTGTAAGTATGTATGTACACTCTAAAAATTGCGGGGTTGGATTTTGCGGGGTCAAAATAATTTGACCCCTTTCGGGGTTGTTTCGTCTGATAAATTTTCGATCGATTCACTGGTGACCAGAAAAGACGGGGTTATTGCGACCCCGCAAATTCTCTGGTCGAATATTCGGATATTAATAAACAGGGTCACAATGCTTGCGAATCTAATTGCAATTAGAAAGTAACAAGATAATAAAAAGTACAAAATAAATTTCATTCAGTAATTCAGAGAAGCAATATGTCAAAATTATGATTTTTCTTGGGACTATTTTTAATTTCGCGTTAGTCATGGAATTCTATATGCAGCGCGCGGTGATACATAATGTATGTGTGCTGCACGCACAGCCGGCCTACAGTACGTACATCAACTGCGCGATGCGCGTCGAGGCCCCTCATGTATTTGGCCGGCCGGGTAGATGGGGCGCCGGGCACGGACAGCTTTGGGCGGGCCATGTAGTGGGGATGAGGCCTCGAGGATGTGTGATAAGAAGTGCAAAGCGAAAGGTAAGCCTGGAGCGAATCTTTCGGTTTATTAATGACTACTATGTGTTTAGAAAAGCAATTATCGGTACTATTTTCCTCTTACATCTCTTTCTATGTCGTTCATTCACATTAACTGGCGTATAATGCATAGACCCCCTGTCTACATTATTATTTTTGCAACGTTGGTAATTCCAGGCTATTAAGACTCTATAAGACTAAAGAGTATGAAACCGTAATATCATTAATACAATGGTAGGGCCTAATGTTAGACCCTACTCAAGCATATCTCGTGACCGAATTCTGATCGCGGTGACCGTATTCTGGGGGATTTTCAAAATGATATCTTTTGGGATTGAGATATTAACAATATGAAAATTAAGATTAAAGAAATTTGATATATTTCACATACGTTGCTGTAGATATGATGTATGTATGTATTATTTTAGTTCATAAAATATTGCAGAAAAGCTTAAGGACTGTAGGACCTTGTTGTTGCCAATACAGTGGCCCTATGGCTATGTTACTGGTCGAGGTGGGGATTCACGTTTATAAGATTCATATTCATAAAGTGAGATAATGAGAAACCGCTTATGAAATATGAAACAGCACGTAATTTTAAGAAGGATTCAACGTTTATTTGATGAAAATTGGTTTTCAAACGGCTGAGATATCCAAAAAAGTGATGACAAGAAAAACGAAGGCCACGCCTTTTTTAAATCTCTTTGTTTCTCCTTGTTTTTGGAAATCTCGGCCATTTCAAAAACGATTATCTTCAAATAAACTTTTGATAGGGGCCTACTCCTTACAATTGCATGCTCTTTGACATCTCATAGAAGCGCTAGTCATACATAGAGTGGTCTCTGTAAATATCTCGCAAAACGTTAAAAGCTAAATCCTCGCCTCATTCTAGCCCGACCAGACGCTGTAAGTACTGTACGCTGTGCAGTCGCTACCTACAGCGACTGGGCTTTGTATAGTTAACCTCAATCAGAACTGTTAAGACACACCCTTTAATAAATGACCGAATACTGGGGGTATTACCCCCCTAATGTGACTGACTCTAACATGTTATTGTTAGAGAACCCTGCATTTTAGATAGAACAATGACCTTTGTTATTTGTTCAATGTAGCCTACATAAATGACTTGTAATATGCAAGTAGGTCATAATGTAGTTAGGCCTATACTACGTAGGATCAAGCTGTCTAACGTTAGGCCGAACATGTTAAAGTTAGATAAACAGTTTCGTGATCTAGCCCACTAGAAAACACGGAATGCAGATCTCAAATTTTAGTCTTAATAAATAATAACATGTGAAAGTTCGGATGTTTATTGTTACAAATGTATTTTGTCTCCTAAGATTTTATTTCATTGTTTCACTACGGACGATACGGTACCTTAACAATAACAAATTACCGGTAGGCCTATGCCCCGGCAAATAAGCAGACAGTGGTGCTTTCTATATTTTGTTTGTATTCATTTTTAGTCCCAGCCAGTCAGACCAACACTGCAAAAGTTCAGATGTAGAATAAATCTAACATGTTAGGCCTACGAAAAGAAATAAAAATTAGAAACTCTCTAACTAGGTGGGCCTAGAAACTATCTATACACAACGTAGCAAAAATTCCCTCCGTTTTATAGCCAGGCAGGGCCTAGGGGCCTACATTCGCATTGCGCTGTGGAATGCGCATTTCTGATTCTATTAGTGCCTAGGCCTACTAGTAGTTCCAGTGCTGGAATCCGTGAATGAGAATGGGTGCTTAAAAAAAGAATGAGAGTTCTAACATTAACGTTACATCTTTCTAGATACTAGAAAATCATGACACAGATCTATTTACAATAGTAGAACAGATAAGCCGAAAAATTGTGCAAAATTTGACTAAAGCATGAAACTTTCACCAGTGTTAGTACATGTTATAAGATTCATTTTAAGATCGGGAGGTAAGTCTGAATTGACCTCTGATGACCTCCAAAGGTCAATGACCTCAAAATTTGATAAAAATTGATATTTTGCGTCATTGATTAATGTTAAATATGGTAATGATGCACTAAAAACTCATTTTTGTTACAGTGGAATTGTATTCATGTTCCATAGAACCCTGACAGGTTTCTACCTTTGACCTCTGATGACCTCCAGAGGTCAATGACCTCAAAATTTGATAAAAATTGATATTTTGCATCATTGATTAATGTTAAATATGGTAATGATGTACTAAAAACTCATTTTTGTTACAGTGGAATTGTCTTCATGTTCCATAGATCCTTGACAGGTTTCTACCTTTGACCTCTGATGATCTCCAGAGGTCAATGACCTCAAATTATCAGAATTTTGATATTTGGTGCAATTTGTTTATGATAAACATAACGATGTCCTAAAAATTCATTTGTGTTACAACTGAATCGTTTTCCTATTCCTCAGATCAAGGGAAATTATTTACACGTCTCTGCCTTTGACCTCTGAGGACTGTGACAGGTCAATGACCTCAAAATATCAAAATATTGATATTTGATGTATATTCAGTGGTTCACTGTATACCTGGTGTGCAATCATGCATTATGCTATTAGCATTTATACTACAAGAAGTGTCTTCTCATTCCACAGAACATTGGTCATTACCCTGTGTATATCCAACTTTGACCTCTAAGGACAATGTGAGGTCAGACTTTTAGAATATCACTAAAAATTTGTGTAGGATTGCAAATATTGATGTTTGGCTTCAATGGTTTAATCCTAAATGTTTAATCATGTACAAATCACGCCTTGACGTTATAATCAAAGTATGTATCCACATTTCACAAAGCATTGGTTCATAGTAACAAGTCTCAGGAATGTGAGCGGTCAATTACTTCAGAAATGAAGCTTACGTGTCTTCAGTGATGGCAGTGACCTCAGATATAATATTCATGTTTGGGTTAGTTATGCAGACTAGCTTGCATGAAATTATGTGCAACATTATCCAATTTGCACTGGACAAAATTTGTACGCTTAAACATGGAAGGTGGGGAGGGGAGTACCATATTTTGGGTTGATGCTTAATAGTTTGTGAACAGGCATATGGCAAAGTCCCTTGAACTGGATGAAAGGGTGACAGATGCTAACCAGAAAACAACAGGCCCACCTCATCAGATCAGATGTACGTCACGAGTCAAACAACCCGAGTCGTACAGCCCATGAGTTACGCAGCCCACGAGTCATACATCCCGTGACCTAAACACTAGATGAACAAGGTCAATGAGCTCGACATCAAATATAATAGGCCCACAAGCTGTGCGGTCCGCGAGCTCGACACTCGAGGAAAACAAGGCCCACGAGATTGTATTACATCAGAAAGCTTAATCCATTCAGTTGAGGTCTTTGTGGACCTCCCCCTCCCCCCCCCCCATGTGTCGGACTCTTATGGGCCTGGTTTGCCTAAGTGTCAAGCTCATGGGCAATGCTACCTAGTTTCGAGCTGGCGGGCCTGTGTTGGTCAGTGTCAAGCTCGTGGGCTGTATGGTTCCGGTGAATGACTCATGGTCCTGAAGCATACAGTGACGTCATGGACCATCTGGAAAGCGACATACTGTGAGGCATAACATGCATTCCACATGAAGCAACCCTGTGTCTTGCAACTTGCTATTGTCATCCAATTAAGTTTGGGTCATTACGTCAGGCAATTTTGGGCATTTTTTCAATGACCTGTTTAGGAACCTCAATTCCAAATAGGAGTGGAACTACTATTTACTCTAATTGTCTTCTTTATGCTCGATACTCCTTAACACTTGGGCCTGGCCAAGAGTTGTGCCCCCATGCCCATAAAATATTGGTTGTTTCCACTAATGGCCGCCATCCGGTTTGCATCCAATGTGTGAATCAGGGTACGCTGGCAGCGGGTAATATCACCTGCATGATCCGGTTAAGACTCTCTGCCAGCAAGTGATGATTTAGTGTAACCTGCTGAAATTGGTCTAGATCTATACCCTCGATCTCTTTCAAGACAGGGCAGCATCTGCGTCTTCAGTGAAGCACGCGATTGAGCCTACGTACATTGCACAGATCGGCACACAAATCTCCTCCACGACTAAACTGGATAGACATCCTGAGGTCAGACCAGCGTTCTTATAGGTGCACAGCCACTGTATGGGATCATCAGAATCTTCCAATGACAATATCTAAACAGTTTGGGTGAAGGCAAGCTTGTCTCTATGATGAGTGCATTGCACATAGAGTACAGGGTGCACGAGATGATAAGAAAGCTTCTTTTTGACTCGCGGGATAGGCTACAATCCTTTCTCAGGCAGAGGTTCTGAATTATCGGGTCGTGCTCAGTCTGCACACAGTGAGCTGATCCCATATCAAGTATACGTGTGTAATGATTGTGTGTAATGATATGGGAAAAATGCATGGAAAAAATCAAAATACATGTTTATTATTTTACGTGGAATCAGTTCCTGTCTGTTGTCTTGGAAGAAATGCATTAATCTTGCAATGTTGTTGTTTATTATTTTCCCTCTCCATCACGAGTATATATGGAACGTGTTGATCAAAGTTTTTGTGATGTCGGAAAATGCGAGGCTGTATTGCAGGTGGCCTATTGCAGGTGGCCTTCAATTTGTTTTTCACAGTATGTTGGCATGTTTAACAGACTGTAACTCACCAAGATGCCTCTTGAAATGTTTTGAAAAACTTCTGCTTGATTTTACATGAGCGGATGATTATCAGTTGTTTTTCTGCTTTTTCATCTTGTGTGAAACAAAGTATTGTTTCTCTTCAAAAGATAGCGTGCCAATTAATCTGCACTTACTGTTGGTGCTCTATCGGCCCTATAAGACATTCAAACCCACCTTCAGCCTATAGACATCCGTAGGCGTTGTGGTGTCTAGCGGGATCTGAACATCTCTCATGAAGCTTGACTTCTTTTTTCTTTTCTTTTCCCCACAAACAATGTGAAACAAAGATATCCGTAGGCGTTGTGGTATGTAGACGTGGAAGAGCGAGACTTCTCTTCTCTTTTCTTTTCTTTTCCCCACTAACAAACAAGTTTAGCAGGAAACACAGAAGCATTCGCACATACTGTTTACATTTCCCATCACATGCTTTTAACATCGGAATTTTCATGTACACATTTTGCCTGGAAAAGAATTACCATGAACTTTTCAACACAATACATGTTCAATAGAAGCCATTTGGTTCATATATAATTTACTCGACAGAGTGATTTATAGGGGCCTGCAAACAGTAGAATGATTTGCCCCTTAACATATCAGACTACTACATCTCTTGAAATGTCTTCAAACGTAAATTAAAGTCATTCCTCTTAAATGATTACTCTCGGTCGACGAATGAGGTCCTCGTCTGCATGTCATTGTCGATCTCTTCAGTGTGACTGGGCCGTCCGTTGAGCGGTCTGCCGTCACGCTGTCAGTATTCTCTTCGTCACCATCACTCTCCACTTTGTATCAGTCTGACAGGGCGCTTCAACATCTCCGATGACACCAGTTGACTGTTTGGAGTTTGTAATTGCACTCCAAATTGGCGTAAACCAAAGTTTTGTCTTATCGTGACTCATAGTTTTTCCTAATGTCCTGCTGCTCGCCGGTTCAGTCATGACAGTCAGATCCTCATCACATTCACAGCGTAGGTCTATGGTGCATTCAGAGTCGTTAAAGATTAGTTGGTTGACTTGGAGGGGGGGGGCATGATGTACCAAGAAAGGGGAACTCCTGACTTTATCTCTGTAGTCTCCAACTATTCTCAAAGTTCCTCAAAATTCCAAAATACTCTGCTGCCTTTGCTTCACTACATAGACTTAGTGTGAAGCCGCTCCCACTGTGCTTGCCACTCTAACTTATTTCTCGGCTGAGACATGTTTTTTATAACTAATTTACTAACAAACTTCCTTTCCCTAAAGCATTTCATTGGCTCAATCTTATAATGGGGTGTGGCGTTCACTAGAAATTAATTCCTAACTGGTCAAATGTTCAATTTGCTCCTCCTATTCGTTTCTGTGAAAACTCAATTTTCTATGATTCATCTCTAATTCTGATTAACTCGCCCACTCTCTTTTAGTTTCTTCATTCACTTGTTCTCTGTAACCACTGGTAAAGACTTTATTGTTTCTTGGATATCAAAATGATAAACCAAATGAATATTAGTGTCCTTAGGCTATGGCAACCAACGTCATCGTTGTTCTGGGTCATTACCCCTGAATTTGTCTATGGAGTTCCTGTTTGACCCACTCCACTAAACAAATGCTAAAATAGAGGGATAAATTCTGGCAGGAGGGCCACCTTCCAGCTCAGAGGGTCATTTATGTTTGGGGATCAGAGGGCAAAAACATGTCATCACGTCATTCCCCGTAATTTGGCGCGGGGCTTTGGGATGGAGAGTGCTGACCACTAGCGCGGAAAGTAGCCAACATCAAACTCATAAATTCCTATGACCATAGAATTTTCTTGGAAGAGGTGGTTTTGACCAAAAAAAGAAAAGAAAAAAAAAAGAAAGGAAATAGCTGGAAGGAAGATAAACGGTTTCGTAAACTCCAAGAAGGAGAAAAGACTGAGCATATATTGACCTCACAGGGTGTCTAGGAAAACGACCGCAGTGTTCTGTTTTCTTTTACTCTCTATCCTATTCTATTCTATTCTATTTTATTCTTTATTATAAACATGTGCTAGTAGCCATCTGGGCTACAATTGTGTTTGTTTTGTACATCCTCTAAAGGTCACCAGAGGTCAAAGGTAGAGCCCTATCTGTGCTCTTTGGAATGTAAAGACAATTTCTTGTTAAACAGGTATGCTTGTTTTGTACATCTTAACCATGTTTATCATTAACTAATGCCACCACAGATCAATATTATGATATTTTGAGGTCATTGACCTCTAAAAGGTCACCAGAGGTCAGAGTTAGAAACCTGTCTTTGCTCTTTGGAACATGAAGACAGTTTCATTGCAAAACAGATATGCTTGTTTTGCACATCTTAACCATGTTTATCATTAACTAATAACATCACAGATCAATATTATGGTATTTTGAGGTCATTGACCTCTAAAGGTCATCAAAGGTCAAAGGTAGAAACCTGTCAATACCCTGTGGAATCAGAAGATTTGTAGTACAAATGCATATTTAGTGCAGCGTAACCAAGATCTAAGCCTATCATTCACAAATGCCTCCAAACATCAATATTCTGATATTTAAAGTTCATTGACCTCTGGAGGTCATCAGAGGTCAAATCAGACTTACCTCCTGATCTTAAAATGAATCTTATGGTATGTACTAACACTGGTGAACGTTTCATACTTTAGTCAAATTTTGCACAATTCTCATGATTTTGAGGGTTTAACCGCTCTACTACAACGTGCAGATAACTCAACTTTGTTTTTACGCAACTATTGGGCTCCTATTCTGATTTTGAATCCTACACCTACGTAAACCATACACTGTTCTCATTTCAGACGAAAGTGTACAGATACGGAAGCTACTGTATAGTTGGAGCCGCCGCCGGTTTTCCACTTCAAGCACGGTTACTGTTTATCGACATCGACATCGTCAGCTTCAACTAAAGTAAAGAGAGTTCTACTTCTAGATTTGTTGCAACAGAAGGTGTATTTTAATCATCGTGCTCTTGTAGGTGTTTCTTCGTCGCGAGATCGAACTTTGCTGAGATGTTTGTCTTTGCGCCTGAAATTTAAATTACATGTAGGTCATCGTCGAGGTAGGGCTGGACACATCTTGTCATCATCGTTGTCGTAAACAGGTAGGCCCAGGGAAATCAGGAACATGTAAATCTAGTCTAGCCGCCGATCGAGCTCTTCACTGAGCCAAGCTGGAACGAATTCACTGACATCGTGGCACCTTTCCAGGCCATCATCCTTCTGATCAACGCCACCAACTTGGAATATGGAATAAATCAAAATTTCTATAAATGTAGGCTATATCGAACGGATCATCTTCTCATCTATGTACTTTTTAAACCTATCGCAGACGCAGCTTAACTCTCCTAATCACGTAAGTGAGTTTCAGTTACTTGGTATTGGACGTCCTGGCTCTATCATTCTCGAATCAAAGTCTAAGGACTAGCAGACTTTCAGACTAACTCTCTAGTTTTATCACACATCGGCGGTCTCTCGCTATAGAAATAGACAACTCTGGCCCCGGGCACTATAGAACCCTATATTATTGAACGGTTTGCTTTGATTTTCGTCCGATTGTAAATTGGTTAGCTTTATTTTTTAAATCCAACTGTAAACAAACGCATGCTTGTAACAAAGAATAAAATGAAATGATCACGATCAAATGTTGAATTTCTTCTGATAGAATTGTAGTGCTAAATAAATTGGGAGAGAAACGAATACTTTGCAGTGATTTGTGTGCTTTTGTGTTAGTTGTATAAAACTGAAATTATTTTTACATTTTACACTAAGTTAAAATCGTTATTCTAATCCCAGGAAAACTGATGTACTTATCTATTCATAATCATTATCTACAATTACAAGTCATATCTAGAATCATAACATCTTTTGACACACGCCCACTTTCTCCAAAATCTGCATAAGCAGGAGCGAATCATTGCAGAGCTGATTCTTATATTTTGGTATTGATCACTACAAAGCATACAAATTACGCCAGTGATCGATGATTCTTCAAGACTGCTTGCTAGACTCTAAATGTACGCTTTCGTTTTCTTTTCTTTCTTTTCAATGATCATGGAATGCCGTATCATGTTGATTTGTACTTTACATTTTGCTCTGGGTAGAAAAAACAAATAAGCTTCATGTAAATCTGTTTATCAAATTTGATGTGAAAATTTGACATTTGTGAAAATAATTCGTCATTTTTGGCTTCCCATAAAAGGTCGGATTAATGACCCCGCAAGTCATGCGGGGTTATTTTTTAAATGACCCCGCAATCATGCGGGGTCATCCAGAAATGACCCCACGACGGGGTTGAATTCTAACCCCGCCGGGGTTAGATTTTAACCCCGCTGCCGGGTCATTTTGGGTGACCCCGCAATGCGGGGTTAAAGTGACCCCGCACGGGGTTAGTGCATAGTTGACCAAGTATGCGGGGTCATTTTCAACCCCGTTCGGGGTCACTTTTAACCCCGCATTTTTTAGAGTGTAGGGGGGGGGGGGGCACTTTGGGACTACTGTCTGGGGCCCCGTACAGGATAAAACAGCTGACTTTGGTGTTTTTTATATCTCTGATGGGTACTACTTCCATTGTAAATGAAATTAGCCGTTACTGTTATCAGCTGAATAAAGTCAATGTGTGTGTGTGTGTGTGTGTGTGTGTGTGTGTTTGTACGTAGGGCTTACAGGGGGCGGGGCACTTTGGGGCTACTGTCTGGGGCCCCATGCAGGATAAAATAGCTGGCTTTGGTGTTTTGGATATCTCTGATTGGTACTCCTTCCATTGCAAAAGAAATTAGCCATGACTCCTTTCAACTGAATAAAGTCAGTGTTTGTGTGTGTTTGTACGTAGGGCCTATGGGGGGTGGGGCCCTTTGGGGCTACTGTCTGGGGCCCCGTACAGGATGAAATAGCTGGCATTGGCGTTTTGGATATCTCTGATGGGAACTACTTCCATTGCAAAAGAAATTTGCCGTGACCCTTGTCAGCTGAATAACACCATATTTGTGGGGCCCTTTGGGGCTACTGTCTGGGGCCCTGTACAGGATAAAATAGCTGGCATTGCTGTTTTCATGATAAGTACACCCAAAGGAACAATATCCACCAACTTTTGTCCGTGACCCCCTTCGGCTGAATAAATCCATTTTTCGGGGTCCCTTTTTGTCGCCCCTATAGTCTAGGCTTACGGTACAGGATGTGACTTGCCAGCAATTCATTTTATTGACCCTTGGCCACATCCTTATATGATGAGACCATCAAAAAGTGTGACCCTTTTCAGCTGAATAAATGCTCTGGGCCCCCGGTCTAGAAGTCCATCATATTTTTTCTGCAGTTTCATCTTCGTGAATAGATCCAAAAGGTTTTATTCACCCTGAGGTATCGAAAATTCGTATATTGGTTGGTATCTTCTATACTTTGTTTTCATATACGAAAAAAACAACAACCCAGTAACACAAAATCAATTCAAACTACCAATTTCATGACTACGATATCAAGGTTCCATAATGTATTTGATCAAAACAAGCAAATGTATTATAGTGTCTCCTACTTTTATGATCGCTGTTTGTTATAAATTGAAGTCTTGTTATTGTATTTTTCGCCCTCATTGATATTCTTCACTCTTTTCTTGAAGGCAAATTTCGATATTACATGTATCTGTTTTCAAACCAGTTGTTCGTCTCTTTAGGCCCGTAAATTCAGGTTGCAAATCCTCACTATATTACTTTGCCCCCCCCCCAAGAAAAAAACAACAAACAACATTATATCTGAGGGAGAAAGATTTGCGGTGACACCATGTGTATGTAGTCCTTAACCGGATCGTTGTTTGGCAGAAGAGCCTAGAAAGAGGAGAAATGAAGAGGTTAAGGACTACATACACATGGTGTCACCGCAAATCTTTCTCCCTCATTTACTTCACCATGCAAACCTTCAAACAACACATAACATTACATCTGAAAATTTTGTACAGATGTTCTGTTGAAAAATGAAATAAAGATGCATGAAGCGTCTCCCTACAGTGTGTTTGCTGCCAAATTCATTTACAATGTAATCATGGAGACATTATATATTGTTTACTATATAGAAAATATAGGTTGGTGTACTAAACGGAGAAAGCCAAATGTTGTTCAAGGAGGACCTACTAGTTTTCCGCTGATAAGGACGAGAAACTATTGGGAAATGCAGATGAAGGAGAATAATGCAGAAGATGAAGATGTTTATGAAAAAAAAAGGATTTTGTCTAATTTGTCGGAATGCTGAATTCTTAATGACAATAACTATGATTATGGAATTTATCTAAATCATTAAATTACATGACATATATGTAAGATGTATTATGAATATATCGGTTATTATTTCTATTTTCTGCAACAATTAGTGCAAAATATTTTGTCTGACTTTTGTGTAATGTGTCACGCATATATACATTTATGCTGTTCTTTGAACAATATCTGTGTGTATCTCTTGTAACGCTGCATGATGGAAGGCACTTTCATTGTGGACAATAAAACACTCAATTCAATAATATGAGACATGTCACATATGGTGAATTCTTTAGGCCCACTTTGTGTCTCGTATGAAGCAACTGTGATTACTGCAAAACGTGATGCTGGCATGTAGGCCTAAGCACGTGCACAGGAAATTTCCGAGAGTGAGAGAGAGCAAGCGTAGATACACGACTGCGTAGGCGTTGTATTCTCGACATAGGTATACTAATACTTGTATACCTGTAATACTTTTTGATGTTCGGGGAATTTTATTATTACACCTTTTTTTTTTACCCCGGATGTGGCAAAAAAAAAAAAGAAGAGAGGATGGAATGAAACCTTTGAGCCTGTATGGTAAGGCCATTGTTTTTGCGCTGGAGACCTGTTTTTTATCAGGCCTATCATTATTATTATCATCATTTTTTTTTTTCTGGTGCTTGTCAGCTGAAGATCATCTAGCCCCGGAAGTGGAAAGAGAAAGAGCTGAAGACCTTTTCTGTGAGATGGGCTTCATTGATCAGGTTTCCAACTTTTATATATAATTATTTTAGATGATGGGAAATCAAAAGTTTAATTGACAGGAATTAGTTTTGAAATATGGCTGATATGGGTCCTATAGATTCAAAACAAAGCAATCCTAATAAAAAGTGGGACCAACCTTTTATTAGGATCGCGCTTTGCTTTAATTTTGTTGTTGTTGTTGTTGTTGATAGCTCAGCATTTCTAGTCCCGATTTTCATGAAATAAACTTGGAATTGGTTTTGAATTGTATGCTCTTTAACATTATTTTCATGAAGTGGTTTCTAGTATAACAGGCCTACTTACAGTATAGGCTTATCTCGCAAAAAAGTTATATAGGCATTGTCTACCATTTGCAGATGAAACAAAACCCCAGCTTTAGGCCCTAGTGCTTCAAAATAGTTCTAGAATGTGAGTTAGGGATAGAAACAACCAGCTGAATCCTCGTCTCAACTAATAACATCATCGTGTAGAAGTTCCATAGGAGGATGCCTGGGACCCGGCATGCGTTCTGCGAAGGCACGATGCATAATAAACAAAAGAAAAAAATAGAAAACAACAAAAAGTGACCAAGCCTATCTGTTACATTACACATCATCCCGTTGTGAAGGAGCTAACGTTCATCATGTCGTCTGAAGATGTATCGTCAGCTTGTGTTAACGTGGAAGATGAGGATATCGAAAATTTTCTGGAAAATGCAGTCAAAATCGCGAGGAATGGAGGGCAGGTAGGGACATAATTTTTTGTTTCAGAGAATCCTCCACCCATTTCTTTGTAGATCGGAGTAATTTCATAGTCCCATATACTATGTTTAGTGTGAGTGACCACTATGCAAGACGCGACTGTGTAAATGCGCATAAATTTAGGACTAAATTAACTATACACAGCCCAGTCGCTGTACGTAGGTACGTCGCACAGCGTACTTACACTTACAGCGTCTGGTCGGGCTATACGCGCGTTTACGATTATGCAGTCTATTGAAGTGCAAACCGCTTACCGTTTCGGTAGTCCGACACTGGCAGAGCCAAATGCCTCCCAAGGTCTTGACCTTGTGCAACACACTGACCCCCGAAGCTTTCCTTCGTGAGTCGAATCGAAAGCAAGTCCCAGCCTAACCATGCTAACCCCTGCATATAAGTTTTGTAGCACTGCCACGGCACGGCACTGGTGAGTGGTGGTTTGTCCCTCACCACACGGCTACAGACTCTTCCCTGATCCTGGTATAAACCAAGCTGTCTTCCAGAGTTACAGCAACTGAGATTTGAGAACCTGATTAGTTCTATAGACTATAGTCTATAAAAAGGCACCGCAAAGTGAAAGATGTGGAGAGGCTTAGACCATTGTTAAAGTCCATACTGAAAAGCTTGTTGGTCCCACAATCTGTAGTTTCAAATAAAAACATTGCGCTTGATCAGAGTAACTTGGGTCGTGAATAGGTACTGCTTGGCATTTCTCTCACACCTTGTCATGATTCTAAAGGTGAAAGATCCCTACAGGGCAAGTCCAAGATAATGTCCCCTCAGATGCTCAAAATTCATCTTGATTTAATCAAAAAGTTATTGATATCATGTTGTAGCCAAAGAGTTAAATTATATATTTCCAGCAAAGAAAATATTTAATTATGCAAATTTATGCAAGAAATATGGACTTAATTTGCATAAATCAAAAACAAACCTTACGTATGGGACAAATTAGAAATATTCATCTAAAATCAGTTGAATTTGTCCTTGACCTAGTTTCTTTATGGACATGACCCCTGTACGAGCTAGTATAATTTCCAATAGGTAAGACAAGGTCAGCACATTAATTATGCAAATTATGCTCTTTCCCAGAACGAAGTGTCCCATACGTAAGGATTTGAGTATGTTTTTTAAAGTTTTTTCTGAAGATTTGTAACATTGACCAATCATACTTTAGGAAGTTCTAATTTATTCATTTTAACTCCAGATTAGCAAAACTAAATGTGGAAATTTGATTAGTCCTTCATCTTATAACTAATTAAAGTTTGCTTACGTATGGGACAAATGCCTTACGTATGGGACATTACATGCAAAGTGAATGGGAAAACCGCCTTTTGACATGGATGCTATATGTCCTTACATTTGTTTGGTTAATGGTTATCTTTGCACCTACTCTGAAGGATATGTCTATATATCTACCTCTCCTACTTAGTTGACCTCAGGGAGAGTGTAAGAACAGCATTATTGAGTCATTCAATAATTAAGAAAGGAAAATAAAGAATATTCATTTATACTTGTATTTTCTTATTTTCATTACAGGCTGTGCAGCTGGTGTTCAATTAATATTCCTCCTTTTAACATTGATATTGGACATTTTCTTAATTCAGTTTATCATTTTCAACTTTACCTCTCTACAAAATGACTTTGTCCTAGAGAATGGGATTCTCTAGTGTCATTTTAGGTGCAGTACACTGTTCAGCATGTACTACAGGCTGTACAGCCTAAAAAAGGGAAATCAAAACAATTGTGCTTGTGGCGCTCATCAGTGACAACATTACAGGTCTTACTGAAAAGAAAAATCACTTGAGGTGACAGCAGGTAACTTTGTCATTACTTGAGTTGATAGCAAAGGAAAAACCCTACGAGAATACTTTTTATTTTGATATGATGTTTAATATTTCAACTGCACACCCTCAGAATATGTCATGACTTACATGTATCAAGGTCATGAACATGATTTCTGAAAATCTTGTAAAAATGAAGACTATAGTTTACATTTGCCATGAACCACAATATCAATACTGGTTCTGTGGTTGGAGTGCTAATAACACAAATTACACAAACGAATAGGGAATTCAATTTTCTTTTCTATATTGTGTTTGAAGAGACAGATGTGCTCTGAGACACCTTCATCAACTCAAACTTTTATACTTTGTACCCCACATTTACACAATTATCAACAAGCATTGCAATCTCATAGTGCATGATCAAATTAGGTTATTAGAACTGATCAAAATTGTAAGTTTCAGATCAGTGAGTTACTTAAGTGTTTCAAATCTAGATACATTTTCTCTTAAGATTCAATGTACAAGTGATAATCTTTCCTGTATCACTACACAAGCATGTACATTATGTACAAAGTATAAACACAAATTTTGTTGTCTTTGGTTTCATAGACCTGAAGCCAAGCAATTTGAAAAAAAAAAAGCCAGCATTGGCACACACATTCTTCTATCTCTTTGTTCTACCACGGCTTTTAAAATCTAAAAGTTTCATTAAAATTTGATTGATTTTGCAGAAGCTAAAATTCACATGGCAAAACATGATGATTACAGAGCAATATTAATCACTCTTCTTGTTATTGTTTTGTTTTGTGCTGCATCTCAAACAATTACAATGCTTTATAAAAACTTAGACAACTTGCAAGGTAAGCCTAGAACTACTGAAAGTACCCACTTCAAACTGTATTTGCAAATTACACTGTACATGACATTTGATTTTACAGTTGAAATTATCAAGACTACAAATTAGTCATGGTACATGTGCATGTATGCTACATCATGGTCGTAAGCTAGAATTCACACATTTTTTTTTTTCATTTGATAAAAAATATTGACCAGAGTATTACAAATGGGCTAGAAATAGAGTGTCAGTATACTGTATCTGTATGTGAAGACATCATGAGGACAGTGTTAATGCATGACGGAATCCAAACTAAGACATTTAATTGGAAATTGGTAATTACTTTTATTTGTCTTATTTTAGCTTTTGTTAGGTATCTGAACTGGGAAAGTATCCACTTAGAAGTCTATTTCATTTGTTACATGTTGTAGTGTGATTTGTGGAACTGAATATGACACTATGGGGAAATTTAAAGTCATTCCCATGAATACACTTGTGCACTAAAGACAAATGTCCCATACGTAAGTTGAGCCATGTCCCATACGTAAGGTGTACTTTCGTTAATTAAACGAACTTCATGAAAATATGCGCCATTCTTTTGCAGTGAAACTTTGCTGAAAGATACTTCAGTATTGTACCTTTCTTCACTTCTAAACAGAACTTGATCAGTAAGGTACTTTCAGAGAATTTTCAATTCAAACTTTATTTTGAAAAATCCAGTTTTTCTCTGGTCCCATACGTAAGTTGCCATATTTTTCTTAATAAAATAATAAACCCAAGGTCAAATGACATCAAACTTAAACACAATATTCTTCTCAGGGCTACTAGTCCTCCTGATGATAAACAGTAAAATCCAAGTGCTCCTTCATTACTTTTCAGAGGTTTGAAATCTCTGAATGTCCCATACGTAAGGTGCGCGATATCTTGGACTTGCCCTACACTTAAAAGAGTTATGTCATTGGTAATATTATTTCTAGACTGGTTTCCAGCAGGGAGGTGCCCTCTCACCTCCCTGTTTCCAGTGATACAATGTACACTGTGGTGGCCCACTTTATGTACAAGCTACCAACGGCAATTAAGGGAGCTCGGGAGGGAATGGTTAAAAAAAAGCTGTCCACCAGATGGACAGAGTTTGGAGAAATTTGACTTCAGGTCTGTTACTTTATCAGACAAAAGGGGCACATGCAGAATCTCAAGAATACATGAATGATATTACTCTTACATTTTACAAGTTGACAAAGTGATACAACTGGATGAAATCCTTTGATTTTGTCTCCACATTCAGCTGATCAAAGGTGCATTCACCCTAGAGAAGAAGGTGGAAACGAAGAGCTCTGCTATTGACTTAGTGACGGAGACTGATGAACATGTGGAAAAGATGATCATTGGTTTTCTGAGAGAAAAATTCCCAGATCATCGGTGAGTAGTTTCAGTCTTTTTTTTTTTCCTTTTTTTTTGGTGTGTCCGGTATAAAATTGTTACCGAGGCTAGCATATATACTCCTCTAGCTCTCTCCATTCCTTCTCTCGTAGTTCTCTCAGCTCCTGACATTTTTCTTCCTGATTTGACTGTGGAGTTGTGACATTATGTGGAAAATGAAAGAAGTATTTGCATTCTGGAATATTAGTCTTGTGATGTCACATTGATACTGTGTATTGTCCTAAAGTTTCTCATTCTGTGTGACATTGTGCATGTACCTATCAAACAGTGTTTCACTCAGTGGTGGATCTCCCATCTTCCAAGCAAGTTTAGTCAAGTGATTCATCATTAAGGAATCATGGTTTGGCAAATAATTTGAAAAAAAAGGAAGGAAAACTCCCAGACTTATGATTTTTTATAGAAATTATGCTTTGGCACCTACAAAATAGATTAGATTGAAAGCATTTTTTTTTCTTTCAGACATGGTCAAATATACACCGTGTACTTCAATCATACAAAATTAGATTGTGAAGTACCAATCTGACCACTTTGTGGTCATACATGTTTTTATTATGTTTCAAGGGCATGATATTTTTTGAGTTGCAACAATTTTGTGACTGCCTGAATTTGTGATCAAGAAGTGCAGAAGTTGAAAGAGAGGGTTTGAATCCTTTCAAAGAACCAAAAGTAAACATACTGTAAAACAAGGAACGTTCGCGTGCATTTTAATTTCGTGAATTTCGCGAGAGCCAAGTTTCGCAGAATTAAAATGTATGCGAAAGTTCTTGTCTCCACTATATGCATTGAATGTTACAGGCAACTCGCAAAAATTTCATGCCACGAGAAAGGTCGTTGGCCGCAATTTGCCAAAATTTCATGCCACGAAAATATCTTGTTTTACAGTATTTTCTCCTTGGAGACCACATTTTGTTTGATGGTGCATTTCTGTAAGAGAGCCAATTATTTAGGCAAATTGTTGATTTTGCAAATATCACTCAACTGGCAAAGCTCACCAAAATAGAAAATACAGCAAAACATTCAACATGTACGGTATCTTTTGGACTCACTCTGCATGTTCTGCATTGCCCAAAGGTTCATTGGGGAGGAAAGTGTTGCTGCCGGCCAGAAGTCAGAACTGACCAATGCCCCGACCTGGATCATTGACCCTGTAGATGGAACAACCAACTTTGTGCACAGGTATAGTCAACTCCTCTTTTGGTGAAGCTTGATAGAAATTCAAAATTTGCACCTGCCTTGGATGAGCTAGAGTGGATCCAACATGCCAAGAATAGGATTATCGTGGATGCCGGGTAGGGAAGAATTGTGAAATTCCCAAACCCTGAGTAGAGAAAAACCATACTCTCACTGAGAAGAATTTGAAGTGCCCAACTCGGTATACAAATGCAGATGTGCAGAAAGAGTGCCTAGTTTAATTTGTCTTTTACTGATTTATATTGCACGCTTATTTTGTGCCCTCCGCAATTGCCACGTTTTTTTTCGACCTAACACATGTAAATTAGGAGGGTATGACAGAAAACTTGAATGGGTTATTGTCGCTGGGGTGACAAGACCTCGCATATCTACAAAATGTCAAATGTTCAGGAGAGAAAAAAAAAGCCATGACAGCTAAAGCACTATATCAAATGGGAGAGCCTTTCCTCTGACATTGCCACATGGTGGCTTCATGTTTGGGGTAAGACAGCTAGGATTTTGACAGGACATCACTTTACTGATTAACCGACCATTAATAAAAAAAAGTCATTTTCACCAAAATTTCAGATATGAGGTCTTGTCACCCTGGCGACAATATTACCTTTGACAGTGTTTCTTTAAGTTTGCGTGCACATACTCAACTGTCTGATTTTGTCTACAAGAATGCATATTCATATCAGTCGGAATAAATTATGTTATATCTAGATGTTATAACTAGAACTCAAGAGTAATGCAAACTTAATTTTAAGCATTGTCTTTTGTATTCAGCAATTTTATAGATTATAACATATTTACATGGGATGTGTTAGTGATATCAAGGTATAATGATTGTATTGATATGATTAAACTGATTATAGTGAGAAAAATAGTTGCTACTAAAATCTAATTGCTATTTATGATGTCATGCAATTTCAATTAATCTATTGATTTATTGCATTCACAATTTGACCTGTGCATCACAATGTTTTCTTCCTAAAACTGACAGTTTACTTAACTTATTCCTGTATAAGTGTATATATATTATGTATAAATGTATGCCTGACATTAAATGTATTTCACATTTCATTTCTGTCATTGCAGTTTTCCATTTGTCGCTGTGTGCATTGGCCTTGCCATCAACAAGGAGCTGGTGGCTGGAGTGGTGTACAATGCCATCCTAGATGAGGTTTTCACTGCCATCAAGGGCAAGGGGGCCTACTGCAATGATTCACCAATCAACTGCTCCGGCCAAGAAGGTGAGTTATGTCAGGAGGGATCTCTTCGTCAACTTTCAAACATACAAAGTGTCACATGAGATGTCGATTTTGAGGAAGGCGAAAGAATGCCAAGCTGGATTGGAACACCAGTGTTCCTTACTGAGAGCAGAGCAAGGGAGCGGGCTTTAAAGGGATGATATAGTATTGGTTGAGGTGATGATTCAGCTTTTAACATTTTGCAAGATACTTAATAATGACTTTATTAAATATGAAAGAGCATATAACTCTAAGAGGCACTCAAAGTTTATTGGATGAAAATTGGTTTTGAAATGGCTGAATTATTACAAAAACAATGTAAAACAAAGTGATCCTACATGATAAAAGGTTGGTTCTACCTTTCATTGGGATCACTTTGTTTTGGATATCTCGGCCATTTAAAAGCAGAATTTCATCAAATAAACGTTTAATTCCCTTTTGCTATTTCATATTTCAAGAAGGTTTCTCATTATCTTAAAAGAATCATCAGAAACGGAAGCCTGAAGCGCAGCCGAAGCTGTACCATCTCTTTAATGGCTCATGGATTATTGCTCTTTCCTGCACAATCTGTTCTCCACACAAACATTACCGATGGGCCAGGGAGAGTACACTGGCATACTTTTGTGTGTCCATGTACTGTATACGCTTTAATTCTTGTGGTTTTATAATTGGGAATTTTGAGAATAGGTTGTCAATCGCAAGAATAACAATGCACAAAAAATTGACAAAAATGAAGAAAAAAATTGACAAAAATGAAGACAAAAATTGGCCCTGCATGCACTGTCTCAGCATGTACACTAGCATTGAAATATTAAAGTGACTGGTAGAGCATTGATGCCGTAGACACGTTCATATTCAAAGAGTTACTGGTGTCGTCTAAAAACTAGCAGTACTAGCTAGCTCATTTCAAGCAATGTTTCAATGGAACGGTTTGTTTGAGAGGTTGCGCACTTTCTTCTCGATGTTTGTGTTATGCCTTCATTTTTTCCCCAATTTTTCCCCCAATTATCATGATAATGAAAAGACAACAAAGTGCAAAATTAACAATTCATGAAAATGTCCAATCAACTGCCATTAGTGAAAATGTAAGGATGTATAGTTTATTCATTTCCCAGTCTCTGCGTTTTTGGTATATCACTCATCACATGTAGATGTCTATGCCTGTTACAATGAAGGGATTACGTTGTGCACACGCACAATCCTCTGATACTAGCATGATGTTGTAAATCAGTGCTTATGATCAACAATTGACTTCTGCTGAAGTGGAAATTCTTGTGGTTTGGAAATTTTGCACACATTTCGCTCATTTCACGCAACATGCAGCAGTTGTGCTATTTTTCCAGGAAACAGTTCTTGAACAGTCAATATGAACATGCAAATAATGAATTGATGATGTCATCCCCTAAAACGACTTGCCATATAGTTTGTAAATAAGATTTTGATATTCCCAGTTTTTTATTCAAATGCAATTATGCCTCAGTCTCAAATCCTGATATATCTAACTGATCATTATTCTGAAGTTATTCAACCAGGATTAACATCATGTTTTGCGCTTCAATAACAGAAACCAGGGGGGTGGGGGGATCCAGGAATTCCGTAAAGGGGAGGGGCCTTTACAAAATTAAAGTTGGGCGCACGCGCCTCTCATTTTTCCTTTTTATTTCTTTTGTTTTAACAAAAAATAAAGGGGGGCACGCCCGGTGCGCCCCCCTCTGGATATGCCACTGGAAACAATGAATTTTAATTTTTTTATACTCAATCAATGGAACATTGTAAGGTGATCACATCATCACCTCACTCATTTGCATATATTCATATCAACTGTACTACAACTGTTCTGCAGAAATTAGCAAAACTTCACAATTTCACAACTTACCTATTGATTTTTATCTGAGTTTGATCAAATTTTTGCTGTTATACTCATAAGATTTTACTCTTTCTGATCAGATTAGCCAATAATTGTACTGGAATTCCTCTTTATGCAGTTAAATGCTCTTCAACAGACACAAGTATATGTATGTTTTATCTGAAAAGGAAACTATAGGCCCTTTTTCTTCCCACTGGTTGCCCTTTTCCATGCAGACATCAAGCAGGCCCTTGTAATGACGGAAATTGGCTCAAGCATGAATGCGGAACATTTAGCCACAAAGCTCAAGAACATTCAAGACGTGCTCAGGGCAGGAGTTCACGGGTTAGTATGTCCTTCTGGCATGATGAATCTGAAGTAGACAGACTGATATTGTGACCTAGTCGTCATCATCATGTCCTTTATTTTCCACTGTGCAGTGGGGTAGTGATGATAGGCGGGAGTGTTCTGCTCTCTTTTCAGCACGCAGTGAGCCATTATGAAGGCTTTGATTGCAAAATGAGTTAACTCCGTTCTTGTTCATTTGAGATATTTCAGATGAAAGCTGCTAAAACAATAACGAAAAGGGAAATATTAAGAAAATATAGCATATTCTGAATCATTACTTCAAGAATGTACCTTGTTATGTAACAAGTGAGGTATCATTGGAAAGGTTCGATTTTGCTTTATCTGAGGATGGACTCGCTTTTACAATTTGTAAAAAATGATGCTTAACTTGTTTTGCCTTCAAACTTTCCATATGTTTGTTGCGCATATTGATATTACAGCAAGGTGTGTATACGTGTGTGTGTGTGTGTGTGTGTGTGTGTGTTGGGCTCATGAGTATTGTGTTCACATGCCTATGTGCAGCTTTGAGAAACAGGGTGAAGAGCAAAGAACTAAGAAAAAGTGTTCAGAGAAGCTTTCAAGAACTTCTTAATGAGGCTGACATTTACCTGTATCAATAGTCTCTTGTAGATTGAGAGATATTAGAGAACTTTAGATTTAGATCAGAGGACATTTAAGAAGACGATTGCATTGGCCGTTCTGCTCTATTCTTGCGTCATGTTGAAAAGTAGCTTTAGATTACGTGGAGATTAAACGCAACATATAAAAAGTAAAATGGCACCCCCATATGATCAGCGCATCAAGTAGCTCTCTGCATCATGAATTGAGTGGACGCTAAAATGGCCCAGTAGATCGCGTAGTGAAAACTCAAGACGGCACAAGCTATAAATAAACTGATTTTGATAAGCAGGTTTGCGCATGCTTAGAACATGTCTTTTCCTCTGGACGTCTGCATCACAAAATCCATAACTCCCTTTTTTTTTTTTAGGGAGGAGTACTTCAGTCCTAAGCAGGAAGTCTCATTGTACATTTCAAAATATGTAAAATGTGACAACAATGTTGAGGAGATGCATGTACAACTTCATCTCGGGAACTGTTCACCGTATGTTGCAAATGTGGATGATTCCAAACTGCTCATTTCAAAGAATGATCTTGTGTAAATTGTCATTTAGTAGAATTTTGACCAAATAATTGGCACAGGTTGTTGCTGTCTCATTTCCAGTTTGCAGTTGAGTGACTGGCACCATCATGTAGTTATCATCATGTGAATATGATTCATAAATGCTAATACTGTTTTGGATGCTGATTGATGTGCACATCTAAGGACCATTGACAAATTTAGGGATTTAGATGCATTTAATATTTGCTGCAACCCAAGTCAACATTGATGACGAATGTGGGCTCAAACGAATGAAAAGATTATATTCTTCCCTATGAAAGACTTGCAATGAATGATACACTTGTTATAGATTATAATCAAAAGATACATTTAGTCAAAGAATTAGAACACAGGCAAAGCTAACCAGTTGGCACCATCAACATGCTGTTTAGAAAAAAATGCTTAGCAAAGGAAGGAAACAATGTAAAACATTTTGTTATATTATGACATTTCGTTCATTGACATTTATCAAAAACAAGAACACACAAAAAAAATCCTTAACAGAAAAGACTACTTGCTGCATA
Source organism: Diadema antillarum (assembly GCF_040938485.1). NCBI lineage: Eukaryota > Metazoa > Echinodermata > Echinoidea > Diadematoida > Diadematidae > Diadema > Diadema antillarum. Next base: position 470,601 of record NW_027271407.1, on the reverse strand, counting down.
TTTGTCAGATTATTAGTAAAACTTTTATGTTTTTTATTTCTTCTTCATGCATTTTCAGTATCACATTGAGTAATACTGGGTTATAAACCCTTTTATCGTACGCTACCAAAGTGACTTTTGTCACATTAAAAAAGTTTGCAGTATGGCATTTACATGCATTTTTTCACCAGGGGGATAAAATACGCAAGCTTCCCAATGCTTTGGCATCCACAAACTCCTTTTTTTTTCTGGTTGAGGATAGGAATCGAAGGGTGTACTCCTTTAGATTTGGACCCCCCAAAAATATATTTTCTGGTAATGAGGCTGCAGTTGGCCTCTAGAAATATGATTTTGTTCCTGGTTGTTTTCATTCTGTTCATGAAAATATCTAAAGTGATAAAGTTGAAAAACAGCATTAATAAATTTTTGCACTTAGAAAAATGCACATGCTTACACACACACAAGATGCTTCCATACCAGTAACCTGCCTTGTACAGATGGACTTGTGTTTCAGTATTAATAAATTGCATTAAAAAAATTGCTGCTAAAACCTCAGGCCTTCTTGTAATCCGATGTGGTGCAGCAGCATGTAATCTTCAAAGGTTGGGAAAGAGCTGACAAATAAGTATTGATGATCTGTGAATTGCATTGATGAAGGCAGGTCATTTTACATTGCCACCTCATTGACAATTGGTATTAAACACATTGAAGATTGCTCACAAGAGATTTATTATTTCCTTTTATTTCCTTTTTTTGTGATTGCAGAATGTGAAAGTCTAACTGAGAAGCATTACCACTGATTTAGCTTGCTCTAGATAATAGATAATGTTTTGCTATTTCAAGAAAAGAAGTTTGCATTTACAGATAGGCTATTATCTTGAAAAAAAAAGGAGTTTCCGTAAACATTTAACAGCTTGTATGTTTTCAAAACAGTTATAAGAATGGATATGTGTAGAGATGGTCAAACTAAATAAACTACATGTATTACTGACTAGTTGAAAGACTAGTTTCCTTTTGAAGCTGTGATGTTGGAATTGGAATTTCTTGTTGAAAAGACTAGCTGCTTTGAGAAGAGTAGGATCACCCTACATATCCTGTAAAGTTGACATTCTTTTCACAGCACCCCCAGCTCCTGATAGGAAAGGACAATTCAAAGAGAGAGAAAAAAAAATACTTGTTATTGACTACAGAGATGCATTTCCATTGCTTTCGGAGCCTACTTTTGACAATAGAGATTACCAGAGCGAGAGACCATGCTCAGTGCCTTTTCAAACTGACAATGTGCAAATGTAAAAACTGTCGTCTAAAGCCCACGTACCTGGGGGCACTTCATCAAATGTTTTGTCAGTGATTTTCATTGAAAAATTGCTCTCAGCCAATCAGATGGAAGGATTTCAGGAGCTTAAAACAGTTGTCAGTAACAGACAAGTTTCATGAAACACTCATAATGCAAAGTATTCAGTGAAGAAGAATAAGAGAATTCAGTTTCAAGATGAGGCATCAAGGTGACACATTCAAAGTGCAGTAAACTTCGCTTAAGGTGACCTACTTATAGGACTAGGGGCAATCAGTCTACTAATTCATAAAAAATGACAAAAGCTCAACATGCTGCACAGATTTACATAGAAAAGTTTTATCATGAGTCACCATTTATTAAAGTAGTTGTTGACGAACATTTGTGTATTGCAGGATGATGATGTAAAATTGACTGCTTGTTCTGAACTCTTCTATTTTAATGATCTTTTGAACGTAATGCTTCTTAAATTTAGACAGGTGACCTGTGGAATAAAATGATATACAAACTCAGCCGTGAATGTCATAAATGAGCAACAGAAGAGTGAATGGGCCTACATGGCTCACCAGCTACCTTCTACACCCTTTCCTAACATTCTGTTTTAAACATGTAGTCAATATCTTCAACCCTAAATGCTCTCTTAGTTAACAAGTGCTCTTTATGTATAACATCTCTGCCACTGTTGCTATTATTGAGAGAGTCAAAGAATAAGGTTGATTTTATGATAGGACGTTCCCCTTACATTGCTCTGCTTTGATTTCAGGCACTGGAATGGTCAGTTACGGCTGATTGCACAGCACACGTCAAAGAGCGTGACAGGCACACTGATGACTGCGTAGCACATGTGATGGAGTGTGACATACTCACTATTTGCGCAGCAGGTGTCAAAGAGTGTGACACATACACAGATACACACACACAGGCACACACACACACACACACACACACACACACACACACACACAGACACAGACACAACACACACACCACACATGATTACCATAAACTGCAGGAGTACTGTAAACTGGGGGGACTCTGGGCAGGCGGGGTTACTTTGGACAGTTCAAACAGCTTCACTTGCATTATTTTGCTGCTTGCAATATACAAGAAAAGTGCAGTCATTCAAATATTCACATATCCCCCATTCATAACCTACAAAAATATTTTCAGAAAAGCCAACAGCAAAAGAAAATGCAAGTGAAACAATTCCTGTCCAAAGTCCCCCAGTTTACGGTAAGATAAAAGTCAAATTTTATCATCACTTAAGTTTCAGAACATGAAGTGAAGTCTTGTGTGTTGTCATGCAATGTGATTTTTTTTTTTTTCTGTGGATATGTGGTCCAAACCCCTCTTATAAAGACAATACTTTTCCAGACCTGTTTATAATAGATTTGGGCTGACACACAATTCCCTTTGTGTTTTAACTACAAAATTTTGTTCAAACCAAATACTTAACAAAATAATTCTCTTGCAGTCAACAGTGATAAGAAAGTTGGGATGTAAAGGCCAGTTGCTGTGATACAATATACTGTGAAACCAGAATCATTCACTACATGAAACTTTTGTGAAAAGGGGTCAATGGCCTTTTTTCTCAGCTTGAGACTTGTGCAAATTGCCACTGGCTCTCCGTGCAACGTTAGACAAAGATTTTTTCATGCATTTTGATTTTTCAAATCTTGGCTCTTAGCAAAATTCATGAAAATTTTATGCATGTGAAAATTTCTGACTTTACAATGTTCATAGCAATCAAAATGCTTTCTCTAGAAGGAAATATGCACCACTAGTGTGTTGGTCTAATAGGGGATATGGGAGAGAGAAGGAGACTCGCCAGCTTTAAAGGGGCATAGTCCCGGTAGTGTAGATGGCGCTGTTGATGCTACTGCCGATCACCGTTAGCATTGATACGAAGATTGCCGAAATTTAGCTGTCATCAAGAGTAAAGCGCGTAGGTGTTGCTAAGTAACGTTGCCTTCGTTGTATTCTCTGCGCATCACGCAGTCTGTAGTAATGCCAGGGTGCGTGCATATGTGCTTCTTATTATGACATCACAAAAGAAATTTGCTAAAGCTGTCATCCCCCTGAGCCGAATCATGAGCCGAACTGTGATCGGACCACTGACACAGTGGATCGGATTTCTTCGGACTCGGGAAAGTGAGCCAAAGTGTAAGCGCCCAAGAGAAGTCGATAGCATAGGTCTCTATAGGAAACTTGCGCCGTGCGCCCGCGTACGCATTTGACTAAAACACCGGGATCATGCACCTTTAATATACTGTGCATTCTTCTCATGCCAGCTTCTGGTACAGTATGCTTTTGGACCGCTTTGCATTCGAGCTCTCTCTGCCATGGTACAGTACAGTACGCTTTTGGAGCACATCAGGAAGTGGTCCACTTTTGGCACAATATGGTACATTAAGGTACACTTTGGGAGCATTCGAACGCTCCTTAGGCACGGATAATAGGGAGCTTTAGATTTGCGGGGCGGATGTTTGAGACGACGCTTGAGCTGGACATTCTTCTCTCTCCGTGCGTCGTGTTGAAAAGTAGCTTTAGATTATGTGGAGACGCAACCTATAAAAAATGAAATGGCGCTCCCATATGATTGGTGCATCGAGTAGCTCTCTGCGTCGTGAATTGAGCAGACGTAAAAATAGCACAGAATGTGTAGTGAAAACTTAGGCGACGCAAGCTACAATTGTATAAATAGATCAACTTTGATACCCGATTCTGCGCATGCTCAGAATAGTTTTTTTCCCCCTCTGAACGTCCCCATCATGAAAATCCAAAGCTCCATAATAGTATGGTATGGTACGCCTTAGGAGAGCGCTTAAAGGCACTGTATGTCCTGCAGGATATTCATACTTACATTGAGGCTTATTTATGTTTCCTGCTGTCGCGGTTTTTCTTTTCAGGATGCGCTCCCTGGGTTCTGCTGCCCTCAACATGTGCCACGTTGCACGGGGCGACAGCGACTGCTACTTTGAGTACGGCATCCACTGCTGGGACATGGCAGCGGCGTCTGTCATTCTGGAAGAGGCTGGCGGGTTCTGTGCAGACCCAAAAGGTGCAGACACTTTTTAATTTCTTTTCTTTTTTTCCCTTCAAATTTGTATGTGAGTCCGTTGCTTGTGTTTGTTTGTTTGTTTGTTTGTTGGTTGGTTTTTGCTTATGTTTATGCTTGTGATGTGTAGGATGCGGGTGGGACTTTTTGGGGGGTTGTCTTGGACTTCTGTCCTTTCATCTGTCTGATATCTTGTCATCAAAATTCAAGGAAAAGTGATTGGATGGATTTTTCCTTGTACCTCACCCATGTGTAAGGTGAAGATGCAGTGATTAGATTTTGGGCAAAATCCTTGAAGATAAAAGTCCCTGAACTTTGGCAGAAAAATATATATACATTGTATACATATACACAAACATGTATATATATATATTTTTTTTTTTTTTTTTCAGTTTTTAAGGTGCCCAGTTTTTCCATCTTTTACTGGTCAGGGACTGTTGGACTAGTACCAGTGTGTAGCATTGAATAAAGTGGGAGAAGAAGTGAGAGAATACAAATCAGATTCTTCAGAATAAAGCATGACCAGTGAACATAACTTAAAAGAAACCCGAGATATATATTGTTCATCACAAGGCATTCAGGCCACAAACACGTGGCTCCATGTAGGTAGAGTGTGCCACTGGTCATATGGTGTAGTACAGTGAATACACAAAATATATGTAGGAATCCGACAAAAAATAACAGAGGGGTGATATAATGATAAAAATTTATATAAAGCCTAAATAGATCCTTGTCATTTGATTTGTTATTTTGACATTGATCATTCGTCCCATTTTACTATGACGTCATCGTTCATGCAATTCTGGATCCATTTACTGTGCAATTCTGGATCCATAGGATTTTGCTTCATTTCACGTATGCTGAGAACCTGACATGCTACGCATGTAAAACGTTGCCTTGTGTTTGTAGTGTGTGTGCGACAGCGCGCTAGAGTAAAGCACTCAGTAAGCACCCTCTCGATCTCAGATCCCACACAATAAATCATCAGATGCCAAGGATCTATTTTAGGGGTTATATAAAACAAATAATAAATGATTTTCAGTGAAAGATGAAATTATTTATCCATTCAACTTGGCTGCCCCTCGTTGAGTGGATCATTTCATCTTTCACCTCATAAAATATTCTGTCCATTGCACTCATAAACATTCATTATTTGTATACTGTAATACATCTTCCCTTCTCTCCATTAATAATCTCTTTCTTTCAGGGTTCTGATATCTTATTTATAATGAATTAATGCGTTCAGTTTATAAGTTGAGAAAATGCGTCACCCTGAAAACGGTGAGGAGATTTCGCCTTTTTGTAAAGTTTCTGACCTGCTTATTGAGAAAGAAAATCATTTTTCTCTTCCCATTCCACATTGGTTTCATACAAAGAGATTTTCTCCTCACCACCACTAGAGGGCGAAATATACAATGGTGTCATGAGATTTCATGGAGGCTGCCATTACCCACTGAGAAATGGCAGACTTTGCGCACCCAAGTAACATTTTTACAGCGCATATTTGAACTTTTGAACTTTTACGTGAGTGTGTATTTCTTGATTTGGCTGCTCCTTGTGTAGGGCGTATGCATTCTCCGCACTCTAGCACTTACTCATTATAAGTTCTTTGGTTTCGTATTATCCAGGAGGACCGCTGGACATCATGTCGAGACGGATTATCTGTGGCAGCAGCAAAAAGCTGGTGGACACCATCTCACAGCATCTCACGCATATAGACTACGAGAGGGATTGAAACTTTGCTGCCGCTTGATCTGATGTATTGTACATACACCACTTGTAGATCAGTACCCAGCATTCGTTAATATGTATATATAGATACCTAAAGTTTATATTTTTTGTTCATGTGTCTTTATGTATGTGTGTGTAATGCATAATATGTTTACATATATGTATGTATATACCACACATGATATATCTATATCTTTGTGTCACTTCAGTGAATAGAGAACTTTAGAGAAAATTCCTTGTGTTCTTTAGGTAAAGTACCAAACGTCCACACAGTAGCCATGATGCTTTGTATCAATACATACTGTACTGCCATTTCATTTGGGACAGTATGAATATAACTACCTTCCATTTTCATTCTTGGGACAAATGATGGTTGTACATTATTGCATCTGTTCATATTTATAAAGATTTACATTCTAGATCCAAGTCAGTGTATCTACCCTTTTATGTATACATATATACCAATATATATAATTTATATATATTATTATGTATGTATACACATGACACACACACACACACATACATACATACATGTATATACAGGCATACTGTACTTTCACTTTAAAGGGATCAAAGCCTGGCTTCAGCAAATTAGTTGGAGGTAGCCAACACACAACACACCTCATCACGCAGTGCATATCAGTGTAACCTCTCAGAATCCCCACCTTCAAATGAATGATAAAGACAGAGGCAGAAGATCATGCAGACACGATTACATGACCACATACATGCAAATGGTCATTCAGGTGGTTTTCTACATTCGGCCACTATGTACTGTCTCCAATGCACCCCTTTCCCCCCTCGACATCCATTTCGTGGGATTTGAAACATAGAGGACAGATTATGAAGGGGTTGGGGTGGGACTATTATGCTGTGCCGATGGTATTTTGCAATCATACATTGTCACTTGTATCCAGCTGGATGAAGTGACTAACACTCATTTTGTCTTCTCTGCAATATCTCACAGTGACATCTGATGCTAATTATTTCAGTCATGTTGTGGTAGTTAGTTACTGGATTCAGTTTGAACCTCCCTGCAGTACATTTTAGCACAGATAATGATCTTGCCATTGTGCGGCCAAACTTGCGTACCTCTCTTTTGAGAACTTGCCCAAGATGTAGACACTTTAATCTGGAGCTCTGTTGGCCAGCTCCCTAAACAGGCGAGGAGAGGAGGAGACTCAGCATGTTCATGCAATCTCTTCCCTCTTTGCTCAGGCACTTTTTACACGTTTGCACATCACATGAGATGTTTCGAGGTTAACCCCTTCCCTGCTGCATGCTATGGACCTCACACAGGACAAACCAGCTTCTTGTGGCCATGGGGTTAAGATGATCTTGCCTTCCATTGTTAATGAAATGTCTCAATCAATCTCCTCCCAACATTTCTTTAAAAAAAAAGAAAGAAAGAAGAGAGAGATTGTACACCTCCTATGCCAAAGTAAGTGGGCTTGACAGTCTCCACAGAAGTTCACTGAATTTGGGATTTGCACTGAGTATTACTATCACAAACCTCAATTTTTATGAAAACATGGAACTATGCAAAATCTTTGACCTATCCAGACATTAAGTGGTAATAAAATGGGACATGCTGATTATGTTTTGATGGTAGTGAAGGGAAAGGAAACTATTGGGCTGTTGCTCCATTTATCACACATATAAGTCACAAGTCTTGCAAATTCCTTGTTGACACATTTCTTCCTTTACAAGCAATCTACAACTCCATGTACAAACCCTCTCAAGATACATGTACTAATTTCTTTTGTAGTTATTTTCCTAAAGTGTGCTGAACATGAGGCCAGTCTATGACTGTTTCAGCATTGACTTTTGATAGCCACTTATCAGTATCAGAGGTCCTTTCCACAAATCCAGTGTAATGAATATAGTGCATTGTCTGGTTTAATCAGGGCATGGGGAATCTAGACTTTGCAATCCATGAATAAGTACTGGCAAAGTTACATATTTTTTCCAATTGTCCAGACATTGACAGCATTTGAGTGAGAGGTATCATATTATGGGTTCCCTGTATTACTCTTTCCTTTTCTATGTTCATTATTTTGTACATTTGTATGGAAATCATGCAAATAATTTTACAGATATTTTGTAAACTAGTTGCTTAGCTCATATGCATTTTCTTTTTAATGTTTAGGATGTGACACATCCATTGTAATTTGAGCCTTTTTTTAAGAGGGTGTGTGTATAGTCATCATTTTTAGTGTTTGATGTAAAGAGGTTTCCTTTGACAAAGTAATGGTTTTGTAATTATTCTCTACTGTCCAATTGTAGCTACTTTGGTGATTAAGGTTTGATTTATATTATCTTCTTTGCAGATTTTAACAAACTCCAAAAAATTAAAAAAAAACAAAAGGCTTTTTTTTTGATGTGGCATAACTTCACAAATCATTGAATATGAGCTTTTTTGAACCGGAGGATGATCTTCAAGACTGACAGCATGCAGTACAACATCACACTTACTTCAAATGTGCTCCAAGCTCAGGTGACAGAATTTTATTTGTTTAACAGATGTTAATCTGTTTGTTGATGACATCAGTGAGAATGATTGCTAGATTGTGATGCTATAATGTTTGTGTACCTGTTCATGTCAGGTCAGTTTTAGCAAAGCATGTGCACTTTAACCATTATTATATTCCACATACTAAGAATCTTGCTATAGGATTAGTCAAGAGCTGATCACGTGATAAGTGTAGTTTTGCCCATCACATCACCTGAGAAGAAAAGTTCGTTACACTCTATGATGATAGTCATTTTGTATCGCTGATCTCTTAGTCCACACAGTCCTAACGCGTGATATAACTTACAATTTTGAGTACGCGCGAAATAAAAGTGCGTTGCACTGTGGTCTATCATTTGACCTGGGTCAAGTGATAGACCACAGTGCAACGCACTTTTATCTCGGTGCCACGCGCGGGGCGCGGAGGAAATTCCTTGTTTTGTCACAAAGACCCGCATACGTCTAAAGTAAACAACGTAGCAAAGATAGTAGAGAGTAGAGGTTAAGCGTCTTTGCTACGTAGCCTAAGCCCGAAGGATACCTAAAGACAGCTAAAACGGTTTCAGATGTGGAATAAAATGGGAACATCTAGGACCCTAGATGTGGAATATAAAAGCAAATAATCAACTTTTAGTTTCAGGCAATGAGACAAACTATCACTTCCTTGGCGATCTAAATGTGTACGCTATCTTTCCTCTGCTGCGCTTCGGAAAGATAGCTACATCCAGATCGCCTCGGAAGTGATAGTTTGTCCCATCACCTTCACCAACGTTGATTATTTGCTTACTCTCTGAAGTTTGCTCAAATTTTAACCCATGCAAATCAGGCCTGGTACTTTTGTGATTACTACTGGTATTGAGCCCTCGTATTTGTGTGGTAATGAAAGCAGCATCTGGAGGGAGACTGTTCTAGACGTTATAATTGGTAGTGTACCCCGCAAAGTCCCCTTTCCTTCAGGGTTATGTATAATCCCAGAGCAGCAGCTAAATTACTGGAAGTTTTTTGCTTTCTTTTTGAGTGGAGATTTCGATTTAGCATGTGTGTAACATGAATATATAATTGTCCATTGGGATTGTCTGTGAAATTGTCACCTCATTTCAGCTTTGCTTGAGTAACAGTTGTCTTACGGGTATGTTATTGTCACTAAATGAAACAAAGCAATCTTGTGTCATTTTCTCATATCTTTGAGCTTGCTTTCCAAGTCCATTTTTGTCCTCCAAAATCAGAGATTATTTGCAAATACGTGATAAGCAGGAAGGTGGAAGTGTTTCCTGTATAAATCAATGTAACTTTGGAAGAATTTTAGAGAAATTTTACTCTAAAGTCAGATCTTGGGGTTTCTGTTGTGCAAATGACCATGTCTTTGTGAAGTGTGTGTATTAGTGTAAGGCAGATTGTTGTCCTTAATGTTTTTTAGCAATCACTTTGAGAAAGTACATGTGCCCTGTTTAGTTGTATTGTAATATTTCACATTCAACTCTTGTATTTAGGTCAAAGTTGCTAAATCGTATATACGTGTATCTGCCCAAATTCAAGTAGATTCCGAGACCTGACTGACAAGAATGATTTTTCATTATGTGTATATGGTGTTGGCAGATTATTTTCTTTCCCTTATCCAATACCAAATAGATTTGACTTCTGCAGAGTTGATAACATCAGTGTGTGGATCATACAAAGTGGGCATTAGTCATGTGACCCAATAGGTCATGTGATCATAAAGTCTCTTGTGACTCACTTTTGCTTCCTGCACAAAATTGTCTCAAGACATCAAGCTTGAATTTACAGCAAGGTATGAACTAATACTTCATTTATCATGAAAGATGTTTTGATAGGTAATGTAACGATGTCTCTAGCTTAGGTCATAGGGAGAATGTTTCTTGAAAGAAAGAACAGCAAGCCAGTAGTAGTAGGTTTTATGATGCAACCAAAGTCACAATAATGTGACGGCAGCTGCTCTATTGGAATGCATTACGGGTAATTTACTGACAATTTGAGTGGCTACATTACTGATGTTTTGTCACAGTTTGCGAAAAATATATTAGTTTTGTATAACTGCTTTTATTCCAAATGACTTCGCCTGAAAGATGAATAGCTCTGTTGGTTACTCTACTGATCATGATGCTTGTCCACTCAACATGTAGTCTTTTGTTGGTCATCATGACTGTAGGATTGTCGCTGGATGAATACCATTAATGTTGACCATGCAATGTAATGATATACATGTATTTGGTATTTCTAATGTTGTATTTGTCAAACTGGGGATGAGGTTGTCTCTAATTTAATGTGTGCAAAAGTCCACAGAAAAATACATGGAGGACATGATGATAATTTGTAATCGATTAAGTTTGCTTTGTTTAACCTGATGGAGGGTGATGTTGTCTCTGTTCGTAGTTTGTGTGGCCCTCGTGGAAACATATACAGAAGTCATGTTCACTTTGTTCACCGTCATGTGTTGTGGTGATTTCCTTGTTTTTTTCTATGTTCAGCAAGCGGTGATGTGTCACATGTCTCACAGTGATTCACAATAAATGCTCCCATATTAGTGCACCCTCATGTCAAACAATGTGTTAACAGCTGTCTTCATTAATATCTTCTCTCCAGTGTCATGTATTATTTGGTAGGAATGTAATATTGAGGTGGAAATGTAGTTTTTTTTTGTTGCATATCCATCATAATGTGTCATTTTTGTCGAGCCCACCAGAGGCGAGGGGAGACTAAGGGATCGCCTGCTGCATCTGTCCGTCCGTCGTCCGTCCATAACGCTACAAAAACTTTAATAACTCTCTACTGAGGACTTCAATTTCAATCAAACTTGGACGGAAGAGTGGTTATACAAAGTTACACATATTACCTAACATGCAGGTCATCTCAAGGTCAAAGGTCACAGGCAGGGGTCAATGAACTTTAGGGCCCAATGTTAAGTTTTTACAGCGCGTTTTGATTATGGCTCATAACTTTTGATCCCTATGTCCGTTTGTGACCAAACTTGGGTGGTAGATGTCCCTTGGGGAGTTGAAGTTCATCACAAGGTCAAAGGTCACAGACAGGGGTCAATGAACTTTTAGGGCTCAATGTTAATTTTTTACGGCGCGTTTCGATTATGGCTTATATCTTTTGATCCATATGTCCGTTTGTGACCAAACTTGGGTGGTAGATGTCCCTTGGGGAGTTGAAGTCACCACAAGGTCAAAGGTCATAGGTGGGTCAATGAACTTCTGGGAGTTAGAAAAAACATTAATTTCTTCTACTCGAATGGGCGAGACGCACTTTGGCACTTGCCTTGTTTTTTAAAACCCTGCTTGTGGTTGTGACCAATTGTAAACAGTATTAGCCTGGAAAGGGGGGGGGGGAGGCTGCAGGATACACTATACAATAAAAAAATAGGATAAAAAGTGACAAAATCCTCCACCTTTCGATTCAGGACCTGGACATCCTGGGAGTTCCGATCCTGCCAGCTGCATTAAGATGGACCCCCCCCCCCACATTATTACAAGCAAAGAAAGGAACAATATGCACATCAGTCCCTGATATGTAACATGTGGGAAAGTATTAATTTGTTTTTTAATTTCTGCCTCTTACAATCATTAGATCTTGTATAATCTTCAATAACAATATGATTTGATTAATATCTCACATCGGAATTCAACATGATCAAACATATTATTGTTATATGTACATAATGCTGTATTTCAATGTAATTTTTCCATATCAATGCACTTAGAAACATCAGCATTAAGTGCTATATAAGTGTTATTTATCATTATTATTATTATTATTATTATTATTATTATATTCCCATTTTTGTTACACCACCACTTCAGCTGCCACTGTTATTGTTTGTGTAGAAATAAGAAACAAACAATCCCCCCCCCAAAAAAAAAAAAAAAAAAAAAAAAACCAGGAAAAACAAACCCCAAATACCTAACTTGTATGTCTTGTGCATTAACTGATAAAACAGCCATTAAAGGCATAATTTACCATTTGCAGGTGAAACAAAAACCCAGCATTAATGCTTCAAAATACTTCTAAAATGTGAGTTAGGGATAGAAAGAACCAATGCAAAATATTGAAGCAGTATAATCGATGTTAAGTATTGTTATATATACAAAATGTGAACAATAGTTATGATAAAAATGTTTTCAGACTAAATCGTCTACAGTTATGGTTTAATTAGAAAAATAGTGATATCTCCTTATATTTTAGGCTTTATTGCAAACATTTTATATGGTAGGAAGTTTTGTGATACAACTAATCTTCTCATATGGATCAAATGTGATACTTGTATCTTGAAAATTTTTAAAATCACTGTTCCCAACACAAAAATATACCCACTGGTATAACTAGAATTTCGATAGAGCAGGGTAGTCCAATAGCAACAGACAAAATAATTACTATGACGTCTATATGTCTCCACTTTTTTTTTTGTGTGTGTTAAGACCAACATCACATTGCCATTACGCCATCATGAGTGTTTTTTTTTACAATGTAAGATGTATTTACATGTTTTTCTGTATTGTCCTTTGTCTTTGCCTTGTGCCTCCTGTTCAATCCAGGAGACAACCTAGGCCTTTCATGTTACATTGTTTATTGATATGATAAAGAATGCTGAACAACAACATTCTGTAGCTGACATACGCGTAAAATTAGCAGTAATATACCGTTGCATAGCAATCACAAGAGATACGTTTAACTAAACTGCCTCGGACCCATGGTAATACCACAAATAATGTCATTAATCGCTGGCTGGATACCATAAGCAATTGGTTTTGAGTAGGCTATATGAAAAAAAGAACGAGCAAACAAATGAACAAACAAACCAACACACAACCCATACTTGGTCCGGACGCAATGATCACCACAAGATGCGTGAAAGGTTTGGGACCTCAACGTCGCTGAGCATATCACTATTTGGTCACTTAAAAAAGAATACTGAAATTGTAGAAATTAAACGAAATCTGCGTCACGCCAGTGTTACTTGATCATTTCATTTGATCATCTTTGTTTTCTCAGTTCTACTTAGTTTAGGGACAGAGGGGACCTTTTATTGCCTCCGCATGTCTATTGCTCGGTTAGAGGTTTCTTTCATCAAGCTCTCCATGAAATCGCGGTCGGCTCGCCTTGCTCCATGTTATCGAACTTGTGCTCGCTGGTGATATGGTATACGCCCTCTGTTGGTTTGTGCTGTCACTTTTTCCGTCTCCTTTATACAATGTATTACGCAAAAATGATGATCAGACGGGTGTTCAGACAACTAAATGACTCTCATATTCTGCCGTTAAATCGTTGTTCATTCTTTTGATAATAACCTGGTGAATACAGGCCTACTAAAAGTTGAGAGTGTAAGTAGATGTCTACTAGATAGGTCTACCCATGGTTTCGTGAACCCTAAGAAACACAAGGAGAAAAACAAAGAGAAATCCTGCAGTCAAACCAGACGACCACCATGCACCACCACAGCACAGCTTGAAGCATAGAACCAAACGCACTGGCCGCGCTGTACAGGTGAGTACTGAAGACAGCGGTCGGAGAGTGCCATTCCTGACGTCACGCGCTAAACCCGTGGATCCAAGCGCGAAATGCGCAGGCACAGATGCATGGGAGAGACAGTGTTCGGCGATGGTGATTGGCCAGAAGTTTTGTGTCCAATCAGGACGTCGACGGTAGGCGAAGAGGTAGGTAGCGCGTAAAATCGATCTGCGCAAGCGCAAAAGCGAATATCTCCATCTTGTTTATTTACAGGACGGTTCTCCTTGGAAATAGCGTTCGGTTTGTAAAAAAGACGGAGCGGCTAGCTGCTGTATTTTTGGGAACAGCGCGCGCGCGTGTGATAGCTTACACTGTGCACTGGACGCAAGCGTCCCTGTCCGCAGAAATCGATATCAATACAGCCAACAAATCAGGACGAAGCGAGAAAGGGACTGTGGTTAACTCTCCGTCCTGTATGCCCTATCGTTCCGAATTGAATACGCAACTGGACAGAGCATGTTTGGGTGCACAGAGGAAAAAAAAAATGGAAAACATAACACTTTCATCTCTTTTTTCCCTTTTGGTTTAATACATTCATTCAATTCATACATATATTCATTTAGTTATTAATTTCATTTCTAAACAATATACATTCATCATTCATCGTGTCTAATTATTGTCGGCTGTGTGAGAATAATTATGATAACAAAAAAGAATATCATGAATATCAGTGAATATAGTTACTTGTAAAATCAAAATCTGAAAAAAAAAACATAAGTGGCAGCCCCAACTCGAGAAATCCGTAATGACTTATGTTTACAAATTTTCAGGGCTCTGGTCGATCAGCGGCGGTGGTCGGACTGACATCACCATCCTAAAAATAAAGGGATGCCGTTGACCACCATATATATGGCTATCATCTTTTTTTAACCTTCTCCTTAACCTCGTCATCTCTGGCTGGCTTTCCAATGCCGCCTTCTGTCGGAATTGCCGGTCCGAAGTTGACGGCGGCGCCAAAGGACGTGGTTCCTTTGCCTTGTCCAATTTTTTTTTTTTTTTTTTATTGGGATTTCGGCTTTGACCGGCAGTAAACGTCGTAAGATACTGTTATGCCTCAGGGTAGCGTCCGAAGCGTTAGAGCTGTTCTGTGACCAACCATGTCAATGTTTCGTAATGTCTAACCATACAACGCTATAGAACTCTATGCTTGTATGGACTATCATTCGGACATTATGCCTGCGATGTAGAACCTCTCAGTCAAGCTGCACACGCACGGACAAGCATCAAATTCAGAATCCCTTGGAGAAGAATTATCAACCAAAAAAGTCCCAGAAGCCAAATTTTTGTGGTTTAGTGCTGTACCTTTCATTTCCATTTCATTATGTACTATATTATTTATTCATTCATTTATTATAACACTATATTCATTGCAATGTGGGTCAGAGATTCAAATTGCTTTTATTTGTAAAGTTACAAGCCTACAATAAAAAAACATTTGCTTCCATTTTTACAAATCTAAACCATACGAATAGCTACAATTGGATAGTAAATTAGAATATGATAAATTTTCAAAAGCCTCTGAATAATGATTATATAACTGCTGAATATAGAACTGATTCTCACAATGGCAATATATCGCAAGAGATTATAGTTTGTCTTTCTCTATAAAAATATATATTATCGAAAAATATATATATTTCTGATTTCATCTGGATTTCACAAATTTAACGAGTTCCATCCGTCTATTTTCTTCCGATGTAAGACTTATATAAATTTAATTCAACGCGCAATTTTAATGATGACAAGATGATGGTTTCAGCAACAAATTTTCCCCAGACTTGATGGATTACGAGTCTCAGCTACTACATCTACTTTAGTATCATGTTGACGAATGACGGAACAGTTCACGCAATGTGTTTCGACGATATACTAGTAGTCGTCTGGTCATAGCGTTGCTTCGATTCCACCAAGGAGTTTAAGTCCGTGCTAACACTCAATAACTATGGCAGCCAACATTCATGCCCGGAACTAGTCCAAGGTATAAAATATGAATGCCTAGCGGTTTCTCTTCAGATACCGTAAGAAGTGGCAAAAGTGGTCTTCCACCAGAAAAAAACTTAGCTCCTGCGGCATGTGTTATCTGTAAAGACCGACTATAACAGATTGGTTGAAACATCTACATTGTATTAAATGTTCTACTCCCCCCCCCCCCCGTTTTCCATTTCATCGCGTGATACGAGTCTCTGTCCTCCTCAGCCTAGAGTAGAATACCTAGTCTGCGACAGGATAAGCACAGATTAACGATAAAGTTCACGTTTTCCCGCAAATGAAATGTCATAATCGTTATGGCATTTCAGATTACTCAAGTGTTTTACTTGCAGATGTATTGAAAAAAAAAATGGTGCTCCGAAAATTCCGAAATATTAATCCAAACTCGCGCTGAAATTAGTCCGTTTGGCGGAAACATGTACCGTGGAGCGGCCTCTGATACGCGCTTCGGGCGAACAGGCGCTCAAGTAGTATTTCATTGCTTCACTTGTCGTTAGAATTCCCTTTAGAAGTAAAATACTTTGCAGCCATATAGTTTGAAGTTTGCTTCAGGTCAGTCTGTAGCCTATTCTTTGCTCAATAAAGTCATCACCGTCCATGTTAAAAACGCAAACAACACCTTGTGCCAACCTAGATAAAATGTTATATAGTAATCACGGGTAATTGTTCATTTGCGGTCGGCTCCATAGTCCCAATCATACAACTGATATGGTTTTCTCTGTTTTCGCAATCAGATTTCACATTTCCGCTACTCAAAATTGACTGAGAGTCAATTTCATCCCGTAGATAGCAGACAGACAGTGACCGTCTCAGGTATTCAGGGACTTTCATGGTATAAACTGAGCGGGGAGCCGCCGGCAGGGGAACAGCCGCACACAGGCGTCTCGACATTAATTTTACTAGCAAAAGACCATGGCCGAATAACCGGGAATGGGGCTCGTGTGCTGTCCACAATTTCGGCACACAAAAATAAACAGTGAATAAATAGACGGGGAAATGATTAGAAAACGAATTAAAAATAGCGAACAAGATGGATATTTTGAAAGAACAAGATGAAAAAAAGTCCATGTAATAGATCATCAAGCCCAAGATCGGGAAAAAATGTCAATTATTGCTGTTCCTATAGCGCGAATTCTGATACCCAAAAATGTACCCAAAATCTTCAGATTATACTGCAAACTTCACCATTCTATTTGGGAGCATTTTATCCTCTTGCATTTAATAAAATGATATACATGAACATAACAAGGATTTGTATTTTATGAAGGGAGACGGGCTAGCCTTAAAAACCCAAGTTTTTCTCGTCCAATGTTAGATTAACATTAAATGTTTTGTCTGTGTGCGCTTTTGGTGTGTGATGGTTATTTTAGCCTCGCTTGGTCATGGTTTTATTCCAAGGACCACTGATGAATTATCTTCCATACCCAATGCACCCTTTTTACTTTGACGCCTGTCTACATGCGATAATTTTGCCCCCGAAAGTGATTGCCAATCCCGGTACAGCTACGTTAGTATAAAGCCTTCCCTTTCCTGTGGCAGCAACAAGCATGCGTAGAACGGCGAAATCTGCAAGTTTTTTTTTCCATATTTATAGCGTGTAAATCTATTTTGCTCTTCCCAGAATCACAGTGGCTGTGCGGCACTTCGTCAAATGGATTTTGTGACAGAAAAACCCCGAAAACCACTAAACCACGCAAATTCCCTTGTCACTGTATACAACAAAGAAGATTCTTTGCCAGTATCCAGTCAACACAATAATTGTTTATTACCCGTGGGGCTTTATGTCGACACTTGTGACATCACGCATGCTGCACGTACCTACGAAATAGGTGCGCGCACTTTCCGAGCTCTTTAATGACGTCAAAATACGTATCATGTACCTCTGTTTCTATGACAACACGGCCCGAGGGAAATTAACCTCATTTATGGGGGAAAAATATTGACCACTTACATCGCTACTTTCACCGACACCTTCTCCGATATTTATTTGGCAGTGACAATGAGCAGTGCAATGGATTGCGACTGTCTGAGGGATGATCGCCGTCTGGTGTACCATCAAGTAAGTGTGCCTTTAATTATCCCCTAAGCTCGTCACCATGAGAGGGAACACAAATCACAAACACAAACGACACACACACATATATACATAAGTGAAACAGAAAGCAAACACGAAACGTATAACAATAACATTTATAAAAACATGGTTCCCACTATAAACATTTATTCCAATTACGCCAAACACAAACAACAAAATGGAGACGTACATTAACTGTCGGTACAGAACTTACAAGTCTGTAAATTGCTTGCATGTTATACATTTATCTGTCACATAGGCCTACCTGTTACAATGCGCAGCTGCGTTAACATAAACTTGAGTGAAACGTAACTACGCTTGGAAATCACTTACTAGTAATTGCGACTAAAGGTATCCAAGGTTGATAATATTTCAGATGGCCACTATCTAATGTTAAGATATAAATTGTGGACTAACAACTTCATGACTTGAAATTCTGAAAATTCTTTGTTTTGTGATATGAAAAGAACTGAGAACAAGAAACTAAAGTAAATGATCCTTTGTGCTCTGGAATCTACATATCAGTATTAGTTAAATAGGATCACGTGAGAAAAGCGTCATGGAAGTTTAAGCAGCGCGGTGGGATGTGGAACGGGTACTCAGAGTACTTTGCTAAGACTACAAAATGCACGTGCGTGCGAGGTTCGCTAGAGGGAGATCAGTCATGAATAGGGAAGTTGCATTTGTTTGTTTGCGATTCCCTCCTCCACTGATGTCACACTCGCCTTCCGCCCTGCGCACGTCCACCCTTTTGTTCTCCTATACCGACGCCCAGAAAAACAAAATCATGCAAACACTAACGTTCCGCATTTCCGTGAAAAGAAAACAAAACATTACACAAGAAACACAAAAGACGAAGGATGACGAACGTAAGCATCTTTCACAATGAATTTACCAACAAATTCAGGGAAACACAAACAATCAAACAAACAAGCAAACTGAACATGACATTTTGTAAAAACAAATCAAAACAGTATTTGAATATCTTTTAAGCAGTTTAAACATCTGGTGAGATGCAGAATGACTTTTACAACTGAATTGACATAAGGTATTCCCTTTAGGCGTATGTGTGTGGGTATGTGAAAATGTTGGGGGGGGGGGTACTGGTTGATGGAGTATGGGTGCTATTAGGGTATAAGATGTGCATTTTTTTTTTTGGGGGGGGGGGGGTTGCTGATCAAATGCTGGCCTTGTAAAAGCTTGGGGGTCAGAAGGGGAAAAGCATTGAGTGTAGCATTGAGACATGTATACTAGGTACTGTTACTTGAATCACATGCGTTTCCAGCTATGTTCGACTGTGACGCGATCATATTCTGGGGATGATGCAAGAATAGACCAACTATCAACTACTGTAAAAGCTGTTATTTTCACAAGGGTTTAAATTTCGCACATTTGGCGAATCACTGCAGGGCTGCGAATATAACAACACATGAAAATATTGCCATCTACAGTAAAGGGGCGGAGTGAACAATAGCATTTGTGTCACATTGCGAAAATGACATCTCGCAAAAATGTCTGTGACCTCCTCGTTCGCAAAAATATCTCTGCGCGAAAATAACAGCTTTTACAGTACATGCAGGCACATCAAGCCCACAACAGTGAATGGATGTCAACTATCAATGACAAATCCGCAGTGATCACTACGGTGAGAAAATATGAATGGAGATATTATGCAAAGAGCAGCAGGAGTGGAATGGTCTGTATAGGGAGGAAATAACAAAACAGTGAAATGGACTAATAGGAAATAAGCCAGGAGTCAAAGAAATGGGGAAGGTATTTGGTATGTAGCAGGTTTCCATATTTATTTTTTTCACCAACAATACTCAAGTCTCACACACTGAGAAAAATAAACTACACGAATAATGGTTTTCAAACAATTGCACAGGAATTACATCATATTGCTGACATTCTATTGCAGGTGATGTTGAGACTAAGATGTTTGTGGTCACATGCAATTTGGCCTGAGATGAATACAAAGATGGTATAATGACAAAACTATGCATGAAGGAATATCTTATAGCATAGATTATAATCATATTGCACTGAATTATGATCCAAAAATAAAAGCATATGCATGACTGAACAGATTCGGTTCAAACAAAACAAAAAGTTGAACACATTGAAAAGCAATTTGGGGAGAGTTATTGGTATCAAATATACAATGCATTAAGAACAACATCCGTCTACTTGAGACACAACCAACTTTACACACAGCTGACTATACAACATGATTTGTCCTTCATACCAGTCAGATTCATTGCTTACATTCTTCTGTACTCTGTAACTAGAAAGGCTCCTGCTCTTATGTTTTGGTAATCAGGTCACAGATAAATTCACAGATTAAAAACGTAATCTGGAACAGCACTGGAACCATTAAAACAAATCTCAATCAAAATGCCATAGTCAGGCAATTTAGGGTGTTGCATTTCACAAGTTTGTCATGCTTTACTTCATTCCTAACCATTACCTCACATTTATTCAAGCAGAGTTACTGCAAATTACTTCCAGTAAGAGAATATTACTTGCAGATACCTCAGTATAACATATTACAACTGCAGTTTCTAATGCTGCTCATTAGAAAAAACAATACTAATTAGGAAACAAAGATTTTTTGTGGGCTTGACAGATTTTATGCATATAAAAAAACAGAACAACATGCATACCAATATAAAATCCTCATGTACATAATATCTAGTAAATGCATGGAAATCGTGAATTTGAATATTGACCATAAGAATATATATCTATATATATATTTATATTATATACTTATATAAGCACACTACAGTAATGAGTTAGATTTGGTGGAATATTTAATACGTCATCTGTATAATCTCTCCATCGTATTTACATATGTTACAATACAAATATACAAGACAAAACATTCATACTCCTGGTGTGTGCACTGCAAATCATGCTTTATGCTGTCAACTCTTAATTTGGGATGATATATGGACAGTTCTGCCATAGAAGATCAACAACTGAAAAAAAAGTATTACTGATTGGATGAATTGATGTATACTCTGCCTTATTCATTAATTGAAAAATATGCATATATACTCCATGCTCTCACACTGTATATCTCTACTATTGCTGAAGACACAAAGTTTGTGTTTGATGACACAAAATGTTTGTAAAATTGGCCAACAATAACATATCAATACTCTCATTACATTGATGCTCACCACTGTCTTTATGATTGATTTAAATGATATTTATAGAATTAAGAAAATACCTGAACCACTTTACCAAACAAAGTAAGGCAATATTGGGTTTGAGCCTAACCCCAAGATTGTGAAATGTCTCACAAAGCAAGCACAGGTTTTGCAATGGCATAATTGCAATCTGTTTCAGTCACCTAGTATGTAAACCTTATTCCCCAGGAAAGGACTGGATCTGAATGCATCACAGTGCATGGTATACCCAAAGAAAAAACTTGAACAGAAACTCCCATGCTGAGTATTTCTCGCAGCCGCAATGTTTGTTTTCTGCAAATATCAGGGTTGACAAGACCATGCACAGTGTGCTGCATGCCATACAATTATGGCCAAGTGATGAAAAATAACACAATCAGAGCTTCCTTCAATCATACTCCAGGCCCCTGCACGAACAAATCTAACCACATGATCTTACTTACAGTGCACACACCAGTTGGTACTACTTTCAAACCTTGAAAACAATTACTCTTGTTGTATAAAAGACAGCTAAACAACTGATATAAATGACACTTCTCGCAGCAGCTTTTCTTGAGAATGGTTTCAGATTTGCTTTCAGGTTTGCAGAGTAAGGCAATAACTTCAAAGATTGCACAGTATCACATCCAGGATTGCACATTTGAAAACACACTTTTCCAGTTCAAAAATAAATACAATTACATCATCATTCTAGCTAATCAGTTTGGTCTACATCTGACATCGTAGGAAAGCAACTGCAATATAGGCTTCTCTAAGAAGTAATAATAATCCGATGTAATGCTTGAATGGAAACAAACTTTCAAATTGCTACAATAAAACCCATCTTCCTTTTTTTGCAATAATCTCTAGCATATAAAGGGAGGATGAACAAAATTACATATATACACACTTCCAGAAGTAAAGTAGCCTGCAAAGAGTGTTCATTGTACTTACAGTTTATCAAAAGAGAGTGGTATTATCAGCTGTGACTGAAGACTTACCATGGGTTTACCACACCAAGTTCCATTCCAAGCATGCTATTTTCTCACCACAGACACACTTCCTGAGATTTCAGCCTCCCAACAAAGCCATTTTGTGGCCTTTTCCTGTCACGCCAATGACTTCATAAAAATATGGTCAATTCTATGTTGGACATGTAAGAAAAGAGCACTGTCCCTGCAGCTCAGAACCTATACCAAATTAACCCGTTGAGGATGGGTCTCGAGTATACTCGGGCAAGCGTCTATGGGAAATGCGTGTTGCAGCAAAATCAAACCGTCCTCAATGGGTTAACTTACAATGCAATGTGCTGTACCAGTCATTGTGAGATTTTTTTTTTTTTTTGTGGTGGTGGTGATGATTATCATAAAGTGTGAATTGGACTGATGCCATAGCTTAACATTCCAGATCTTTCATTACACTTTGTCCAATAAAAGGAGTTGATAAAGTCCAGTATTCATGAACTTAATTTTGAAATTGTAACTTGTGACATGATGGTAAGTTATAATTCATTTCTTTCACCAATGTGCAATCTCTGTCGACGAAGTTGGCCAAGTCTGATCTGTAAGCATTCACGGAAATTCTTAGACCCATCCATGGCAAAATCCATCTCAAGCCCAGAATACCAGTCAAGCACATATATGCAATAGGCATATTGAACTGGTGGGGGAAGGGTGGTTTACTGGCTACACCCAAATTTTGAAGTCTTGTAACTCAAAGCAGGTTTTAGGAGTTACCCATCTAGAGCCCTATGATGATAGAACAGCAGGTAAGTTCTTCACAAGTGTCCCAAAGCAAGGTGGGTGAGGGAATGGGTTAAGAGCTACATCCCAAAGTCCGGGGCTGGGAACTGGGAGTGGGCACGGCGGGGTATGTTGGCCTGCTTCAGGGTGTAGACCAGCAGACATTCCAGCCACTCCTGAGCCTCCTCGTGGGATGACGCCTTCAGCTTGTAGTTGCGTTCCTCCGTCTGTATGACGATTGTCCGGTCGTCCTCCAGGGCCACTGGGCAGCCGCGCAGGTAGATGGACTCCACGTTCTTCTCGTTCTTCCGCTTGGAGTAGTAAAGGTGGCCCTGGGTGGTCAGCTCGAAGTAACGGCGGTTCCATTGCGAGGAGAGGGGGGACTTGGCATTACTCAGCTTCTCCATGTAACCCTCCTTGGTTGGATTCTTCGGTAGAGGTTTGCGGGTACGCGGTGTCGATACACCTTTTGATTTGTCCTGTACATGGGACAGAAAATTGGTTACTCACAAATATGACTTACTGAGGGGTTATCAAAAAAATGAAAACTTAATTCCAAGCTTAATGGTTCCCTAAACCTGTTTTGCAGTTCAATCAAACCAGATAAAACACTTAACTAATGTGGAATTTATAAAATAGAATTTCTTGGCTCTCCATACAAAATAATGATATGTAATATACAGCTCCTTAAATCATCTGATATAAACTAATATGTACACATAATTTTTGTTGGTCATATTTTGATTGATTCTACACTATATAGTCACAAGATACAATGCACTTGTACATGTATACATACACATAATATAAAAAAACAAACACATACCACATATTTAAAAATGAATCATTCAAACTTGAACATGCGATCTTATAAAAAACAAACAGACAAAAGCTTCAGGTACATAAAACAATCAAACAAATCTGTTGCATCTGAGTTGTTTCCACCTGGAGACAGCTGTTTTTCTTTTTTTTTTCTTGTTACTATCAACCCACCTGAATAAATCCCTGCCTCTTGGCATTGCCTGCTGCAGATCTCGTGTCAGCACTGAAAGCCTTCCGCAAATTGGCAACGCTGTTGTGGGTGTCATTGCTACTGCTGCCCATGTCATACTGGTCGGGGCAGCTCTCCGCAGAGTCGCTGCGCTCCAGGCTCGTCACGCTGTCGATGGCGGAGTCTCGCGGCATGCTCTTTCGAGGGTTGCTGGCGTACTTCTTGGATTTTCTCCTGTATAAAACAAAAACATACACATCCGATGACTGTCAAATTACGTCTGAGTTCTAGTAATGCAGGAGGATATTTGCACTAAACAGAATTTTAGTATCATAGCAATCATTGTCAGCACGGCTTAAATCAGCAGGCGGTTACTGCTCAATATTTTTCAGTGTACAAGATCTGTCAAAACCATACACATCAAATGTAGTTTCTTTAACATGTCTGCACATTACCAAATCACACAGTCCCATGCATGTACAAACCAAACATTTACTTATTTTGCACAGATATTCCAGCATTCCATTAATTTTCCTAACATTTTGATTTTCAGTAGTTAGTTATCAGTGTTTGTTACGGTTACAACAGACTCCCTGATGGAAGCTTCACACCTACAACTGTGGGGACTAGTCATTACTTCCTTTCAATGTGTTCTCTACAATGGTGGTCAATTTCATTCATGCTGTGATGTCTGCCAAGTCAGTGATTTCTCTCTGGTCTTGGATGATGAGACCAGCATTGCATATTAACTCTTTAGCAACTGAAGATTCCGTACATAATGGCTAATGTTCCCTAGAAGGTACAGCAATATTACTCTCATTACGACAACTTTTTAAATTATGTAGAATAGCTCACTGCATGTTTATTTTTGTCTATTATAAGTTATTTTTTATGAAAGCCTATTAAGACTTTACCAAGAGACTGGTGTGCCACAGAAGTAATCATGACATACTTTTGTTGACCTTTGACCTCTTTCAAATTACACAAGTATATATTCTTTATGAAAATAATAAAATGGTAAAGTATAAAACTATAAAAAAGCGGACAGTTGGATTCTGGTGTTTCAGGAAGTAATAAGACGGGCAGTTTCGGGCGGGTCAGTTACTAATGGGTTAAAGAAAAACTCTCGGGCAGGATTTTGATATAAACATGAATACCATTCCTCTGAGCTGACGTACCTGTTAAGCTTTCCATTTGTGACAAGGATGAGGTCCGCCTCTCTCTTGAATGTCTTGACAAATTCTGCGATTGAGGAAAAGACCTCCTGAGACTCCAAGTTAAAGGGTTCCCCGAATCTCATCTGGAAGAAAAGAGTGATATCATGAAAGATGGTTTCTAGCGCAACTAGAATGTATCTTGATTTATTTGCTTTTTCATAATGAAAAGCTAGAAAAACATTCAAATGCATTTTGCACTTTGTAGCTTCTTCTTCTTCTTCAATTAAAGTGCAGGCTTCATGCTTGAAGATAAATGCACTGCTTTTGTGTAGGTAGTTGGTGGCCACTTCACCGGGTTATAACCGTGCTCTTCTTTGCGATGACTGAATGAAACAGGATCTTTTACGTGCATGAGTTGTGACTCTCACACACGGGACCTCCATTTTATGTCCTATCCGAGGGACAGAGTGTTTTGCCTCTTAATAAAGGGGATAGTATGATTACACACAACATTGCTCAGTGAGACTTAGGAACTGAACCTGGGTCCTTTCGATCCGAAGGCAGATGACCAACCAACTAAGCCATTTCACCGCCCAAATATTACCACATGAGCTAGATCCTAATATGTATGGTCTACACCAAAATTGGACAGGTATTTTATTTTTTCTTTTTTATTAGTGGAAAATTGAGCAAGAAAATGGGATTCCATCAGGATCCTGATGGAATCCCATTTGCCTTGCTAAATTTTCCACTAATAAATAATATTCATTTCTGGTCGGTTTTTCTGTTTGCATTTGTAATTTTTTTTGGTAAAAAGGAAATCACCTTCATGATTGGAAGTTAATGACATGATAAAGAACCAATGAACCCACACTCTTGGGAAAGGGTTTGAAATATTGAGAACCCTTTGCTTCACTCATAAGACTTTGCGCAGTTTTAATGACCTTTTGCATTTCAGCTGGCAACCTGCAATATTTTTAAGAAAATAGACCTTTGCATCATTCACTTCACAAACAATTGATGTATGTTAAGAAAACCATGAACAGTTTCTCATTTCCTCGCTCACATATAATGTAATAGGAATTTACAAATGAACGTTTCATGGAGAGCTAGGTCAGGTCTGTCTAAGATGTAATCTTGATGTTCCAGGAGTCTCCAGGAAGTGTTACTATTAGTCACGCTCCCCAGAGAACTGGCCAGACGAACTTTCAGGAGCGCAGGAAACACGAAAAATGCCAGCACACAAAAATTTAAAGGCACAAGCCATCTTTTTTTACGTCCTCCAAATTTTATCTGAAGATGAGAAAATCCTGCCAGAAGAACTGTCTCCTCTTTGGGGAGAAGAATTAACAACAAAATGACTCTCTACATTCTCACCGTGCATGAAATATCTCTCAGACTATAACTAACCTATTTTTACTTTTGGCTCAGTCTATATCAGTCATTTAGAGCCACAACTTACATTTCATTCATACACAACATGCGGACAAAAGAAACAACATTTGAATGATTCTTACAAGCTTCTCTTGGCTTCTGTTAATAACCCTTGGATTAACAGTTGCCCCATCAACACACCCAAACATACCATGTAGTCAAGGTACCCTTCAAACAAACCGGTACAAACATTTTTCTAACTGGTAGGAATATTAACTGAGTAAAAATTCTCAAGGGACCTTCCAAATACATGTACTACCCCCAACCCAATTAACCCTTTAGCAACTGAAGATTCTGTACATAATGGCCTATTGTTCCCTGCAAGGTACAGCAATATCACTCTCATTTCAACAACTTTCTAAATTATGCAGAATAGATCACTGCATGTTTATTTTTGTCTGTTATATGTTTTGTTTATTTGAAAGCCTATTAAGTCTTGTGTGTGACAGAAATAATTCTGACATACTTTTGTTGACCTTTGACCTCTTCAATTTACATGATTACATTTTCTAAATGAAAACAATAAAAATAGTAAAGCAAGATACAATAAAAAAGTGGACGGGCAGTTCCGGGCAATTTAGGGAGTAATCTGACATGCGTTTTGGATTGATTCAGTTACTAATGGGTTAATTTAGGCCATATGAGAGTCAACTCATATTTCCACTGTGTCATGGGGTAAATACTACTCCTAGAATATTACAATTGTTGTCTAATTTTAAGGTCTTTTGCTGTTTTTCAGGTCACTCTGTCTCCTCATGGGATGGAAAAAGACAAAATCGAACTTGAGTATTGCTTCCTGTTTTGATATCACACGATGGCGCCTCTTACTAATGCACTTTAGGCCTGAAAACAAGTGGTAGCTTTCCCAGTGTATCTTTGTGAATGGAATGCTCATCCACAACACAGTGACATATCAATAGATGCCGTTCTGACACCAAATCCAGTAATGTACTTATTTCAAATGCTCTACCCTACATGTTTCCTCATTTTATATCATTTTATATACTGCATTTTATATCACAATTTTTTTTTTTGGTTGGGGGTATTTCTTTTTGTTCTTTATTTCTCAAGGATATTGTCATCTTTCTATTAAACGAGAAAACTGCATGCTCTTACCATTCCTGACAATGAATATCAAAATAATTTGTTCCATACATCTCACTGAGAAGATTTAAATCTGTCAACAGGTTACAACACTATTACCCTTGTGACTCTTCCCCCCCCCCCCCCCACACACACACCCACCCAAGTTTCCTCTCGGTATCCAGGTGCAGTATTCTAGTGCATCCTGTATCTGAATTCAAGATAAATTGTTAGAAGTGGCTTACCAGCATTTGATCGAAGAGGTTCTTCATTTCATCTGATTTTTCCTGGAGATCGGCCAGTTTGCCTTCGTAGGATTCCACAAACATCTGAAAGAATAAAAAAAGACAATTAATGAGATTGATCTGCTTAATTTTAAAGTGAATAAAGTCACTTCATGATGACACTTTTCTCTTTCTGCCACAGCACCTGTTAGTATTTCTATTACCATAAGCATCACCTACATCAACATTATCGTTGATATCATCATAATCACCACTACCACCACCACCACCGCCATCATCATCACCATCACCATCACCATCACCATCACCATCACCATCACCATCACCATCACCACCACCATCACCATCACCATCACCATCACCATCACCATCACCATCACCATCACCATCACCATCACCATCATCATCATCATCATCATCACCATCATCATCATCATCATCATCATCAGCGATAAGTATTTGTAATGAATGTAAGCAGTGATGAGCATGGATAGAATAAGCTCATTGCTCTTTTTCGTTATCATCTCAATACTTGAGCAGGTTTCGAAAGCATGCTAACACCGCACCAAAGTGCAGCACTATCCTAAAAACCCTAAAGCATGCTGGGGTTAATTTCATATAATCTGTGAGTTTGGGCATCTCACCTCCACTTCATCACAGAAGGCAATGTCCCTCTCTGGCGGATTCTCGGCTTTCAACAGGACGGATGCATTTTTCTTCACCTTGCTCAGGTCCTTCTTCATAACTGGTGAATAATAGAGACAATAGCATGATAGCAATCAATCACTTTCCTGTCATTTTATGCAGGAATATTACACTGCTTCATCACAATACATCATAAGAAACAATGCTGACTCTGTACAGTGAATAATGGTCTGTAAGTTCTTACATCACCCACAATATTTTGAATCACGATTTACATATAAGCCTGATGGAAGATGATCTTCATTTCTATCAGAATGGACTCTTCAAAACATAGAAATGAGAAAGGTATGTGACACTTAAAAACACACATTTTTTTTTTCTTTCTTTCTCATTGTGCTGTAGCTATTGACAATCAAATGTATGTCATTTTTGATACACAGCCATCCTTTCATACAGGTGTCATTGTTTCAATATGTATACTATGTCTACACTGTGTATCAAAAGAAATATTGATTCTAATACAGATAATGTGAGTGACAAGAACTCAAGGGGGTATAGGTCCTACCTTCTACTTCAGCCTGCAGGGCCTTGATTGATGCTGAAAGACAAAGAGACAGAGAGAAAAATAAATAAACTCAACAAAACTGTGCATGAAATACTTTTGTCTACACCAATCAATCAATATACTTGACGTGTTCATTTGGTCTAAATCTATATTGATAGACATCACTTTTACCAAAAAAAAAAAAAAAAACACACTATGAAGCAGAGTCAAATATTATATATTCACAACTCTCATCTTGCTTTTCATGAGAGTGACATTCATCTTGTCCTGTTCTGAGACAACATTTGATTTTCATATGAAGTTTAATGTAACACTGTTGGATGACTGACAATATAGGTCCTATCTTCTATTAAAGTAAGATGAATCACAGGGAGATAATTGTTCCGAAATCATACTGCTACAAAATAACATTAAACAGTGAAGGGGGACAAAGCATTGGTTTTTGTGCCTATAATTATATGATTAAATCCTTTTTCTGACTAAATATGGAACGATTAATACTTCAAAATGAGACTCCAATGTTGTTTTCCCCAATGAGCAGACTTACATTGGTTACACGTTGCTGGTAGCATGGAAGAATCAAACTTGCTGCAAATAAACATGGATATGTCACAAAATGTATTCTTTTTGACTTATCACAACTTACATGGCTCTAAACTTCAAAGAGAGCCTGAAAATATTCCATATATAGATATACACAAATGTCATGTTCCTATGTGTTTGTTCTTTAATGTAGTCACAAATGATCCTACTGATAAGCCATTTTTAACAACAGAAAATATGAGGTCATTTAGAATTTGAGGCAATAGTCCAACATTCTAACAAAGTGTCCAGGTTCAGAGTAATAGCACAGTGGACTGGCGGGCACTTTCAGCATTCTGGCTTACCGTCACTGGACAACATGAGGGGATGTAGCTCCTCAGTAAAGGTGAGGAGGTCTGGCTCGTGTTTGTGGATCTGTTGGACCAGGAACTTGAGGAGGGTGAAGTTCTTGTCCTTTGCTCTGCACTCAGCAAGCTGTGATAAAAGAGGCATGGGCCCAGGGGCAGTGGAGGTGGGGTGGGTGGTAAGGGGGTGGGGTGGGAAAGATGGTGGAGAAAAGAAATGATGCTTTTATTGTTTTCTTTATGAGACTTTAAGGTTGGACATGCGTAAATCACACAATTCTAAGCCGTGTGTGACTAAATATACTGCCGCCACTGCATTTTACAACTTCTTGCAGAAGTTCATATTTTTATGTCACATCTTCTATCAAATGGATCAATGACTACAGCCAAACAAAAAGTGTACACTGCATGTATACACATCTGTTTGTATGTATGTATGCATGTGTATGTGCATGTATGTATGTGTGTATTGATGTATATATGTGTTTGTAAGTATATATCTATTTGTCTGTCTGACTGTCTATAATTATTCATTAGACTGGGACTTCTCTGCCTACCTTAGTCAGAGTCTGCAGTCTAAAGCCCATGGCGATGCCCTTGCTGCAGCCGCTGTTGATGAAGTTTCCGACGGCGAGGACGAACTCGAGAACGGCCACAAATTTGGGGCTGTTACACAGTACATCCAAACTCTCCAGGACATTGTCAATCGTCTGCAAAATGAACCAAATAAAAATGAAAGAAAATGCATCACAAAATCATGTCATAATATGCCCTTTTACTTTTGCATGCTACCTGTAGGGAAAACTTCTCTACATGCTTCAAAGACTGCATAATTCAAACTGTCACTCATTCATTCTTTTGGTCATTTCTTCGTTCATTCCATCCGCGCTGATTGCGGATCACTCTCCAATTAAAGGGCTTCAGATCTAAGTCTTACTTACCATATTTCACTGACCTACCATGTCCACTGATAGGGCAACCAGCATATGACAGGATATTGTGTTGACAATAAACAGTTTAGAGAATAAGGCTTAGGTATTTTACTGAAGTGACATCAAACTCTTCTAACAAGAACCAACATTGATGAAATTATTGGTGAAACATTTCTAAAGGTTTATGTATTTTTTGAAAACAACTTTTGAAACCTCAGCATTTAACATTTTCTTTTCTCAGAGTCTGGACAATATCATTTCAACTGTGCCATCAAACTTCAAAGAGATACATGTACAGTATTCATAGTGAATCTAATTGACACATCCGAGTTTCTAAGCACAGGAAGAAGAAGAAGAAGGAGAAGAAGAAGAAGAAGAAGAAGAAGAAGAAGAAGAAGAAGAAGAAGAAGAAGAAGAAGAAAGAGCAAATGGATGGACAAACTAAACTGGAAACAGAATGCCTCTGGCATCTTTGATGTGGAAGCATGGAGAGTGCTCTGTACCAACAAAATTTATTACAATGATGGGCATATGTCTGAAGATTGTGTTGATGTAAATTAGACAAAACAGCAAAGTAAGAATGACAGAAGGCAGTCACTTCATGTCTTGTCATCCTGAAGTTTATATCCTAAAGAAGATTAGTAGGAGCTTGATTACGTTGCAGTCTAATACTAACTTACTTTTTTGTCAAGTGGATGAATATGGAACTTTCACATTTTGACAAGAACAGTTTAACATCTTGTTCAGATTTAACTTCACTTGAAAAGAGCAAAAAAACAAAACAAAACAAAAAACAAAACCTGAAAATAATATCTTTACACCACATCAATCTCGGGTCCCAGAAATAGCCATGGCACTGCAAAATATACAGCACATGATTTCCTGTGATGATAGCTGTGCTTGTCCTATTTTCTGCGCGGCGATAGTGGAGTTAAGTCACCGGGTCACACGTTGTTAACCACAGAGGAAACTCCCTGTCCTTTCGGCTAGCTGCTACCAACCACAACACACGCTGTCATACCACAGATACTGAGCAACAGTCATGGAGCTCGGACCAACAAGAAGTAATCCTATGGCAACCTTTACTATTGTTGATACCCAAAACACCTCTAATGTCTTTGGAAGGTAATGTTGTGCCATGTTGGGGGGGGGGGGGGAGGGGGGTAATGCAAGAATACTAACTCCAAAAAGATGATGGGCTATATTTCATGGTTTGACATCAGAAAATAAACAATGGCGTTTTATGTTCTGCATTAAGCCGGAAATCTCAAAGTCTGCTTTACCTCATTCACTTCATTATTCTGAACCTATTTCTCAGAATGGTGTTCTCATGTCATATGTATGCATGTCTCATAAGTAGATATATTCAACGTATATTGCATTGAAAAAAACTCATAGGGAATCATTCATACTCAAAACCAAAAACTAATTGAAGATGAGTGGAGATTACATAATATCAAAGATTGCTCTCAAAAATTGAATATATGCTTGCATCAGTAATGCAAATGCGGTAATAACAGGCCTAAACCAATCTTCATACAAATATAGATGAATAGCAAATAAGCCAACTTACTCATAAGTGTCACATTAGATGGCAGATCAAAGCAATTCAAGATATAATAAAAAGAAAGAAAAAATGTTGACAGCTTTTTCAAGTCAATTTGCATGTTTTGAGAGCTTTAGAATTTTATTCAGTCTCAGGGAAGATCTGCTTTCCAAAGAAGGTTCCTCACAGGCACAATTTTGCTTCTGTGATCCTTTCTTTGCACCTGCATTCATTTCTTTTAAAACTTTCCTATTACCTTTGCCCCCCCCCCCACCCCCCCCCCCCCCCCACCAACAAATGTCCAGCAAAGATAACCCCAAACCACTGTGCCCCACAAGAATTTATCCCTGGAAGGCAAAACTATCTGACTCACCAATTTTTTCAACTTGTCATCATGACCTGCTAAACGAAACACCTAATTGTACTCTAGTTTTTTTAATTATTATTTTTTTTCTATTCCTTGCCGGTCACTGGTGACACAGTTTTGAATAAGACTTCAGGTCTACAGCCGGTGGACAGAACAAAAACTCTTCATAACATGTGTACCAAAATATGACACTCTGTGAAGAATGACAAAAAAAACAACAACCACAAAACCAAAAACAAAAACAAACTCCCTCTGTGCAGATAAATAGTCTCTACCTTGCAAAATGAAATATTCAAGTATTCAATTATTCAATATAAGTATTTCAATTGACAGAAGACCGATGTGAAGAGTCACTTCTCTTGATAACTAATTTTTGGTTCATCATGAAGTCAAAGGACAGACCTCTTTCTTGGAAATTCTCCAAATCTGCCCCAAAATGTCATTTGCTGATTGAAACGGCTAGCATCACAGAATATTTATAGCAATTGTATTGAATTATCTAGAAGTAGAACACAGCGAAATTTTTTGTTTGTTAGTCTACTTTCTTTTCTTTAGGCCTTAACAAGAAAGTTATTGTCTTTGTTGGAGGTCCTGGCGATGTTTTTGTTTTGTTTGTTTGTTTGTTTGTTTGTTCTTTTTTGAGAAGAGGCTTTTTGGCCCATAGAGGAACCACAATAAACACAATTGGTGCTCTCTGGTGCTCAATTTCATGGATGATTCATCAAGGCACTGTGTACTGCTGTGCAAAGTTGGGCAAGAACCCCCTTCACTGATTTCCAACTTCCTATTTCTGTAACAACAGCAACATTAATAAGCCCTACCATGCAAAGATGATCCATACGGAGTTACATAAACAAACACACACATAGACACATAGACATTGCATATGTTTGTGCATGTGCACCAATGC
This sequence comes from Diadema antillarum, assembly GCF_040938485.1. Taxonomy (NCBI): domain Eukaryota; kingdom Metazoa; phylum Echinodermata; class Echinoidea; order Diadematoida; family Diadematidae; genus Diadema; species Diadema antillarum. The sequence continues at coordinate 436,758 of NW_027271407.1, read as the reverse complement.
AAATGCACATGTACGTATGCATATAAGGTAAATATTTAATTTTTTTTCTGTTCTCTTGTTTTTTTTATCAGATAATTATTCCAGCAGTAAATAATTATGTATGCGTATTTTGGATGATGGATATGTGGAAAGTGGAAGCGGAATGCATTATGTTTATATGGATTTGAATCAAATATAGAAAAAGTTGAAATTCCAACATGACTGGCCCATCGAGGGTCAACTGCATCCTTGCAGAACATAACATGGAAAGAAATGTCAAAATCTGGCAGAACAAAACTCTCAAGTGAGGCATTTGCTTCATTAAACCACCATTGTGATGATCAAATCAGTTACATGGTATTATTCTATGGTTTTGCTTTGTAGTACAACTCTACCTCGCAATACACATCTCATTCCCACATATCCATATCCATGTTGAATATCTCTTCTTTAAATCTGCAAAGTTTTCCATCCATATATTCTTTACCAGCCCTTAGGGAAAATAAGATATAAAATTGATATCTCCGAAAGAACATATCGACATTTCTAGAAGAACACATCAAGGGTAATTTGGACATGATTCCTTTGAAATGACTTTTGCCCTGCGGCACCTCGATCTCCCACGGAAAATACTAGAAATCTAAGGAGTTTTTTAAAAAGAAATAAAACAGTAGTTTGATGATGAAAGTAAATATTTGGTAGTAATTTATGTAATATATATTCCTCCACACTACCTTCAGCGAAGAAATATATAACATTATGAAGTGTGAATAGACCTGCAATATCATAATTAGCCCAAGGGCACCCAAGACAAGGCCAAAATGGAGATTTGGACAGGAAAAGCCACTGTTACCAATGTATAATCCTCAGCTAAAGCACCAAGCCACTCTAGCTCTCTACTCTCTCTTTTGTTTGTTTGTTCTACGTCTGTCTGTCTTTCTGTCTGTTTGTATATTTAAGGGTGGGAACAGGAAGAAAGCTTGATATACCTACATCCTGTCTCCAATTCTCCTAATCTCCGTGAAGCTATTACTCAATACAGGCCGTTCCTAAGGACTTAATCCTACCCTGCCATGAGAAATTGACCTGTTTCTTACAAAGGAGCCCTGGCACAGCTTTTGGCAAGGTTTGACATTGTTCAAACAAATTATAAGCAATCACTCATGATTATTATAACAATGTTGATACCAGAAGCACTAACAGCAGCAGCTGTATAATAATGATTATGATGATGATGATGATGATGATGATGATGATGATGATGATGATGATGATGATGATGATAATGATAATGATAATGAAAATGATCACGGGGATAGTGATAATGATAAAAATGATAATGATAATGATAATGATAATGATAATGGGGATAGTGATAATGATAATGATATTAATGATAATAACAATGCTGATATCATACTAATGATAATAATGACATTCTGAATAACATGAACAGTGCCATTTTGACAATGATTATCATTATCATCTTACTATGAATATTATATTGCCAATGGGGATCCTTCACTCAAAACAATACCAATAAAAGCCACAGCAGTTGCAATATTGAAACAATCTAATCATGAAGCTTACATGGTCACATACATTGACCGTGGATAGAAAATATTGACTGAGATTTGAGCTCAACATTATTTCCATACAAAAAATATGGATTAATACATAAAAGAATAGCTGAATTTGTGATGTGAAACTCATTTCTCACAACAAACTGATCTCACTGATACGCTACAGATGTCATCACATCTTTTGGGTCATAGGCATTCTGTGTTCTTCAGCATGTTGATGTTTACATATGCATATACACACCATACACACTCAAACATTGGACTAGTTTCAGTGTGATTGACACTCAATAAACCTTGATTTAATCATTCAAAACCATGGACAAGTTAAGAGTTGGAGGAAGCAAAGGGGGGAAGAGGAGTAGGAGGTGGTGAGGAGGGAGAGGGAGAAGAGGAGGGGAGGAAATGAGAAAAAGGAAGAAGAAGAAGACGAAAGGAGGAAGAGGAGGAGAAGAAGATGGAAAAGGAAGGGTAGAAGTGGAGAAGAGCAGATGGTAGAGGGGGAGGAAAATGAAGAGGAGGAGAAGGAATGGAAGGGGTAAAAGTGGAGAAGAGCAGGTAGAGGAAGAGGAGGAGAAGGAAGAGGAGGGGTAGGAGTGGAGAAGAAGCAGGTGGAAGAGAAGGAAGAGGAAGAGGAGGGGGAGGAGGGAAACAGGATAAGGAGAAAGAGGAGGAGGAGGGGAGGAGGAGGAGAGGAGGAGGGGGAGGAGGGGAGGAGGAGGGGAGGAGGAGGGGAGGAGGAGGAGGGGAGGAGGTGGAGAAAGGGGAGGAGGAGGAGGCAGAGAAAGAAGAGGAGAAAAAGGAAAAGGGAAGGAGGAGGAGGAGGAGGGGAAGGCGAGGAGGATGAGGAGGAGTATTAACTCACCGGGGCCAGATGCTCGTACTGCACGGGGAACTCGTTGATGATGAGGAGCAGGTCCAATCTGGTCTTGAGGTGTGGGATCTCACACAGCTGCAGCATGAACTGGTCTGTCGGCTCCAACTCATGGGGTGTCTCACGGAACTGACGATATGTCTCGATGTCCTCCGCCGTTGGGTGATATCTGTAGGTACAAAGAGTCACGCATGAGTCAGAGCTCAAAGTGATATTATTTCTATCTATAAAATTAATGCAAAAAGCCCCGACATTAAATTTCAGTGGCCAGAAGTCAGAAGTGCATCAAACACTGGTAAAGGGTAGAAGTTGGTCAGATGCAATGTCACACTACCTTCATTGAAATGCTCTGTTCTAAAAACAATGAAATACAATTCAATTCTACGTACAAAAATAGAACATGCGTGAGATTACACGCGAATAATTTTTCTATTCTCCCATATGCCGCATTTCCTTATGCAATGAAATTTCATCTTTATGTCTTGTCAATGCCTACGTGAAAAGTACTTTTGATCTGTTGAACTAAATACGAGTGAGTCTGATATCACATTGCGAAACTAAGAACCCATTTTTGAAGAACTCCCTGCAAGAATGGCTATTGCCCAAAGACTTTATGGGACTTAATCCTGCACACGTGACAGTTTATAATGCAAACTATATGATATCTCCCCGATATTTTGAGTTTAAGACAAGAACGCACAAATGCAATCCCAGGGCAGTGGAAACAATTTGGGACAGGTTTTCACACTACAAAATGCAGTACTATGAACCTCAATCTTTGCATTAAATAAAAAGAATGCCACATAAAAACAGTTCCTCTCTATAGCTCACTTTTTACTTCTAAATCCTCTAATTTCCCTTCAGCCTAGAGTACAGGAAGATAATTTCTTCTCGACATCACAGCTCAAACATAAAAATGCTCCAAAAGCACAAGGAAAGGTATAGAAAAAAAAGAGGAGGAAGAAGATGAAGGAGAAGAAAAAAGTAATGAAGAGGAGGAATATGGAGGGTGATTGCAAGGGTGAGATGAGATGTTAGACAAATGCAGAGAAGAGCAATGGATTAACAGAAAAAGCAAGAGGGAAAACAGACAACTGATTATTGTACCTGTAGGAACACCTCTTACAGAAAAAAGATGATAATAACTCAATAGATCTATGATGGCCACTACATAAACTTTGAAAGAGTGTGTAGCGAAGAGAAGGGAACTCAAAACACCAAGAAAGAGTTTTAAGGAAATTCCAGCTGACTCTTTTGACCATGACTGGTGGGCACGTCTTGGGTCAGTCATTTTTAGGAACTGATCCCCAACGACGTGTGAGTTTCACACCTAGCCTGCAAGGCTTCCTGTTGCTACCCAACTAATTGGAGGGAGGGGTGAGAGACGAAAAAAAAAAATTACTGTCCCCCGGCCATGTGGAGTGGTATCAAAAGGTGAGTCAGGTACCGCTGTGTGGAAATATACGGTGCCTGCTCAATTATCAGTACTGTCTTATTCACAGTGTGAAGTATACAGCGCATACCTTCCTTCATTATACTGTGGAAACTCGGCAAGCACAGATCCTAAACTTATATCCGGTACAACAAATAATTACTTCTGGTTTTACTAAAAAAACAACAACAACAACAACTTTGTTGTTTGTGATCAGTTTTGGTTAGTGATGATTTTGGTTAGTGACAGAATATGTGATGTAATGAACAAAATATTCCACACTCACAGATTTCCATTTACCTTGTTTTGGATGACGGCATACTGTACTAAAAACTTTAATTCAAATTTCAATTCATTCATGAAAGTTTTCTCATAATGAGTCAAATTCACTAGACCCCTAAAATGGAAAGAGATCATAATCATATCTTTTAGAGTACAATTAGATTTGAGCAATCTCTACTTGGTATCAGAAATTGATACTGAATTCTGTAAAGGGCTGACAACTGATATGCAATCGGCCTTTACATGATAACACCATATCTCACTTAGGGCCAAGTTAGGGCCATGCAAGTTGGGGCCAAATTAGGACCAAATTAGGGACAATATCAAGTTAGGAGGGCACAGAAGTGGAGTACCACTCTTGGTACAATTTTCCTGTCAACCTTGTCAGTTTTAGAAACGATGCTGAACTATAGGCACTGTGGAATTCAAAAAAGATACAATGCTAAATTCAAACAAAACAAAATAAAAACAGCAAAGAATAAAGAAAAGGCAGATGTAGCAATTCAGCGTGGCCAACATCATTTCAACATGCAGCCACTTCAAAATCGTACTACACACTGTTCACATCACAACCTTGCTGGTTTCTAAATGGATAACGTGCTTAAGAAGTGTGAATGTGTGATGTATGATGTGTTGTGAGTTAGATAATGCTATTTCCTGATCTCTAGGATTAACGTATCCTTGCAATGTAGCTTAGGTGTTTAAAAAGAGTGCGTGTGGCTTCCGTTTGAGTGTTCAAAGGGGGGGGGGGGGAGGGGGCAGAGGGGTCATACTTGGGCTAATTATATGACAGACGTGACATCATTTACCACAATCAATGAGAGGGATTAAGAGAGATAGCTCTGGTATTTCATTATGACATACACATGCTTCAAGTTTGTTTGTACAAGAATATGCATGTGAATAATGTGTGATTATTGCATCTCTCTCTCTCCCTCCCTCTCAACAGTGGCATGACTCTTCTTGCCACATCAATCACATGCTTAAAGGTAAAAAAAAATAAAAATCCTTTTACAAGCTGAACACTTCATTGCATCTTGTCTTCTGGTCTTAAAGATATGAGGATTGGCGAATTGCACATTGCACTACAGCCGTAGAGGGCATGCTCTGAGCAGAGTAGGGCATCTCTCTGCATTACCTCTACAAATGCTTGGCTCCATCCTCTTACATTCTGGTCATGATGTCTTAGCTACCATTTCAATCCTACACACACATCGTAAAACCCAGCATAAGAGCCATCTGCCACTCAGTTACACACACAACACACTTCCTCATATAGATCCTAAGGCCCGAATTCATAAAGGTGGTACAAATGAAACCATGGTTTAAACCATGGACAAAAACCATGGAGCGCCAAGTGTCGCACAGAATATTTCGTTACAAAATTGGTCATTTCGTCGACAAAATGACCATTTCGGCAACAAAATTATCATTTCGTGGACGAAATTTTCATTTACTTACATTTCGTTACAAAATAATGATTTCATTGACGAAATGACTGATTTCGTAACGAAATATTCCATGCGACACTTGGCACTCCATGGTTTTTGTCCATGGTTTAAACCATGGTTTCATTTGTACCACCTTCATGAATTCGGGCCTAAGTGTCCTTGGAATCCTCTTCTAGCTGCAAATGGTCAGAAGTGGCTTTCAAAAAAAAAAATTGACAAACTGCACTGACCTCCTGAGTACGTTGATGTGTTCTGGGTCCAGACCACCGTCCTGCTCGCTGAGGATGGTCAGCCGGTACTTGAGTTCCTCCGCGTCCATCTTGAAGCCCGCCAGGAAGATGCCCAGGTTCTGGGCCACTTTGGGGTCCAAGAAACTCTTGAGTTTCTTCTTGCTTGTTTCAGCTTTTGGTCACCAAAAAAATAAGTGGAGGAGAGAAAGATGGAAGGAAGATGAGTTTTTGAGAGAATGCAAGTCAAGATTGAAGGACAGTATGAGTATCTGTCAGACACCAACAGGCAGAGATACTTTGACTGACTATCAAAGGAAATTATCCCGTATCATTCAATTCCATTCAATTTTGTGAGCATACTGTAATGTCTCAGCTTATTTAAAAAAAAAGTTGCTTCTGAAAAGAGAACAAAGACAAGGGAAGTAAAATATGTACATATTTTCTCCAATGTAGACACAAATAAAAGTAAAAATCTTGCCACAAGAAAATGTTCAAGTTACTTCATAAACTTCACAACCTCTAGAGTTCTGGAGTTGGAGTCCCAAAGAGTAAAATCTTGCCAAGGATTGACTTGCTCACTATTATGTATTACCATTTGTTGCATGTGTATACATTATTAGAATAATTATATACACTTTCATCATTTTTTAACATAAAAAAGGACAAAATGTCATGGTATAGTAATAATCATTGTAACTCAGTTATGTTTGTTTCTTTGCTTTTGTGAACACACATTGGACATAACTTCAAATAAAGAAAAATCAAATCAATCATGAAGAAATATCTTCTTCTTTTTTTCAGGTAGCCTCCTGCTGAATACAGGAGACCTGACACTTCTGAGTACATGCCCAAATACCATACCACCTTGAGATAAGTAATATGCCAGTGGTGTTGTGCTTGAGAGCCAGTGAACAGAAGGGACAAAGTTTGTGAATCTCATTCTCACAAACTTTACAAGATGTGAAAAGTGGCCCCACTATTGATGACAAAGTAGTCTAACATTTCAGACTCTTATAGATGCACATACTTGGCTCCTCCTGCTTTCTCGCCTCCTCTGAGTACATGTGTTCCAACAGATCTGTGTCAATCGTCTCGGTCAGGTCGCGGGCATCTTTCCATATCGAGTTGCCCACCTGAAAGAAAAGGGTGACGGTGTCAGAGGTCAAACCGACGAAGGGTGATATGGACTGCCCGCATCTACAAGTACTGTGAAATGACGCATAACAACATGATACTGACATATCTAAAACACTCATGTATACAAGTCCTCCAAAATTGAACAATTTTGTTGCTGTTGTTTGTTATGTTGTCATTGTTACTTTGTGGCGATGGGAGCTTCTTATCCCAAAGACTACCACGAACAGTTTGTCTACAAAAATGCCAATTGAAGACCTGATACATGACTGTATGTGTTCATATATGCAGTTTTGGTAAGCTTTCATCGAGTTACTATAATAATTATAATGGCATCAACGAACTTGAACTTTCAATGAAAGGTGAACAGGTCTAAACTACATGCTGGTCTTACTTGTGCTTCTTCATGATAAACTGAAGTTGCTCACTTGAATATTGTGGGCAAGATTTATGGGGCAGATTCAAGTTTATGCGCCATCCTCAGCAACTGCCAAGTGCTGTGATGTTAAAACAGATCTCTCATCTGCAGGCAGCTAACGGCATAGCTCTAACGAGGACCAGGTGATGCCCATCACGTCTGCCACGAAATATCGGTTCGTGATTCATCCCGAAAATGATACTGGAGTGACAGACTTAGGCCTCATACCCGAGCCATGTATGACAATGGGCGGGTAGTTAATGTACCACACAAGCAGTTGGATCACTTTAATATGCATCATGTGTGACTTTTTATCACTTTTTTCTTGTTGTTATTTGTGTTTATATGTGTGTGTGCATGTGTGGGTGTTTTGGATGTTGTGCTTTGTTTTGCTGCTTTTTTTGTTTTCCCTTTCTTTTTCCGACAGCACAATGAAATGTGTCCGGAATCACTAACAAGATCCTCTGAGTCACATAACTACATTGTTATTCGAAGTGCCAACTCGTTTCTCTTGACAATGCAACATTCTGTGTCATGCATGCATTTGTACACACAGTAACGTCCTTGGTTGTCACGCATGAGCCACAACTGTACTCCATGTCCGCTTCAAATATGTATGAGGCTGCTACAATATGTAGGGCCTGTAATCATATTTCATCTTAAAGGTACTGTTTACCATTGGGAACAGTGATTTAAAAAAATGTTTGCAATATCACATTTGATGCATATGTGTAGGTCAGTTGTATCACAAAACATCCTACCATATAAAAATTTTGCAATAAAGCCTATTAATATAAGGAGATATCACTATTTTTCTCACTAAACCATAACTGCAGACGGTTTAGTCTAGAGACAATTTTATTACAGCTATTGCTCACATTTTGTATATTCAACAATACTTAACATTGATTATACTGATTAACTCTATTTTTATTTTTATTTTTACACAGGATGTTTCTATCCAAACTCACATTTTAGAACTATTTTGGAGCACTAAAGCTGGGTTTTTGTTTCATCTGCAAATGGTACATAATGCCTTTAACCTTTTTCTTGCTGAGAATATAAAAGGGATTTTGAATGATGCTCATAAATTTCACTATATCACATAGTTTTATTACAGAAGTATCACAAAGTCTCAGTGCTGCTCTCGGCAGTTTAACTAATGCATTTGTTGCATACATTGTCAACATCATTCATCTACGCAACACCGTAGGCAAGTATTCCAGTCAAGAATGCTTATCATGTGCTCGCTTGAAAATTTGGAACCAGTTTACATAAACCACAAAACAAACAAAGCAAAACAAATATGTGACTCGAATCCAAATGATATAAAACAAAGTAAACAATAAGTTGTGACACAGTCTTTAAATTTCTATCAAAACAAAAATTAGATATATGTAACTTCCTAACATGAATTTCTGTGGCTCTGTGGGACAAAATTGGCAAATTTCTTTTTTCCCCTAAATGCAGATATTTTCTTTGACTGATCCGCAGGAGCGCAAGACGTCATGTGATGAGAGAGGAAGGTGACACAGTGTCACATTCCTTCATTGCGTGCAGAGTTAACGGTACATACTGGGAGAAATTTGGCTTCAAATCAAAGAGTGGCTACATCATTTCGCCCTAATGCATGTAAATGACATCAGAGGGGAACATCCTTTTTGTTTAAAAAAAACACCTACAAAACCATCTAAAATAGCTCTTTTGTCAATACTGTCTTGATAAACTTGTAATCATTGAATGATATTGCTAAGATTTTGCCTGTAAAATATTTTCTATCCCAGATATGTTCACCTTTCTCACATATGGTGGAAGAGGAACCACTCCATATGAAAATTGATCCCAAATACTTCTGTTCCCAAATTGAAAAGCAAGTCAGCCAGTGCTTTCAAGCAGAATAAATCATTACCATTTGTACAGCAGAACATCAACATGCAATGGTTAAACTACACCTCATTGCAGATTAGATTGAAGTAGAAAATTGGATAAGTACAGATTAAATTTGGCAAGAAGTACCCCGTTGTCTGAACATTAATGCCCATAAATGTCAGCAGTGTAGACACCACAGTCATCTCAGCTTCCTAGAAACTCACACAGTAATACTGACGCACACTTTGTCACAATAACATAATACCCATAGCAGATTAACATTGCCAATATCTGTATGATTATGGTAATACAATTCCTGTCTGTATTTTTTTTTTGTTTTGCTTTTTTGCTTTTAATATACTGGGCCCATGGCGCTGAAAGGGGATTGATATCATGTAGGTCCTTGAACTATCATTGCCTTCACTTTGAGGTTGAGGAAAACTATATTCATTTTGATTTGAGCTGGCAAATAGTGGTGAGAAAAGAGATAAGTGTTTAATTATGTGCAATGTTGCTGTCATCTCAAATATTTGGGAAATTAAAAAAGGATTACTCTATAACTGTGGAGCAAAATTTTCAGTCAAGCTTCATTGCCATCAAGCGATCTATCTCTCCACCTGTCTACCTACAATTCATGATCAATTTCACACAATAACTGAATAGTTGGCATCTACAATACCAAGTGTACCATGCTGTTATTTTCATTAATTTTATCAGTTTTATTTCAAAACCCAAACCTTAGAATTTTCTGAAAACTTTCAGCGACTGAAAAAACCCAACAACATGCAAATAACTCATTTAACAATAAAGCAGTAGTTTGCTGAGTTACCATTAATCATTACATAGTTGTATGCAATTGGACCCTTGTTTTTACTTTGCACTCTAGATAATCTATGGGGAATTTTTTCCTTATCTTGGATGCAACAAGTTAACTCTTTTAGTCTCATTGGCAACGTTCTTACATACAAGAGGATGTTGGGCTGGTAGTCCCTGAGAAGGTTATTGGAGTCCCCACCAACCACACAGCACTCACCATTAGATTTGAAATCTTGTTCCAATGGAACGGCCTCATTTTGACCTTTGACTTGACCTTGAATGTTCTGGATATGGGCACTGCTGCGACCGGTGGAGGGGGAGGAGCTGGGGGTGCAGGTATGCAGGGTGGCACTGTGGATTTGACGAAAGTAGGCATGACAGAATTAGAAAATGTATATATACTTCATGTCTAATTCAGAGCTTGGGTATTTTCTGATAATAATCCACATTTACTAAAAATGCTGAAAGTTTTTACATATAAATCCATTATTGTTCTTGATCACATGAACATAAAAATCAAAAATGGAATCATGTACCCAGCTGAAGAAAATGTAGGGCCTTCATTTTTGGAGTTATAACACAGATATGGATATATGGGACTACTGAAATGACTATCCACTCATTGAATAGTGCTTGTGATAAAAACAAATAAAAACAAAGACAAATACACCACATTTTGACAGTATTATTGCAGAGTTACAAGTTCTTATTAACCCTTCTTGGTGATATATATAACAATGAGAAACAGAGTTCACCGTACTATCTTAGAAAGATATGAACTTATTTAGCACAGCTCAAAGTGTGCACTATTTGGTTTTCCTTCTTTAACAAGTCAAAACTGATCTGATGTAAAACTAAAAAAATGATTCCTACAAACATGCATGAACAGCTAGAATATTTTCTACATGTGCATACAAGTACATGTTCAGCCAATTACACTGATTCAACTTCCAACAAGTAAAATTAATATTAATAAAAAAAGCTTCACAATGGCTACTGTTATGAAGGCCTATATTATCATAATTATATCACCTCTTTTGAGTATGCATGACATGTTTCAAGACAAATGGACAGACTCACCAACTTGAAAACTGAAACGGATCACACAAGTTAGATTATGAGGACAAACTTCACAACTGCATGCTCTCATGCGAAAGACTGCAATATATTTCTTTAACTTGCAATATCTCAGGAACACATAGATAGGTAAGCTTACAAGCACATCAGGAACAGAAAAAGGGGGTAATTACTCATGCAAACTTAAAACTACAATCACACATCAAAAGATGGTATCATGTCAAATAGTGTCATCTGTAGCTATTTTCTTCTTTTCAGGAATATAGGAAGGCGGGACACATTTCAAATTTCAAATGTATGCAAAACAATCATGCAGTCAGGCAGTCATGCTTTAATATCTCGACAGTATAATGGACAAGGTAATATTCTTAGCCTGTCTCACCATGTAACTTTTATTGAATGGGCTACTACAATGTTTTTATTCCCAATCTCTCAGAAACTATCTCCAAGTAGCACCATCATTTTCGTTTTGCTCTTTTGAAATCCATAAAAGATAATGTGGACATCTGCATGAACTATAAATAATCTGTGCACTAGGATTTCAATATCTAACTATGTCAGATACAATGATTATTTCTGAATTATAGCATTCCTCTGCCAGCTTATTTGTGAGGTGGATAAGCAATTCCACTGTACATGCAATATTTCATATCCCTTTGCATGGGTGTTTCTTACATCCACTCAGCAATGTAACTTTGAGGGATTCCACATTTTGCAAAGAACTTGTTTGTCTATCACATTTAGAAATAGGTTTCATGCTAATGGAGCTATTTTCAGAAATCTGTGAAGCAGACTTGTATCATATTCCTTTTAAAACACTTGTTCAAAATCAAATTTGGCCATCGGTGACTTCCCATAAGTCTTGTTCGATTCTGGGTGCATGTTGGCAGTACACGAGTCTGGTACAACATCAATGATAAGGTGGAGCTATGTTTGATTTTGTCCTTTCTCCCGCCCTGGTGCATCCATCTACATACACTCTTGCCTGTAAGTGCATGGAGACTTGTAAGTTTGACTGTTAAGGCCACCGCACACTATATGACTTTCGGTCGAATGACAAAGTGACTTCGCATCTGAAATAAACAAGCATATTGATTCAGAGGCTAATGTGATTTACTTCGGATCCAAAATTTGTCAGTCGTGCAACCGAAAGTCATATAGTATGCAGCAGCCTTAAGACAACAAGGTTTCAGTTGTATTCAATGCCGTATTCAGTGCTCTGTGAGGGGACTTATTTCATATTTCAGTGTCTAAGCACTCTGTACACTAAACATGCTTAGAAATATGTTGCACAAACACAACCACGTATAAGCTCTTCCATAAGTCTCGACCCCCCCCCCCCCCCCCATAGTCTCCTGGTTGTATATGCCTCATACATGCATCAATGGGAACAGGGCAGGGCCCCCCAGAACAGTAGCTTGCATACATCCAGATTGAGGAAGGGGAAATTAGGAGTCATGAATGAGTTAGGGCTTGCACGTCTATTAGCCCGAGGGATTAGTCAATGAGCTGGGGGAAAAAAAGAAAACCCAAACCAAAGTTTGACAAGAGTTGAGAGAGGAGGCTGCCAGTCTTTCAGCGGGATAACAGTCAATAACTGTTGAAATATCACATAGCTTTGAATGAGAGGAATGGGAATATGAAGAGGGCTAAATCGGAGTCATTGAGTCCAGGGGTGTGTGTTTGTGTGCGTGTGGGGGATATTGATATGATTTTGTACGTCTTATTCTCTTATAATCTACAGTTCTATTTCTTTTTTTGTCCCTGTAAGCATGCTGTTATTGGAACAAACTATAGCTTTTTATGCATCCTTCCTTTGTAAAGGAAGGGTACTAGATCTCCCAGATTTTATTGCAGGGTTGCATTTCTTTACATAGTTAACTGCAAGATGAAAGCACATCTCATGCTTTAATAGAGACAGCCTCAATGTCTTAATAGTGAGTACATAACAAAGTAACAACTGTTCATTACTGTCAAATGTACTGTAAACGAAGTGAGTACATGAGCGCTTTAACACCTGTAGGGTATAATGTGTAGCCAAACAACAAGAGAAATGATGGTTAAAAATGTGATGAACATAACACATGTGCAAAAAGAAAAAAAAATGCGCAGCTGACAATACTCATGTGACAAGGTTTGTCTGAAGGGTAAGTGTCACTTAATGGCACTGTTGGAAACTCTTCTTGAAAGGTATACAGCCTATCAGTCGCAGTGTTGGTGCAAAGACAATATTCGCTTCCTGCGTTTTGAAGGTCAAAACCTTTGACAAGCTGTCTGTTTAGTCCTCTGCAAGCAGGGGGAGTGCTAAGTTATTAATGGGTACAGTGTGGGGATATCTCCTATATCTATTTCCAAAAGAAGACTACAAATAAAGACCATACAATCAATCAACATCCCAATCCAATGGTTCTTGGTTCATCCGCGATGTATTTGACATTATTTACTTTGTGATATTAAAATCACTGGAAATTTACTACAGACGTGAGTTAGGAAAACATAAAGAAAATCTTTAGATTTTCACTCTGATCATTCTGTTAAAGCATACTCAGTTAGGAAGAATTCTCTTGGAAAGTACCTCTGTTTCTTGTAGAGCACAAGGACTGAGTACATTCATATGTACTTGTCATGTATAATCTTTGGTATGTATAGATAAACTGATAGTTGGCTTCAAGAGCGCTGAGTAGCAGAGCATACTTTTGCTTCTCACACAGCATTTTCATTTATCAGGCTTGACGCTTGCCTTTTAAAGTGTCGCCAACACAAGATTAACATCTTTTAAACGATTTTTTCGACGACTTCCTATCTCAAAATTTTCCCCAAGGTGAGAGAAGAAGAGGCCCATGGCTTTTTGCCAAAGCAATTCAACCCCCCCCCTCCCAACAACAAAAGCCCTCATGATGTATGCTTACTGTGAATATCCTTTCAACATTACGTATAATAAGCATTTGTGCAATGCATGGAGTATTCACCAAATGTCTGATTTACCTCCTTTGCATACACATACACATCATCGCCTGAGAGCCAGAAGGCCGCTACTGCGTTCTAAAATTCAAGCGTAAATAAAAACAAAACAATCAATTTTCATAATTAATTAATTGATAGTGGGTAGATTTATAAGCACTGTTCCATATATAGGGTAAGCACAAGACACCCACTTTGTGGTTTTAATTTCTAACAATTTACCGAAAATGAAAACAATCTGAAATCGACACTAAGATGTACAGGAGATTGAGCTCTACAACAATATCTCAATACCCCCCCCCCCCCCCCCCCCAGTGCAATAAAAAAGCCCTTGTGGTTCTCAGTTGACGATACATATTTTAGCAACTCACTCACTGCTAAGCAACTGCTACATCAACTTCCCAGAAGTTTCCCCCCCGTGACATCTGTTTGAATGTCTTCCAGCAACTGTTCTTACAGTTTGAAGCCGATCTCTCAAGAGTGCAGCAACAGCCTCTTTCCTTCATATCCCACAAACAATGATGACGTTCAAAATACTTGTCTGTACTCATGTGTACAATACGTAACACAAGGGGTAATCACATTGTTTAACCCTTACTGTGCTTGTCCAATAAACAGAGATACCTAATTCCCTTAATTCCTATAGTGCCACCATAGCCTCCCTGTTCATCTTATGGACATTATTTCATGGCTGAGTGGACTGGTTTACAATTAGATCACGTTTGGAGGAAAATTTTCTGAATGCTGATAAAATAACATGGCAAGTTACAGCTATAAGTGACTGGACACATAAAAAGTGTTAAATCATTTCATCAACGACAAAAGTAAATACATGGTAAGCAAAGATGAAGGTGGAGAGTTTCTGATTTCACAGTGAGTGTTTCTAAAATGTAGGCTATTCAATATGGCCATGATGACTGTATTGCAATGAAGAGAAGGGGTTAATTTCCATATCAGGACATGGTGTACGGATTGGGCGAAATTATGACACAAAGCATTAAAAGAAGAAAATAACATTCAAATTTTTTCTTTTTTAAATTCACACATTGGGATGCATCGAACCAAAGATCACAGCTACAATATGAACTAACAAAAGTATACTTTGTATTATGCATTACTTTTTGTTTGACGGAAATAAAGTTTGATTGAATGGAATTGAATTGAAATTGAATTGAATTGGAATGGGAAACAGCACAGATGAAGTACACTTATGCAGCTGCACGACAGCAAGGTATGCTTCGTTACAGGAAATGTCTACACTATGACACCGACTACATACAGTCGTGAGTCATTTTCCTCTTCACAATTGACGTAACCATTGCAAAATGCTGAGTCTGATACATTTGCATGCTCCAAATAGTAATTGGGAGACAGTGTGCAGTTGGCCATATCCTTTGGGCATCCTAAACACACCACATTATAGATTTCAATAACAGATCAAGAGCAAAAAAAAAAACAAAAAAAAAACAAACAAACAAACAAATAAACAATCTTGTCTTTCTGAAGCATCTCAACTGAATCCCAATTTTGTCGTCATCTCTGCTACAGACAAATAAAACTAGATCAGAGCCATACATTAGTATGGTTGGGTTTTGGCAGCCAGCTTCAAAAGTGTTCCGATTCTGCCAGGTAGTGGAGATAAACTTGAATATGGTCCAAAATCAAAATGGTAAATCTCACATAAACACTTATCATCCTTATAGTCTGTTCCTGTTTTCTACCAGTGTGCAATGTTAACCACAGACGTTTTGGCTAGGGGCTGCATTGTATGCAGATGATGTTTTTACGATTTCCTACACTCTCTGCAAATAAATTCTATTGTATTTAACATCTTTGGATTAATTCCTTTATCAGTGATTATGTGAAACAAAGTGATCACAAAACAATAAAACAATACCTCTGAAGGGGAATGAAACCCAAATAATATATGTGCATTGAGTGGTTTAAGCAATGTTAGTACGTTAGTAGAACACATCAGTGAAAGTTTGAGGAAACTCAGACAATCCATTCAAAAGTCAAAAAATTGTCAAGTTTTGGGGCAGCCATTGCTGGATGAGAAGAAGACTACTACAGTTTGAAATGTCACACATAGAAAATGATATAAAGAAAACATGAAGAGAACTATACAATCCATTTAAAAGTCACAAAATTTCTAAGTTTTTGTGCAGCCATTGCAGGATGAGAAGACTACTGCAGTTTGTAATGTCATATACAGAAAATGATAACATAAAGAGAATTCCACAAAACTTTATTATTTAAGAAAAGTACGCGGTCCTTTGACTTGTTCCTGACATATGTTAAAGTCTAATACCATTTCAACTTCTTTCTTAACAAGGTAAGTCAAGTGCTCTGACATTATGCTAGAAAAGTGGAAATATCTTGAATTTTCTTGATATTTTCTTGATATTGTTGCCCATACATGCCATCACAAAACATAGTAGCCTTCTCATTCAGTGATGGTGGTCCCAAAACTTAATAAATTATTAAAGGGAACGTATAGTTTTGGTCGAGACCTGATTTCAGGTTTCTAACATTTTTTGATTAGATAATGAGAAACCTCTTATGAAATATGAAAGAACATGTAATTCTATGAGGAATTCAACATTTATTTGATGAAAATTGGTTTTGAAATGGCTGAGATATCCAAAAAAGAGCGATTCTGATAAAGTGTGGGACCCACACTTTATTACGATCGCTTTGTTTTACTTTGTTTTTGGATGTTTCAGTCATTCCAAACCCGATTTTCATGAAATAAACTTTGAATTCCTTTTAAAATGGTATGTTCTGTACTATATCATAAGTGTTTTCTTGTTATCTCACAAAAAGTTAAAAGCCCAATTCTCATCTCCACCAATACTGTACCATCCCTTTAACTTTTGAGCGGATTACCAGATTTCCATCAAACTTTCACTAATATTTCTGCTAATGATGCTGCATTCACTCAATGCACAAAATGTTTGGGATTTATTCTCCTGTAACATCACTCATCTCTTTCCTGAGAAAAGAAAATCAATCAGACATACAAACAAATTGCACGGATGGCACATAAAAGCAGAGGTACTATTTCTGAGGTGACACCCACAACAATTGCCAGTCTGACTTGGGGATATTATTGTTAATTCCAAATGACCTGTGCTAAATGCATTTGAGCTGTTGGGGGTGTTATATTTCAATCCGTAAACAACTGTCATGACTGTGATACTTCAGTAATTAACACTAAATAGATGTCGCTTGAAATGAAGCAACAATCTCAATCAACCTTCTTTTCTATATTTCATGTCATGTTATGGATTACATGTGTAAAGGGAGAAAAAGGTGATAAATCAGTGCATTCTATCAAATGTGGTTACGAAGACAGAAAAATTGTGAGTCACTATACACCAGAATCACGTAGAAAAGCACTAATCCCACTTTGTGCTAATTCCGTTCCACAGATTCCTTTGTGAATCTTTCAATTGCAAGAAACTGTTCGTCTTGGCAAACCAAGCGGCTGAATCAGATAGAGAAAAAAAAACCCAACAACAACACAATCAAGACTCATCTAAAGCAACTCAGATGCGTGATTCATTCACGTTTCCTATTTATAGCTGCCAACATTTGACTGTTGCTTTCCTGCCAATTCGTGATCTGGGGAAAACTGAATGACTCTCGGTGGCACTCAGAGAACCATGGAAGCATAACAATTGATACACCGCACTCATGGTCAACACCGGCAAAGCTCTGCAAAGTTAACATTTTTGAAGTGTAAGTTCTCAAAGTTTTTTCAAAACTTCCCACAAACTTCTCTTGAGACTTCCAACTAAAACTTGGGAAATTTCCCAAACATCTGCAAATCTTCTCGAAGTTTAATTGTGTAGTGTGAACACTTGCAACTGAAATTTTGCACGTTTGTCATGTGACCAGTCTGCTACCTGCAAACTTCGCGAAGAGCTCGCAAAATTAAACTTTGAGAAGTTTTGCCAGTGTGACTGCTGCTTGTGCTTCATGAGAGAAAAAGAAATAGAGAGAAAGAGAGAGAGAAAAGGAAAAAAACAACAACAAAACTTGCATGCATAATTGTAAGTGCACACAGAAATAGTGCCCATTTTATTGTAATTTGATATCTTTTACCTGATCTCCAACATGGTGAGATCTTCCTTTCAAATGCATTACTCATCAAAAGAAGAGATCTTTTATCAGGAAGAAATCTCAGTTCCCTGTCATTGTCATTCTTTTTTGATATTCCTGCTAATGAGCTGGTTGTTTCATCTAGTGTGATAATCTAATTCATGACTGCATTTCATTTTTTTCTTGCACAGAGGACTTTTCTAAACATCATCCATCTGTAAAAACAAACCAAAACAAAGACCAAAACAAACAAAAACAAAAACAAATACAGACAACGACCAAGAACAAATCACATCCATAAACAAAGCTTTTCAATTGCCCCTTAGTCTATTGTAAATCTAGATCTGGTGTTGAATTGGTCTCTTCAAAATCTTATAATGTTTGAGATATCCTTTCCATCCATACAAACTGTGATCACATTTTGACATTTTGCTTCCTTCCTTCAACAAATTGCTTATTGAAGAGAAATTATGGGGATATTAGTAACACCTTATCCACTGTTCATGTGACAATTTAAAAATGACAAATTTGTGCTTTGGCAGACTTTAATGCTCTGAGGACAAGCACTTTTACTGGCCTGACTCTATAACCACTGCCCTTTCCTTTCCTATACCCCTGAGGACTAGCCCCAAACCATTAGCCCTCTTCCTGAATAAAAACAAAGCAAAGTACTATCCCCACCCCAGTCTTGCCTTGCTACAGATGGTATCAATGTAGCAGCTGTTGTTGGAGGCAGCTCTGGTTGAATCACAGTTTATCGATATGGGTAAGGAACTGAAAGTTGGTAGATTCTGCTCATGCACCTCACTCTCACCCGGTGGGTGGTGAAAGGGCGAGCCTTGCTCACTCATCTTTTGACCTACTTCATCTTCCTTAAAAACTCTGCTCCCATCTTGCTGGCAGCCTTGTACCCCTTTCCTGTGCCTCTAATTATAGTACTGGATGGCTGGTTGGGTGGGGGCATGGGGAAGGGTAAGGGATGACAAGGAGAGGGCAGGAGGGGGTGGGGTTGCCAGGGGAAGATCAAGTTCAATTGAGAGGGATGGTAAGGAAAAGAATGAAGGTTGCTTCCAGTATGCCCATGGAGGTGATTAGGAAAGGCTGTTGAAGATTATATAATCTCACCGGTGTTAACTCCTAATGACTTGGATTTTGGTAGGTGAATGAATAGGGACTTTTATGTTAGTGCACAAATGTAGTGGCTGGATGGCTTTAGTGATGACCATGATGATTGTTCAAGCCTTACTTTAATAGCACTTTCAAAAATAGGAACTGTCCGAAAATTTGAGATTACCTCATATGTGTTTTTTAAAAAATATATACTCTTTTGGTTACTCGATGATGATGATGATGATGATGATGATGATGATTATGATATTAATGATGATGATGATAATAATGATGATGATGATGATGGTGATAGCAATGATAACTTTATCGCAATCATCATAATGCCATCATAATCATAATCAGCACTATGATATTTAAGTTCTGTACTATTCCTTTTAGGGGGAGGGTAGAAGAAGGGAAAATTGAGGACAAATGGAAAAAGTAGACAGGCTGAATTTAGAGAATTAAGGGTGAAAACTGATCATAATGTGTACGGAGACAGAGACAATAATTAGGATGTGCTTTAGGAATGGGATTACGGAGTGTTGATAGGAAAATAACACAAGTAAAGTTCAATGCCATACAGAAAAAAAAAAAAACCAGATTAAGGATCAGGGCAAGCAAGGGCAAACCGGAAGCAACAACGCAACTGAGCAAAACAGAAGATGGATAGAAAGAGAGGGAGAGGGTTGATAATGAGATAATGATGCCGACGAGAAAGATGATGAGGGCACAAAGGAAGACGTCGCAGGCGGAAGCTAGAGCAGAATTTTGGCAAAACCCCAGAGCAGAAGTGTATGGTTGTTTGGAGGTATCCGTAGCTTTGAGGTGGATTGGAAGGAGCAAGATGAAAAGAAAACCAAAAAAAAAAAAAAAAAAAAAAAAGGAGAGGAGGAGGAACCCGGGTTATTCAAAATGGAATGGATAAAAATAGTGGAGTATGAAATAAACAGCAGAGCTGAATTGACCGGATAAAAAAACAAACAAACAAACAATGCAAAGATGTTGCTACACAGCGTATCAAGGGTAACAGGATGTATTCCAAAATCATGCATGCAAATCTCATTTCTCCTTACTGAACCCCCTAAAATATCATGTATAATGGTGTCTCCAATACAAGGCTAATGCAAAAAAAAAAAAAAATGTTG
Source organism: Diadema antillarum (assembly GCF_040938485.1). Classification (NCBI taxonomy): domain Eukaryota; kingdom Metazoa; phylum Echinodermata; class Echinoidea; order Diadematoida; family Diadematidae; genus Diadema; species Diadema antillarum. The sequence goes on along the minus strand of NW_027271407.1, from coordinate 416,290 downwards.
AATAGGGACTTGCTTGCATAAATGATAAAAAAGGGAAAAAAATGTTCTTTAGCACTACATAACCGACAAACTTTGTTTCAGAACACTAATCCTAACCAGAAAAGTCTTAAAAGTATGACGGCTGGGCAGGCAAACCCATCAAGCATAAATCATTTCTATTTCCTGTGACGAGATGCTCGACTATGGACGTCATAACAATTGAGGTCATTATGCACCCGTCCAACATCACCACCTGTGGCTTCTGGCAGGACAAAAAAAAAAAAGAGAGCAAAACTTATAGGCGTGTCATTCTTTGGCTCTCCATAGTCCCCTGTTACCTAGACGCTAGTCAGAACTTCACAATGACGTATGCACCACTTGAGCCAAATGATTACAGTAATCCATGCTGACACTGGACCCGGTCACTTTGTAAAGGAACAGGTGAACACTGACCTATCTCACCCCTGAGATTCAACCACAGATACCTGTAGCAGCTGAAAGGGTGAGGGTGCAAAACTATATGTCTTTGTTCTAAAAATGAACTGCCAAGCATGACTGCCACCATCACAAGCATCTCAAATAATTCAAACTTTTCCATACAATGCCCAATGGGACACAAACAAATAAATGTCAGATCATGGAACATGCCCCTCCCTAGTCATGTTCACCCATTTGCTCTTATCCTCATTTGCAAGGTATATTTTAAAAACTCTTACAAAAACATTGACATATAACTTTCTTTTTGCTCCAACTCTTTGTAATTTCCTAAATATTCTGTCATGAGATTCCCTTCAGATTGATATATTTCTTCCAATGTCATCATGTCTGTGACTGATGCCAAAATAAATCTCAATAACCTGATATGATTTTTGCAGGGGTTTGTGCAAAAAAAAGAAGAAAGAAATCCCTTGGAAATTTGAAAGTCAGGGTTTAGCAACTGCCATTTTCTATTCATCACAAGGACAATACTGGGATGTTGATCAGAAGTGAGTTTGTATGAAGGAAGTGCTGTTGCATCGCATCTGACACCGGAAGAGACTTTTGTCCTACCCTCCGTCCCCCCCCCCCCCCCAATCTTTCAACAAACAACCCCCCGGAGTACCATCATGCTGTACACTCCAATGTAGCTGAGAACTCTAGTTAACAGACACAAAATGCACTGAATGTTTGCTACTCTTTGTCCTCTGAGGGTATCATAGCCACTACCACCATCACCACCACCACCACCATCATAATCATTATCATCGTCATCATCACCACCATCACTTCCATCATAATCATTAACATCACCATCATCATCATCATCATCATCATTGCTATCATCAACTGAAAGAGGTATTGTACACCCAATCTATATCATGATTACCACTATGGCCCTACATATAACGTGAAGTGCATTGAATTACAGAAATTGGATCATGAGTTGGAATTTTAGGGAGGAGGGACAGAAAGAGAATGATACAGACAAAAACAGATTGATATATAAAGAGAGAGAAAAAGAGATGGAAAGAGATAGAAATGGATAAAGAACAGAAAAAAGTCAGAGCAGAGTCATAGGTATAAAGAAAAACAACTTCTCTTCTGTCTTACAAGGAGAGAAATATGGATTAGGAATGAGTAAAAAAAAAGAAGAAGACATAACCTGCTCATCTTCGGTTTTCCCCTAAAATTGTTTTTGACAGACACGAATGACTTTGGGTCTTCCCATAGCCATTCAATGTAAGATTAGAGCTAAAATTAGAATGAATCGAGGTCTTTGGGAAGGGTGATATTGCCTTGCCACTGGTTTAAAAAAAAAAGGAGAGAAAGAAAAAAAAGAGAAGGTTTAGGCTAGACAGTATAAATTTTGATGACCTGTTTTGACATGACGGTACTGAGCCTCCAGCTGAGGTGGAAGAAAACAACAAACTTCGCAAGCCACGGCTAATTGGTCTGGATGACATAGGATCACAAGACGGTTAACTTCTCATCAAAATTGTCCCACAGGGCAAAAGCCCTTGGTTTGATCCTACCTCTTTAATAATTTTACAAGCACCTGATAAGCTATGAGTCCTACAAAAAAAAAAATGCATTTCAGAAGAAAGTATACTTTTTGTGTATGACTTGATGCAATTTGTAAGTACCTATGAGCAAATAAATAATGAATGATCACAGAGGCTGCTCTCCTTTTCTTTACATCTACTATAGAAAACTGTTCTGATATTTTATGTAGATTTTGTTCCCTACTGGTGCTATCATTCATGTTAGAACAGAACTATACACATATAGTTATTGACTTCTATCTTGTAATAATGCCTCCAGTGACACTTCGTGGCGGAGGCATAAAAACTAACGCAAAAAAAGGGCTCAGTTTGCCACATTTTAACTCTGATAATTCAAAACCTCAACACAACTTTCATACCCTGAACACATCTGGTGCCTGCATGCACATGGGGAATTTTAGAAAGCCGAGTTCAGTCACTGGTAAAATCTACTTTAAGAATGGCACACAGTAAAACATTTGCTTCGCAGAAATCTACTTATGAAAATCTCCTGTTAATGAGGTTTTAAACTACACAACCACAACTTTCTTTATAACTTTTATGATTTCTTCATCTATTTCCATATCTGCATATCCTTGTTTTCTTTGCATGCATTGCCAGCCTAGGTCTGAAGATGACACATGGTACCTGAAGGGTGGTGAGAATTTTCACTGTGAAGTACCAATACATCTTGCAGTTCTATGAGAAAGCATAATTGCACATTACCTAATAGTATGTGTCTCTGGATCCATTCAATATCTATCTTGTTGTCCCAAGATGAGGATCTATTTGACCAGTTACATATGATGATTTTTTTTTAAACCACATACTGCAGGATATGTCACATCTCCAAAAGCCAGCCATGATCATCAAAAGCTTGAAATGTATCAATTTCTATGTGAGATTTTGAAAAATTTTTCATTAGGACTACAACCAGCAGGATGTTATAAGCTGCAACTCAACCATGCACATCACTCTTCCCCTAAATTAAGAAGATCTTTCTGATGTTCTCTAAAATGGTTGCCAAGAATACATGCTTATTCATTGTACTCTCCATTTCTCATTCGCATTCAAAATATTTCTTGCCTTAACTTGATCCTTCCAAGTTCTATTACTTCAAACTGCTCACTTTCTTCAACAGATTTCACAAAACTACTTGCAAAAGAAAATTAAATCAAACATCTGACTAGTATGTATAATTAAAGATTTCATTTTGACTAATCAATGCACTCAACAGCCTCCTGTAAAAAGGTTATGTTATACAATCTGTTAGAACAATGTAATGCTTTGTATATGATATGCCAAACAACACAGGGGGGAAATGGAAAAAAGAAGAAAAGAAAAGGAAAGCACAATCTACCCCCAGGCCCCCTGTAACTAGGAGAAGATTCTCACACAATGACAAGTCTATCTTTAGCGGCAGCTCTCGACAATTGCTTGGGCTCATCACACGCATACAATAAGTCTGTATTGGATCCACTCACTGCAATACTAGGAAGTGGTTTAAAGGCAACATGACAACAATTAATGAAGGAAAATAGAATAGAATTTCCCCTTTTTCGTTGCTTGTTACTTTGTTTCTTTTTTGGGCTGTGTGATACACTGTTTTCTGTTTTTGTCTGAACAACAGTAAGTTGTGTAGAACATATTAAAAGGGAATTTTGGTTATGGTTTCATTGCAGAAGCCACAAAAATAATGTGTGTGAAAGAACTCCACTGCACGCTCATTTCAAAGGTAACACTTATATCCCAAGCTGTGCTATTTCACATGTATCAATCATCAAAATTTACTCAAAATGGTTCCAGACTCTGCAAATTTATGCATATTCTGAGATTCTATGAATTAGTAACAAATTTCACAAGCACTCATTGTTGTTGTTGTTGTTTGTCCTATAGTATTGGTAACATCAACCCTTTGCATGTAACATATGTCTGGTAATAAATACAAGTACATTTGGTATGATGAGGAATATGGGGGTATATACAGTGACTATGACACCCCTCCCTGTAAAAAAAAAAATAACCAACATATAATAAATGAGTAACACTATCAAAAAAAAGATGTTTATAGTTTTTATGAATTCAAATTTTCTCCTGAGTACTCATTTGGACAAAAAGTGGCAGGGTATTTGATAGGATTATAACATTTACTTGTCCTCATGGATGTATACACTGAAATACATTAGGGGAGAAACCATGATTACAACAGAGTGTGTTTCGACCATAGCACATACTGTAGGTCCTAACAATAATGTATCAAGGGGGAAGTGGCCAATAATCACTCCGGCTCCATGCATACGATATTTCCCCCCCCCCCCCCTGTCACGCCCCCACTATCCCCTCCCCCATGACACTCGGTCCGTCACCCTAACAGACTTGAACTTCCATACCTTTCCTGCTCTTAACACTTTCAAAAAGGTATTGTGCCGCTATTCAGCAAAGGAGAAAAAAAGACCAAAAAAACAACAACAAAACAATGAAAGAGAAGAACTATCTCAAAAATAAAAATAAAAAGAGAAATTAATGTGCTTTATGTTTAATCGCAATAATTGACGCTTGAATTTACAGTCACTTGCAAAGAGATACTAGTACAGTGGAAATACTGGGAGAGGAGTTTTGCATGGTGGTGGAAACCACAGATCATAAGTAGCATACAGATTATTATATCCACAAACTGTGTCTGTTATAATCTAGCATAACCACATCATCGCCCCATCAAATTGGATGAGTGTGGCATAAAACGAGGGACAAAAAGAGGGGGAGAACGAAAAGAGGAGCTCTACGTTTTTGTTACCATATCTCAAAGTTTTCATTTCCCTACATAAAGCCAGAATTAACCTGAGATTTATTACAAGGCGACATGGAACAAAAACAGTATGTATTTTCCAAATAGGGTCACTCAGAGTATGAACATAAAGGGCTTCCTGGGTATGGGAACCATGTTTCACATGCAAGGACTAACAGCAGTAAATCACATGGATTTTGTTAAAGTCTGTCAAAAGTACACAAAATGTGAGATGAAAATGTTTGAGTTTTGTCTCTCTGTCTTCTTAACCTCAACGTCATAATCATACAACCATTGAAATCTACAAGAGAATGGTGAAAATCACTTGATTCATGAGAATGATCTTTGGATAAAATATGATTTTATATATTACATTGCAGCATGTAGGATTGCTGATAATGAGAATCAAATACATGCACCCAATTCATATTTACGATTATGATTACATGAGGGGGAAAAAGTATTCTGCAAATTAGAAATCAAAGGTTCCAGTGAAATGGAGAGAAGGCAACTTTCATGTGTACTTTATCGATATATGGCATGGTAAACTGTCCACAATTTATTACAAGAATAAATTGTCTAATTTTGGTTCATGTCAAGCACATGCCAACCTATCATCACTAAAATTATCCAAAAATATGAAGCGTCATGTTCTACAAACAAAAAAGCCTGGTAATACCACACATCATGATGATCTACCTTAAACTTACTGAGTTTTTGAAAGCACTTTGATTTCTTTGTCACATGTAATATTACTGTACTTCATGGAGGGCTGATATTAGAGATCATAAATACATATGTAGAATAATCTGTGCAATCATCCTGTAGAAAGCCTCTTCCCTATTACAAAAATAAGTTTATAACACAGTATGCTGTAAAAGCATTAAAAATGATAATACTCTAATCAAAACTGCTTGTTTACACTGTAGAGATTATGCTCTTCTTTAATCTGCTGAAAATAAATCATTTTATATCTGAAGGTGTTTATTCTCTTATACACATCTTGATGTCAGTGCTTGCCTCAAATACTGTATATGCCATGTATTTCACAGGATTTTTACATTCATGAATGTAGCAGGTCGGGTGCTATTTGCAAATTTAGCACCATGTAAAAATACCAACTCTGATCCTTACATAAATGCGACACACATGAGTACAGTTCTTCGCTCATTTCTGTATACTCCACAATTTACCCACTTGCAAATTTGTTGAGACAGTACACAGATCAGCATCACACACACTGATCAGTTTAAAGATGGCCACCAGTATTAATCACTACAAATCAAATTGGAGAAACAAACTTACTGAGTGTGGGGGGGGGGGGAGGGAATATTCCCTTTTTTTTTCTTTTCAGTTTTACATCTTGGTGTGACCCTTAAAGCTTGAAATTGGCAGTGACGCAAATAGCTTCATGGGAGACGGCATAACAAATTGAATCTTTGTGTCTCCAAGGTTTCGGCAGAGGAAGTAGCCGAGGCTCTGAGTTGGTGCCCCTATGAACACTTGCTGATAAAAATATATTTCCTGCTGTGAACTGGGGCAACCATTTAATTTTTTTTTTTTCATTAAAAAAATATACATTCATCATTTTGAAGGCAGTATCCCTTGTTTGTTATCATATCTGTTGAGCTCACATCACTGATAAAAAAAATCCCTGGCATACATTTTAGATTTCAAACGCTATTCAAATATCAAATAAACAATGTGAAAACAGAATTCTAGGCATAAATGCCAACCAAATCTGCTGTTTACATCACACTTAAAAGCAAAATAAAATCAGAGGAGAATGTTTTCTTCACTTAGAATCATTTACTATAAAAGCAAACATTCATGCTTGGATCAAGATGCAAGCAAATGTGACATGCAAGCACTGCATAATTCAACCTTTCACAGAAGATTTGTGAAATTATTCCTGTGTGATTCCTATATGCCAACAGAGCACATATGCAACAAAACTACAGCGTTATATATGCAGGTCTCTGAAGTAATATGTAATATAACTGTTAATGGTTACTTGCAGAGTCACACGGTATTCGTATTCCTTGGCTCAATACCTTCAAACACTGGCTTCCACTCTCGCCCTGAGGACTCTTGAGCAGCCCAGTAGAATTTTTTTCTTCATGCAAGAAGATGAGAGGTTTTAAGGATGATGCATGTGCCAAGAGGAGTCATACACCTGAGCATGCCAAAGATGACATGCAGATGATGTAGATTCATTCAGAGGAGACAGGAAAGATGTCTCCGAGGCGACATCCACATGTGCGGTGGTCCTGAACCATGCTTGCAAAGCAAGGAGTCCATGCTATGGCATAATCCACCTTACCTGCTGGTATCCTGTTATTCACCGGCGTCTCTTCACCCTCCGCATCCTTGTTCTCCACCGCCTCCTCCTCCTCCTCCTTCAGTTCGCTGTCTGCTAGTTGCACTCGGGGGCTGGGCGAGACAGACGCCTGGCGGGGAGGGAGTGGAGGGGGGTCCTTTGTTTTACTGGACGAGGCTGACGAGGGGAACACCTTACTGATTGCCGCACTTGATTTGGAAGATTTGAAGGTCCTCCAGAAGCTCTGTGACGGGCTCTTGGTCTTCTTCGGTAACTGTGAGTTTGTGCTCGTGGCATATTTTTTGGCGGTACTGCTGGACTTTGCTGCATTGAACTTGTTCCGTAGCTCAACCTCTGCAGGATCGAATACTGATTGCCTTGGTGGTAATGGTGGAGGTACTTGGTTCTCCTCGCTGGGCGCTGGGGGCGCCTTTGAGAGATCTTGCTTAGGCAATGTGTCTTTGACTTTATTTTCGCTGCTTCCACGTACAGGGAGCGGTGGAGGCGATTTAAAAGTGAAGTTTCCCGTGGTAGCCGCGGCCTGCCACATGCGCCTCCGCAGCACTGGGGAGACGGATGCCGAGCTGAAGAGCTTTTCAAACTCCAACCGTTCGCTCGCATTGCCTGTCGGGATGAAGTGTGTGGGAGGCAGAACGGGTGACAGAGTTGGTGATGTGTTGTTGGTGGTGGTGTTGTTGGTGGTGTTGTTGTTGGTAGTGGTGGTGGTGGTGGTGGGTGTTGAGTTGTTGGGAGGGGGTGGGGGCGGAGCCCGCGCCGGCATCTTCTCCCGGATGGCAAAGCTGCGCTCTAGACAGAAACATCGGGACAAAGAGGCAACGGTATTATTTACAGAGAGGGGGGCCGGGGGCTACCTCACCATGCACATGCACTACGGAGGGACCACATAGCATGCACCACCTTTCTGAGGCCATTCAAGGATCTAGCTCTAACTGATTAAATTTAATCTCTCTATCTTCCTGTCCTCTAAAAAAAGAATGATTCACAACCTAAAATGTTTCACTTTAAATACCTTTATATGTACGCAAAGCATTATCTTCCTAAGTGTTAAATTTTCCAAAATGACCTTGAATGACCTCAAAGTTGGGCTTCAGAAAACTTTATTAAAGAGATGTGTGTCAAAAAAAGGTTATTTAAATTGCCAATCGCAGGCTTGTATAGCATCATTCTCAGAAAGAGCGTCCATCAAGGAGAGAAGAAGCAAACCAGAAATAGGAGATTGAGTCTAGAAGTTGAGCAAATGCCACAAGCAGCAGGGGTTGAAAGCAGGAATTTATTAACCCTTTCAAAGCAGACTCATCCGTACGCTAGATGATCTGTGTGCTTCAACCATGGCTAGTAATGAGTCAGTGGGTTAATGGACACTGGAAATGACTGCCAGGCTAAAATTAATATCAGAGTGACAGAAGGTGGATGCAGCATGATGGATAATATCCAAGCAAAGGGTCGGGTTTGTTTCATTCCATGTCTAGCATTTTATTACAGAAGGATCATTTGAAATCTGAGGTAATTTCTGCAAGAGTGCAGACATAAACAAATTTACCTGAAATCCCTATAAAAGAACTCAAAGCACCCAGATATTACAATCAAATGCAGATTATCTCCCTTTAGAAATGGAAGCACAAATGGCACTAACATGGTTCTTACAATAGATTCCCTCATAAATCTACACAATTTATATATTCATTCATAATTATATGATATCATATATAATTCATGTATTGTCAAATATATTACCTAAAAGCATTTGTTCAAGTCTTCCTTTTTTCAAACACTATCATTTCATAAATGTGTATGGCATTGATTTAGACATCACTGGATGGACAAATGACCTATTGGCCAAAAAATGTTTGCATTAAATTTCTAGCCAAAAGGTGCTATCTCCTTTCCTAGGAGATTATGATGGACTATGCAATAAATGTATTCTTCTTCATAGAGTCAGAAATTCATTAAGCAACGAGCATTTCAGAAATGATATCAGAATGCAGAGCAATTTGAGATGGATGTGAGAAGGAAGAGCAGCTAAAAGGGTGACAAAGAATAAGACAAAAAGAGAAGATTAGACAGAAGAAGTGTAAGTGGAATGACGAGTAAGAAAATGGATGACATATACCTATCTACCTGTGTGTATACCTACATCTCTCTCCCTCCCTACCTATCTATCCTTCTATCTATCCACCTATCCATCTATCTATCTATCTATTTATCTATCTATCCATCTATCTGTTGGTTTTTCTATCTATATATCTATCTATTTATCTATCTAATACCAATATATTCGCGGCATGAAAATTTTGCGAATTGGAGCCGTCAACCTTTCTCGCGGCAGTAAATTTTTGCGAATTGCCACTGGCGTCCAATTCATAATTGTAGGCAAGAACTTTCGCATGCATTTTAATTTTCGCGAATGTTGGGGCTCGCGAAATTCGTGATGTTAAAATGCACGCGAACATTCCTCGTTTTACAGTATCTATGAATCTAATGGTTTGTATATCTACATATCCCTACCTACCTATTTTTCCATCATACATTTTTCTGAATCTATCCATTGGGATCATTCCATATATCTTTTTAGCTATCTATATCTATCTATTCTGTACATAGTCACATTTTGTAAGCATAATGTACATCCTGCCAGACAGGCAGACAGATAAATACATTATATTTTCCCAATAATTAGTGCTCACGAGGGGACTGCAAGTTACAAGTCCTGCTTTTCAGGGGTCGCAGATTCCTTCTATTTCCTACAAATTTGTTTTGGTACAGTTAGAAAAGTCACAGTGTATAACTGCATTTTCATTCCTAGTATTTTCTTTTATTATAACGTTGCACTGATTTGTATAACTATGTACATAAAAATGATAACTGTAATCATACTTCCTTTCAAATGAAGATTAATGAAATGAAATAGGTGGGATAGATGAATAGATAGATGACTGAGTTACAGAGGACAAACCAGGAAAGGAGGTACCATGCAGATGTAGAGGGTGCTTTGAGTATCACCATTGTACCTCTAAATGGGAGTGGAGGTTGGTGGTGTGCATATTTGGGAGCGGGGCTGCACAGCCCGATGGTAGCCACGGCTGCATACATAAAGCCTCTTCCGAACCGGAACAGCGACGAAAAAACTAAGTGAGATCTACTATATCTTAATATGTATGCTATATCCACAAAACCAGTAATACTGTCCACTGACGAGACCATTAACGGATGATCCAAAACCACTGCCTGCTCTGTCGGAGGCAGCGGTAGCTCTCCTTGGCAACTCACTGCATATTTGGGGGTCTCTCTCCACCACAGAAAAACAAAACAACAACAAAAGTTACTCCGTTTAAATCTCCAAGGAATCCAAAAATATGCAATCAATGGGTCCACCCAGGAAGAAAAAACAATGTGGAAACTGCCAATAATTCTGGGTGATCTGTGATACTTTTCTACATTATTTCTCCCTCTTCGATTTGCAACAAGATAAACTTCAATTTGTTGGCTGCTCAGAAAATTTTTTGGCTGTTTACTTTCCCATTGCTATGGGAAGTAGGTCACGGTGGATGGGCAACCACTAAAATGTGACAGCTGCCCTTTTGCACGCAATGGACGGGGCAAAGTTGGGCCGCATATCAAGGAATATCCAAACTATGTTGAATGTTTCTGTCCAGTTGTAGAAATCTCTGCTTGTCACATGTTCCCCCCACTGCCTGCGCACGTTGGTTCTTCTGTGTATAAATCCAAAGTATTCTCAAAGCGCGTACAGTCCTTATGGGGAAGACAAGTGAATCCAGTCGATCTTGTCTCGTTGATTGGTGCCACTCCGGAAATTTCTCTCCCCTCATATGAAAATATTCCTCAATCCAATAAGTTTTGGGGCAGGTGCTGGAAAACAGAAAATTCAGCGGAACATAGTGCGACACAAGAAATTTGTTTATATCCAAATCAAAGAATCCAGGGCAATTCAACTTTCTCCTCCTATGTTCTATCTCAGTAGCAATGTGAAATCTCTTCTAGTGAAGAGCAAAGGAAAAGTTATTTCCCACAACACAGAGTTGATACTGCAAATGATAGCGTGTAAGACACAACACGTAAAAAGGGAGGGAATAAAACTTGTGCGTGCACACCATAGATGGCGCTATTAGCCACTCAACCTAAGTGATGGCCTGTGCGGGTTTGCCCCGTCTCACCGTCACAACGGGGGCGCGTGGTTGAGACGACTTGCGTCACAAGGAGGCGATCCCCCTACCCACCGTGACTCATCCCCTCCTTCCCCCACAAGTCACCCCCAGGGACACTAATTGGCCTTTATTAATGTGCCTATTTTCGCTCATTCACACTTTCCCCCAGTCTGCTGTCAGCTTTAACACTTGGACATTCCCAAACTCTCCTTCTTTTTTTTTTTCTAAATGGGGAATGTCAATCAAACTTGTTATTAATACAACTAGCATTTTTCTTTATTTCATATATGAGTAAACAGTATCTAAAATGTCTTCTAGCATTACACTCTACATTTCACTTTTGCTTTCTGCACTGATGCACAACTTTTTATATTATGGGCTTTTACATTATAACTAAAAATTCAACACCAAAGAACTTCATTCCAAACAGCATTATTTTTTTTTTTAACTCAACCACTCAATTGTCTTTTTTTTTCCCAAAGTATCCATGGAATATTCAGATAACATGATTTACAAAAATTCAAATGGTTATAACGTGATTCTTTGCCAGAACGTCTCGTCTCAAATTTGTTGTCAATGTCCAACCCTGTATAAAAACAACTTTCTCATCGCACAGCCCAATTTCTAAGCCTAAATGTTAACAAAATGCTATTTTGAGGTGGCTGAAAATTTGTCCATGGGCCAGATGCCAAGAGAAAAGGAGGGTTTGATCCCATCATAAAGGAATAAAACTGATCATGTAGACACCTGTTGCCACTCCTTCGATATTATATCAAATAATTTTTTCTTCTTGGACCAGATACTAAACTACTCGTACTTGAAATAGACACAGAAACACACCCTTTTGTTCTCAGTAAGTTCACTAGTGGCTATTTGTTGCTTTGGCAGTTGCATGGTAAGTGACTTGCATTAGTTGCAACAGGCACAATAGAGGTAAAGGAAGTATTCTGTACACAAATATTGAGTTTGAAAATAGAAATTTGAAAGAATAGTATGAAAACCATGTTCATCAGTATTTTTTTGTCTTCTCATGTTAATTTCAATTTTATCTGGATAGTGTAATAAAATGTCAGAGGGTTTGGTTAATCGCACTCCTTGAGCAAAAAAAAAACCACAACAACAACAACGACACAAAAATACCAAAAATAAAAAGCAAAACAAAATGAAACAGAACATTCCATTTATTTCCTATAACTTCAACTGATGGGAAGGCAAGATTGATGGCAAGAATTTTGATCTTGACTCTGGTGATAGTTGAGAATGATGTCTTTTTCATAAAACTATAATTATAATGTTTGCTTGTTTATGAACATTATTGTTTGTGCTACATTCATCTAGGTGAAATGTAGAACTGAACTAAACTAAAGGGGAAAGCGTAATCAACGTATTAGTAAAAATGGAATGATTTTTCATCCCAAATGTCTGAGAATATAATTTATCAGACAGAAGTTGACTAAGCAGCAGAATATAATCTGGGAGAAGACTGACATTTTTCATCCGTTTCCCTAGCAACATATCATCAGGTCCGGGAATCCTAAATGTCAAGCAACAAGTGATTCACCCTGAACTTAAATGCAATAACCTAGCAAAGTTTGTTATTTCAAAGGTAGCAGCTGGTTGCCAAAGAATAAAAATAAATATAAAAAAACCCATAGAAATAAAGTATAAGTATATTGTCTAGTAATGTTATAGTTTTCTAATCAACTTGGAACAGAGACACATTTCTGAGTATCATGAAACAGAATTGTTCACTCCCAGCTCTCACAAGCTTCCAAACAAACTCAATGTAACGCAATGTTACCATGCATCACAAAACCAGCAAAAAGTTGCATGCACTCATTTTGCGTGAGGACTCAATTATAAAGTGAAATGGGTCAACTCAGCCAATCTTGAGTTTTTCATATTTTCTGAAAGAGCATGTCTTTTTCTACATTCATTCTTAAGTTTGGAATCATAAAATGTATGGAAAATTGTGATTTGAGCTGTTTTCTTTTTTAAATTGTGTAGAACAGTGTGATTACGTGTGTCTTATAGAGTCCCCTCTTCATTTCCTAAAAACCCTTTACACACTCTTCACTTCCAACTCTACTAACTTTTGAAAGGATAATGCTAATGCTTTGAAAAGTTGGTATAAGTCATGGATAGAATGTGTTGATAAAGCATGATCAATTTCAACTTAATCTGATAAACCCTTCATTGTTGTTGCTATGGAGCTAATTTACATTCCTTTCTTTGTCCCATTCTTTGCACACAGCACAGCTCAGAATGGTTTAAGCACTTGCATAGACCCTATACTTCAGAGCCTCTTTTTCTCAGTACACACTTTTCCAGAGTGTGTGCTTTCTTTCCAATATTTAGATACTTTATAAGCTGTTATTTTCACGAAGGTTTAATTTTCATGAATTTAGCAAATCACGGTTGGATTGTGAATTTAACAACACACGAATATGTCTCAATGCGCTTGAGTAACAGAGCATTTATATAACATTGGCGAAAATGTCTATGACCTCCTCATTCGCAAGAAATATTTGTACGCGAAAATAAGAGCATATACAGTTGGTTTGAAGAGTCAATCTGAATTGACCTATACATTGTTTTAAAGCTTACAGTCTGCCCTTTTAGAGTCTGATCTTAGCCAAAAATCCATGTCTGGCAACTTTTTGTTGATTTTGTGAGTCAGGGTCACAAATGATGTTAATTGGGATATATTGCAAAATGATACAGTAAGTTGAGTGTAAACCACAGAAAGTTTTTATATCACACACTTTCAGCTCCTTTACTTCTGATAAACTAATACATACATTCAGGAACACTTTTCTTTCCCAACAGCTGAAAGCTCCCACATACTTCTGAAAAGCACATGACATGGTTTCTGCCATAAAAAAGTATGATGTAAAACAGAAAAGATCATGTACCCTTCCCCCAGACAAAATTCCCCTGATGGCACATTTCTTGCCAAACCCATTTATGACATCCATTAGTCAGAGTTTACAGCTTCTTCAGCCTCAACTTCCCGAGCTAATCACTGGCTTGTACTGTATAACGACACTTAATGACACAATCTGTAATGTATCTACAACCACACAGGTCATGCTGTCTGATGCAAAAGAAAATAAAAAACAACAACAACACACAATATAATCATGTTAGCAGTTGTTCAGGAGATTTGTCAACAAAATTTCAAACCAGAAGGTCGCCATGGTAACCGCAAATGCTCGTCTGGCTAACACAGAAGTGTAAAATGAGAGAGGAGAGCAAAGAGGTGGAGAGAGAAAAAGATATCGAGGGAGAGAGAGCTCGAGAATGGTAAGGAGAGAGAGAGAGGAGAGAGAGGGAGAGAAGAGAGAGAGAGAGAGAGATAGGGAGAGAAAGATAGGGAGAGATAGATAGATAGAGATATATATAAAAAGAGAGATGGAGTATATAACAAGTGAGGAAGAGCCCTCAGAAATGATGCAAATGTCAGAATGCCACCCAAGGGCAGCCTGCGGGTTCTTCCTTCAGCGAGGCATGACTCGAGCCAGTCACAGACATGAATCACAATTCTTCTCCTGGCACGTAGCGGTTGTGAGCGAGGGAGCCCTTCATTTCCGTGGAAGTCTTTGGGAAAATAGCCGGCGGCACAATAACCTGGTAAACTCCCCCCAGGCCAGGCTTCAGCTGCCCAGTTTAGGAGATGTGCACCTCTTTTGTCTTTTTACTCTGTCCTTTTGACTGTCAACAATCTTGCAATTTTTCCCCTATTTTTCTTTAATTAGGTCCAGAGTGGTAATACCGCATGCTTTTGAAGCCACAAATTTTACAAAAGGAAATTTGTGGTGTTTCATTGCAACACCTAAAATCTGTAACATCATACAACTTTCTTTAATAATCAAGTTCCAATCGCATGGGACACATACCATTCTGATTATTTTCTTTTACAACTTGAACATGCCAAGAAAATGCACACTCAAAGCTGTTGCAGATTTTCTCTATGTTGGACTCTCACTTATTCATGGAATTTGCTCCTTTTGTCTCCTTCATGCCCCAGAATATACACTGGTAGAGGACGTTTTGTCCCCTTTAACCCAGAGTTTGGGCAAGATGGGATGACACCACAGACCAAAACATCCCCTTAAGCTAAATCACACACACACACACACACACACACACACACACACACACACACACACACACAGAGCGGAAATGACAACTTCATAGCTCAAAAAACTCTGTTGTCTGGTTGCCACAATAATATGAAGACACCACCACTCACTTAGAGATGCAGTCATTTACAATTCTGTCCATCTATCTTTCCGTCCATTCTTCAGCCTCTCACTTCAAAGAGAGTTGGAATACCATATGTCACTGGCTCACTAGTTAGTTTGCAAAGACATCTAATATATATCTGGTTCCCACCCTGCTGCCTGCCTAGTAGTCTATTCAATATCCATATATATTATGTGATATCTACCTACCGATCTCTCTCTCTTTTTCTTTTATATATCTCCCTCTATGTATCTATATCTATCATAATTGTCTTCTCACCAGATCCATTTTCATTGATTCTTTCACCTGTTAGCTCTATGTCTGTCTGTCTCAGAGTATGTTTGTTACTCTGTCTACCTACCTCTCTATCTACCAATCAATCAATCAATCAATCAATCAATCAATCAATCAATCAATCAATCAATCAATCAATCAATCAATCAATCAATCAATCAATCAATCTCTCTATCTACCAATCTATCTTTCAACTTACATGTTAACTCATTTATATCTATCCTTCTATTTCTTTGTCTGTCTATCCAATTCTATTTCTATCAGTATATCACCCAATAGACACGTTCTAAACTAGTATATAGCGCCACTCACTTCTCCCACATACGAAAAACAACACAGTAACAGTTCAAGTTGTATGACAAAACCATTCCATATGTTTACAATTAAATGTATCAAACCCACTGAAAGACAAAACAAAGCAAAAAAAAAAAAACAAAATGAAGAGCTAATAAACACTAGACTAAGTATAGATATATCAAGATGATTATTTCTTTCATAACAGGTGTTGATAGGAATTATTTTCTCACTGATATTCAAGAGCAATCATGATAGAATCACACTCACAGTGTCTCTTTGCAAATGGAAGTGCTTAGATGACATCCATAACACCATTAGACAACCAAACTACTAAGCAAACCAGACATCCAAGGACTAAGGAAATAAGAAGTAAATCTTCTGTCCTGATAATCAACACGGCATACACATACATTCAAACTGACTTCTAACTGCAAGCCATTGTGGTCATGTATTCATCATACAACCACACTCCTGCAAATTTGGTATTTGCAGGCATGACATCAACAGTTTTCTGCGAAAGAAGAAATCCTACCTCAGTCACACCTTGCATGACATACTCTGAATCTTTAATCCACCTGCACCCGAAAGTTCACTATTTTTAAAAGAGTCAGCACCTAAAATAGGTAAGTACCGAGTGAGAAATCTTCTCTCCACCCCCCCCCCCCCCCCGATTCCACAGATTTCTGTTACAGTTTTCATTTTCTCTTCAATGTCGTAACACTAAGGCTTCCTTCAAATGCCTGTAAAGATAGTACTTTCTATTCGTTCCCCAACAGGAGATGGCGCTCTTGCTGTTTCATGAAACCCTGCAAATGATCTTCATGACCACATGCAGCTGGTGCATACCAAAAGTCAGGGAAATTCTCTGCCAGAGAGTAATAACTATAAATCTACTCCACCAGAAACCAATCCTGCTCAACTCAAACAGACTTCTGGTTGACCAACGATGGCAAAGAACAGTGTCATCAATGGTGTCATTAAATTCACATTTTGAGTCAATGCAATCTCATTATTGACTACTGATGTCACAATAGTCATTTCATGAAGACTGGCATGAATTATGATGTCATCACATCATAGACATGCATCCTCATTGTTTAATAAGGCAATGATGTCACAATACAAGTGCTATGAGGAAAGTGTAGGTATGACATCATCAAAGCTCCTGACTAGTGATGTCACAGTACTAATTCATAAGAATAATACCATGATGCAAACCAAGAAATCCTTGACACACTTCTAGCTGATTGATGGCGTCATTTTAGTCTTTTGGAGTCAAAAGGGGCCTGAGCCTGTTGTGTTGTCTGTAGTTCATATACGCTCCATGTTTGTCATTCTGTATGTAAGATTCTGCTAAGAGCGAAAGCTCAGGCCCATTTTGACTACTGTACGTTTCACTCCACAGGTTCGCAATTACGAACTATTGGATCTTTATAAGCAGTTTTCTGCATCTGTTTTGCCACATGTCATTTTCTTTTTTCATACAGAATAGTGCCGTGTTATTACAGCATACTTTTGCTAGAGTTACTCTTCAATATATCCTCATTGTTGACTAACGATGTCTCAATACTGTTTCATATGATGCAGCTTATGATGCCGTCAAGTCATAGATTTGCATCCTACTTTGAACACCAAAAATAAGATGTCACACTCTCAGTATTAGGGTGTCACACACACACAAAAAAATGCCTCATTGATGTTCCTCAATAATGTCACAATATCATTTCATGAAGCATTATGTGGAAATGACATCATATCACACAATGGCATCACTATTGTTGACCTATGACATCACAATGCTAATTCATAAAAGACAATATCAGGTCTTCAAAGCATCATATTAACTTGGGTACTATCGGCCAATGATGCCATCATAGTTAAACATACAGAATATTCTTATGATGTCATTACTGCATGGCTATGCTTCCTTATTGTTTACAAATGATGTGATGATACATTGTAATTAAGAATACAGTGCAAGATGACATCAAAGCATGGATAGCAACCATTGTTGTTGACCCATGATGTCCCGAAACATGCTTCAATTGCACTAAATGATGTCATGAGAGCATTGCTAAGTTTCCTTATTTATGACCGATGATGTCACAATACTAAATCTCGGAAAACAGCATTATGATGTCACGAATAGTAAACTATTATGGCACCCTTATCGGTGACCCATGATGTCCAAATACTAAATCTGTACCAATCTATAAAGTGTCGTGACAATATAAGAGCACAAATGAGCATCACTCCCCTTCATCAATAACATCACAAAACTAGTTTCTGCAAAATGGTCGCATGTCATCACAAAGTAGATTGGTATATCATCCCCACTATTGACCAACGATGTTCGCACACAGGGAAATAAAGAATTATATAGAGAATAGTGATATGATGTCATCAGAGCACAGACATGCCTCTGGGCAAAGGACATTAGGTATTATGTTGAGTGCATGCATGCCATTATACAAGGCTCGACACCTAACTTTTTTTCCTCTGAAGGTCCATTTGAACCACTAAAATCTTTAAATGTAAAATTTTGGGGGCCTGAAAAAGAAAATTTTGGCCCAAAATAAGAGATAAGAAATAATTATCCTTTTTTAATCTCCTTTACCAAATCAGGTCACCCCCAAAAATCACCTTTTTGAAAATTTGGTGGCCCGACACCAATTCTTAGTGGCCTTAGGCCCCCGGGTCATTACCAATGTCGAGCCCTGCATATATTATTACAGACAGTCGCAAAGAGAAGGACGAGAGATGAGATGAAGAGGTGAGCAGGTTGGGCCAAGCTTTGCTATCCTGAGAAAAAAATAAATAAAGTGATGTTCTGCAAAAAAGAATGACTGCAAATAAAGTCGAATAAATCAGTTTTTACTAAAGAAAGCAAAAGACACGAATGATTACATAGTAAGATTAAGCAGAGCATGCATAGGTTTGCATGCACAAGAGTATAATCCCTTTCATTCCCATTCCTAGTGCAATTCAAAAATTCACAATTCTGCAAACCCAAAGCAGTTTGATACTCAAATCCAGAGTACAAATTCATCCTCTCAGGCATAATGCATCAAGTATTTAGGTGGGACTACCAAACTTTCAAAAATGTTGGTTGCAGTAGGGCATTAAACAGTTATGTCTATATTACTTTTCCAATTAAAAAATTTCATAAAAATGATGACCTTGCAATAGCACACATTAGGATGATACCATGTTTTAATTTCTTATGCATGCAGCCTACATCACACTCTGCTTGAAATATATAGCCCTCATTTGCAAAGGGCGTGGAGGTTGAACAAACATGTACCCTGACCCAAGTAATAATTATGTTGTATACACATCAGACTCAAGATATGATCAATCAATGTGTAACATCAATGTGCAAAACCAGAGGCATATATTATATATATTATATCTCTATAGTGCTTCGAAGAGACCCATCAACATTGAAAAGATTGAAAAGATATTCCAAATTGCCAAAAAGCAAATGACATCGTGAAGAGGAGCGAGCTACTCTAAAGCATAACTGCCTTCTACACAGGAAGTTTATAAGATGTTGGGGAAAAAGCTTGCAAATGAGGACCATTATCTTTGATCCCTTCAGCACCTAAAGTATCTTTGTTTGAACCACTGGCAGTGGTCTTCATGTGTGAGTGTGTGTTTGTGCTTATGTAGGATGTGAGCGGTTGAAAATCTGTGTTTCTTTCCTTCTATATTCATGTATCATTCCTTAATCACCCTATTCTGCATGTTCATCTTCTACACCCATAATCTGTTGGCCTATAAACCTATGAAAAATAGTGAGAAATTTACCACCTTCCTCAAATGAGAGGAAACTGACATAGGAAGGAAACCTCTTAGGCCGGAGGATTAAAGGTAGCAGATCAGATAATAACAAGGAATAGCCCTATCTGCAGACAAACCTTGCTAGGATAAACATTACAGAAGTCAAGCATCAAAACGTATGTCCCCAAAAAAATTACAACGCGACCCTCCGCAATGATAACTTTAAGAATAGTGAATCAATCCAAATACAATTTCAGGGTATGAAACTATAACTCATTGCCCACATCTTACAGAAAACCCCATTCGATTTGCTTCAGTGGTCAAAGAGAAATGAGGAATTTTGTAGAGCATGTCAAGAATCTCTTCACTCCAAGTTATGTCTATGGTGTTTACACATTAATGTGCAGTTCCAAGAGCATTCAAGTGCTAAACTTGGAAGAATCAGACTCATGACATGCTTTACAACAATCCAAATTTCTCTCTGACCGCTCAACCAAATTGAATGGGGCTTTCTGCAAAATAGAGCTGAGATGTTATATTTTAAGACCCTGAAGTAGCATTTGGACAGTTTAATCATATTGGGTGTTATCAATGCGAAAATCCGATTGTGATTTTTTTTTTGGACATACTGTATAGTGGTTGGTGAAAAAGCAATACAGGCAAACTTGCAATGGGTCTGTGAGATAGAAATATATTATCTCTCACACCACACATTAATATACCGCAAATGACATTCTGCGGGATATATGAGCAAACCAAACATGCATGCATGCAAAACCCTGAAAACATATATTTCAAGAGGAAACTCATCATTACCATCAATTGATAGAGGGGAAAACATGGTATTAACAGATGGAGTGCAAGGTCATGAACCAACATGTGCATATAATATGTAACCTGTCACTGTCAAGGCCTTATGAAGTAGCAAACAGCTGATAAAACTGTCAATTAAGCACCAGATAATTTCTGAAAGCATAGAGTGACTTTTTTTGATATATAATCAAAGGTCTTAAATGCAGT
Source organism: Diadema antillarum (assembly GCF_040938485.1). Lineage (NCBI taxonomy): Eukaryota > Metazoa > Echinodermata > Echinoidea > Diadematoida > Diadematidae > Diadema > Diadema antillarum. The sequence goes on along the minus strand of NW_027271407.1, from coordinate 395,359 downwards.
ATTAACCACCACTTGTCTGAATTTCAAAGCCTATTAATACTCTGAAATTTTCACTTTTCTTAACATTTTAGTTTTCACGGTGTATATCAAAAGGACCTATTGATTTTAAGTGAATAACCTACACACATGACAGTGTCTAAACTCGAGCAATTTTCTCTATCTGCATGGATGTGCTGGCAAGCTTTTTTAACTCTGTGAGTGGTGATAGTGTGTGAGTATTTTTTTTTTAAACAATGTGGTGCAACTTATATATCATTGGGAAACTTTAAAGAGGTTGGAAAATGTAATAACAAAATCAGAAAATCGGTGTTCGGCAACTAATATCAGGCTTTCATGGTGATGGGTGGCATACAAAGAAAAGATACAATTACAAGGAAAGGGTCTCAAAACCCAACAGTTGAATTTACATGTGTATATTGGTCACTTCACAATGCACAATCGCTTCATGTATGTCGACACCACTTGTTTGCCCACCAGCATGCTACAATGAGGAGCACATCAAGACAAGGCAGTGAGTTCTGGTAAAGTTTTCACCCAGTTTCAGCTAAAAATGTCTGGAGAGAAATGGTAAAGGCAAGAGTGCTATAATGACAGCACTAGTCACTCAAAGATCTAGTCATCATTTTGCTTTTAGTATCTGTGAACATTCTAATATTATCAATGAAATGTGTTGTCTATTGAGGCAGTGGATTGTATTTACCGCTGATTGAAATGGATATTTGCTGTAGCAGAAACAAAATGTACCAGAACTACTCCTTTCTTCGGAACACATCTCACTGTCAGTCTGTAACAAGAAGATTGCTGATTAATTTTGAAAGATATTATCCGAGCCAAGGCTCACAATCTTCTAGTTCTAAACTGAAGGGATGTGTTCCCACACCTCATCTCCCCAGATGCTGCTGAATTAACCTTGCCTGTCACTTACCAAGTTGAGGAGGAGGCGGTGGGGGAAGGGGTGGTAGAGAGTCCTCTAATATGAGGGGCGTGTGCCCATTGTTGGGAGCATTCTGGTTTGGGGTGGGCGTGTTGCTGGGCTTGTTGCCGTTGGCATCTGCATCCAGTTGCTCTAGGAAGGCGGCGTTGCTGTTGGCGACAGTGGGCTCCACCCCATTCTCCAGCTTGCTCTCCGGCACTGTCTCCAGGCCTCCAGTCACGTCGCCGTTCATCAGGATGCTGTTGCGAGGGAAGATGTCCGTCAGGCCATTTTTGATCGGCGACAGCGTGATCTTTTCAGGCCCGTTGCTAAGCTTGCTGTTCTCCTCTCCTCCTATTCCTCCACTCCCGTTGCCACCGGCAACATGCTTGGTGGTCTCACCATCCTTGCAACTGACTACGGATGACGTTCGTGGTCCGTTGCCCTCAAACTGCGCCCAGCTGTTCCGGTAGATGAGAGACAGCCGAACGGAGTCCGACGTCGTGTTCTTCGTCGATGCTGACTCGTCCATGCTGCTCTGGTCGCTGATGCCATTCTCGATCATGGAATTCAGAGGGCGCTCTCCAGTCAATGAGCCATCGGTGTCGAGGGAACCAGAATTGCCACTTGAACTCTCAGGCCTAGAGAAGAAGAGAGTGAATTAAATCACGTGAGAGACACATAATGCTATTTGTTTTTCACAAGAAAAAGGCAAGTGAATGTAATTGAAACACATTTTATATGGAGACCTGCAGTCTGGGGCAACACTATAGAATGTATGGTTTATCTGTCACATACAAATTCTGACATGCCTCCCTCTATAGTCAGGATTCAGACATTTTGCTCTTGACTGGTAAATTGACTTTACACAAAATGTCTTTATTCCAAAATGTACTTTTGCATATTAGGGAGTAGAAATCATTTATTTTTGCTTGTAACCTAACATCCATCATTTACACAGATGTATACCCGGGACCAACTTGCATCTTTACAGAGATGATACATGCAGGTATGTTACTGAATATCTACACATCAAATTGTCAATCTAGATTGTTTGCAACATCAAATCTGGCTAAACATGACTTGTGTATCAAACTTTTGGACACTGTCTCTCATTGATATGAGCTATATTGGTGTAAAACTACAAGTATGAGATCATATTCTAGTTTCATATCATCTGATGGGAAAATAACATGAGCACAGACATGTGTATTGAGTGATTCTCAAGTTCTGTTGTCATATGTTCAAACAGCATGTGATTACTGCATAATGTTGCTAGTCAAGACATGACTGCAGTGGGAAGAGATTTATATTCTACATTTGATTCATTTCACAAACTGTTTCCCCCGCCCCACTCTTACCCCATGAACCCACATTTCTGCAATTACGATCTGATGCCTTCAAGTCCACCTAGGTCATTAAAAAAATGGAATCACAGTAATAATGTGTCATGTGACCAGACAAATATGAGATATTTAGTTTGTGAATATATGAAGATATGAGATATTTAGTTTGTGAATATATGAAGATATGAGATATTTAGTTTGTGAATATATGAAGAGTTTGACTGCAAAACAGATTAACTCCATTCTTGTCAATATGAGATATTTACGATTAAACCTGTGAAAAACAAAGAAAATAATCAGAAAATATGGGGTGTTGTCAGTTATAACAGAAAGAATATTAGTTATTATCTTACAAGTGAGGTATCCTCGGAAATGTTTAAGTTTGCTCTATCTGAAGATAGACTTAACTTTAGAATATTTAAAAATGGCCCTCAACCCGTTCATATAGTTTTCTGGACTCTTTACCTTTCTTCTGGAGGTGGTTTGTAGTCTGTGATGAAACTCTCCAGGTGTTTGATGATCTGTTGTAACCTCATTGCTGTCTTCTTGGCCTCACCCTTCATGTCCATGACACCTACCACTGAATTCAGGGCCTCCAGCTCCTGTATAGATAGAACCAAAAATGCAAGATATCAAAGCTAATGAAAGACACAGGTGACTTGTCTGAAAGATGGATACTAGAGCTTCAGAATTAGTTTCCATTGTGGATTTTTTTTTTTTTCATGTGACCACTGTTCTCCTTGAAATGAAGAGTATGAATACATGAAGAGTTTGTTTGCAAAAACCGATAAGTCCATATTTGCCAAATGGAGATATTTGCGATTAAAGGTCAAGAAAAATTAAGAGAATAATGTAAGAAAATGTTTGCTTCTTTTTACCATAACTTAAAAAATGTACCTTTATATGTGGTGACCAATATATCATTTAAAAGGTATTATTTTGTACTTTATGACTGAGACCATACTTCAAAATCTTCAAAAATGAACTTATCAGTTTTTTGCGAACAAACTCTTCATATCTTCATGTCTATGTCATGGAATATTTGACATGAAGCACCAGTTAACCCGTTTAGGATGGGCTGATTTTGCTACAACATGCATTTCCCATAGGCACCTGCCCGAGTATACTCGGGACTTGTCCTCAATGGGTTAATGAGCTCCCTGTCCGTTTCAAAGAAAAGAGTGGGTTAATCCTAAATAGTGTGTAACAAAAATACTACTTCCTGAACTACATCAACCTTTAACAATGTTGAGAAAAGCAAGTTTTTTTCCTAATCTTCCAATGGAGGAATAAGAGCTCAGTGGAACATGAAAATCAGAAAGTGCCTCTATCCTCAGATAACAGAAAGTAAAGACACTTCTATTTATTGGCTGGATGTATTTTTAAAAGTATGAACAAGAGCATTTTATAACTACTTGTTTCATTCATCAGAAACTTAGTAGTTTGAAAGTGATGCCCCCCCCCCAAAAAAAAAAAAAGAAATGCCACACTTACTTGTAATGTGGAACGTTTAGATCATTTAGGCAGAATTTGCTATGGCCCCTTACATTAAAACATGTTTGAAATAGAAATTAATCAATCAATCAATCAGTCAATCAATCAATCAATCAATCAATCAATCAATCAATCAATCAATCAATCAATCAATCAATCAATCAATCAATCAATCATTCAATCAATCAATCATTCAATCAATCAATCAATCAATCAATCAATCAATCAATCAATCAATCAATCAATCAATCAATCAAACAAACAAACAAACATATAACAAACAAACAAACAAACACCCTTGCAATCAAGTGTAATTCCACTTGGGTTTTTTTTTTCAATGGCCAGAATTCTGCAAATATGTCTTACAATTGATTTGCATGCCTGAATAAAAGCACATATTTTATGCAAATGGGCCATTGCATTGTGTACAAGATTAAATGAATCTTGGGTTTGCAACTTGAATTTAACAATACCAGTTTCTTTCAGTTTCATTACATAGTCTCCAGCAAAGTAAATGAGTTTTTCACCAGCTGTGGACATATAATATTCAAGCCTATACATGTTATACAGGTATCTGTACGATAACGTAATGCTGACCAAGCATTTGCGGATAACGGAGGATTGTCTCCAAATAAACTTTTCATTACTAACAATATCCTGTAGCATTGAAACTCTTTTCTATGCAACTTATTTGCAAGCAACTCATTTGCCATCTCCCTTTAAAATAATTATCATGCTATGCCGTATGCAGAGGCGGGACTGCATGGGCACAATGTGAGCTGTTTGGAAATGCTCTCCAGTTGGGTGCAGTGGTCTGAAGGCTGACTTTGGAAGCAGCAGAGGCTAACCCATTTAATCCTGGATAAATCCTGCTGCAGACATGGTCGTTCCGTCATCACTAAATTGGCAACTCTGAATTTTACTGCATATATTATTGGTTGACAACCAGACGGTGCTATTGCATTCTCAAATTTGAGTGTAAATGAAAATGAAAAAGTAAATTTTTATGTTAAAAAAAGTTAATTTAATCAGAAGTGGGTATATCTATAAGCAATGTTCTAAATATCAGGTAAAATAACACCCTTGTGGCTTTGATTTTCAACATTTTACTAAAAATTAAAATGATTAAAAAAATTGGAACCATAATGTAGAGGAGATCAGGCTGTACAATGTGATACCAATAACTCAATAACCCCCAAATCTGCCACAATAGGCGCGGTCAGACTGGCAAAAGGTGGAGAAGTTTAAGGTCGCGATATTTAAGATCATGAAGTTTTGCCAGTGTGACCGCAAACTTCCCGCGAAACTTCTCGATCTGTTTGTGGGCAGTGCCTCCGAAGCGCGAGGCCATTGTCATGTATAGATGTGCATTGTTACGTCACAATCACTAGCCATTGGACGGCGCACTCTTGCTTGCGCGCCTACCAATGGCCCAAACTTCGCGATCTTAAACTTCTCGATCTTTTGCCAGTCTGACCACGCCTAATGGCCCTCTGCTTCTCAACAGATGATATCATATGGGAGAAAATTTATGCAACTAGTTTAATTTATTCAAACTGCACAAAACCAGAAAAAAACCTAAAGAAATGCAAATTTGAGAGGGAAAGAAGAACTTTAATCTTCTAAAATGTGATACCAATTTCAGAGTCTGTTTTGTATTTTGCAACCAAGAGGCTGCTGAAAATTTTGCGACCAAAACAAACAATGAATTATGATCAACAGGGGCTCAAATGACAGTGAAATTATTGTTCTACCATATAACACACTGACATATGAATAGTAACAATATAATTAATAGACGAATTACTGAATGAGAGCAAAAAGGAGGGTTCTGAGAATTGTTGGGTTAAAGGGACGGGAAGATCGAGCAGGAAGTGACACTCATTCTCAGGCCGCCTCCCCCTCGTTCTCACCCGCATCGATCCGAGAGAAACAGAGACAGCTATTGGTGACATCCTGCACCTGTTATCCCCCCGGCTTCCCTTTCCCGAATCCTTGTGCTCCTTATGATCCGTCTCATTACTGTGTACTCTGCTCACTGGGCTTTTGAAGTCACCCCCCTCCATCCTCTTTCCCTCGGTATAAATGGTGCTCACATACATCTACATCCTTCAACCTTTCACAGGATGGATGATGTTCTGACAATTAGCACGGAAATTCACACCATGTAGTTTGCGGAAACAGAAATTGAATCCTGCACTCGGTTAACACGACAGCAACTTATCATAGTGGTCCATTTTAGATGACACTACTATATACCACAACAAGTGACATTAAGGAGCTGTGACTGGTAGGATATGGGGCCGACTGTTCTCAATGCACTCAAAATGAAATTTTATTTTGGGTCTCTCATTCAGGATCACGACCCAAATATTCAAAATTTTTACAGTAAGACAAGAGATAATGCATTATTTTGCGAGATTAAGGTCCCCATCCAAATCGCAATACTTTGCATGATTTTTTGCAAAAAGACGCAAAGTTGTGCAGTGAGTAATGACTGAAAAAAAAAATTTATATCCCACAATGCATCGCCCGTGTCACTCTTTGATGTTTTTACCAGCTTTACTGCAGTAAACATGTATGTATTAAATATTGAATTGGCCTTGTGATGTAGATTAGTAAGCATACTATTCATAACATGCGCATATCAGCTCTTTGCAAATAATCATGACTAAAAAAGTTTGAAATATTTTATAATGAAAACGCAGCGCTTCATCAAAAAGAAGCGACCCTGATCGCGACCCAAATTTTGGAATTTTTGCAATGAGAACAGCACTAACTGTGACTCATCTGATAAGGACCTTGGACTATATCGCTCAAGAGGTGCCTAGTCCAAGTCCCTGGCAGGAACAACTGAAGAGTTTGATCAAGAAATGAGTTAACTCCATAGCATTCTTGTTAATGTGAGATATTTGTGATTAAAGCTGCTAAAAAACACACACAAAATAAGTAAATTGGGATACCTTTATTCATAGCTTCAAGAATATTCCTTTTTACACCACAAGTGAGCTAACACTGGAATGGTTGTGTTTCAATGATGATGGACTTACTTTAAAATTTTTGAAAATGACACTTACCCCCATTTGCAACCAAACTCTAACAACTGTACCCCACATGCAAGGCATTATTCTCATTACCTCATACTTCGATAAGAACTCATAGCCTTGAGTCCTGTGGACGTCACTTGCTTTTAAGCATGCAATGCTCATCAAGTGGTCATGCAAATCAAATGAATTCAAACTTGAATCACAATCAAACAGTACAAATTATTCCACTTAATGATTGTCTGATATACTAGATACAGTGGAATTAACAAATCAAAAACTCTTTGAAAAAAGGCATTAAAACAACAATTTCCCATAATATGGAATGTTGAATGCCCTCACATTGCAGGCTTGTTGCCAAGTTGAACCTCAGCAGACTGTCTTTTCGATATTTTGAGTTGGGATCATAGTAACAATGGGGGCTGAACAGCTGCAGTATCTGAACTTGGGCACAATTACAGATTACTCAAAAGCCCTTTGCACTCTTCTAAAATTTCCTCTCACTGATTGCAATTAGCAATCCAGCCACATTTTTCTCCCTCCCCCTCCCTTTCCCTCTCCCCCTCCCTTTCCCTCTCCCCTTCTTTCTTAATTCCTACCCCTCTCCCATGTTTCATATAGGCCTACCTATTACAGTGGCAAATCCAGAGGGGGGCGAACTGGGCGTGCGCCCCCTCTTTATTTGTTGTTAAAATAAAAGAATTAAAAAAAAAAAAATGAGATGAAACCCGGAAGTAGCACCAGAAATATTGTTTGCGCCCCCCCCCCCCCCCCCCCCCTTTACGGAATTCCTAGATCCGCCCCCGTATTATATATACATCCTTAGAGGCTACAAACACATGTAATATAAATATAGGGAATGAGTACAGTAACCTCCATACATGGAACTGATTTGGTATTCTGACCTTGCCCTATGTGGAATACATCCTTGTGTCCATGTACTTACCCCCATAAGCATCCCTGGACCAAAATACCCAATTCTGCTGACTGTGAATCACCATCCATAGAATGGGGGAAAACAGTACTCAAGATTTGCAGTATGATAAGTCTTGCGGAGGGCAGATGGGTACTGGCATGATTTTTGACAAGTTTCTCGAAGGATAAATAAAAGTGAAAAATCCCTGAACATTTCTGTTCTTTTACAGGTTGTACATGATGTTGAGGAGGTAACACAAAATGGGAAAAAATGGCATCAAACCTGAAGTGGGTTTCAGAACATTTGAGCTCAACTTTGCCTTGTTCGTATCCTGATTAATACCCAACACTGCTCACCTTTGTGATGAATTTCAGACCAATACAAACTTGATAAAGTGCACATTGATACAAAATTAATTACTACTCCCTGGGACACAAGTAAAGTCCACCTTAGCAATAAAATAGAAAAGTGATTGCCACAGCAGAAAATGACAAGTGGTACTCAATTATGCAATGTGGCATCAAATATATCAAAGCAAATCTGTTCCTTTATAACTTGACTATACATTTGTATCAGCCCAAGATTGTGGTTTAAATATGAGAATGCTGGAATCATTAAAAAAAACAACCAACCATCCATAGTGTGGTACTGCTGGATAAAGTGCCGTGCCTAGGAAAACAACCATTGCTGCCATGGGACTCCCACCAGGGAACACATGAATATTTTTTGATGTCATATATGTTCTACTAATGAACGTCTTGTTTCTGCGGGATTAAAAACATGCGAAATTAATCTCACCCAGCCAAACGTGAAAAACTACTCACTCCAAAATAGCTACTTTTACAGTATTCTACAAATAAAAACCCTTATATTAACATGCCTCAGAAATATCTGAAAGTGAATTACAACAATCAAATCTGGAATGGAGATAGTTCAGATATCAAACTTTAGATTTTTGAACTCAAACGACTTTGTAAGTTTCTCATTTGCCGTTTTCTCAGCTCTAATGTTGAAAGGTCACATAAAGTTTAAAATCAAGACTGCAGTCCTTGTGACAAACATTACAGGCTTACAGCAATTTGTATTACCCTGAATAAGTGCAAATTTTCTCCACCAGTAACTTGATTACATTCCCTACACTATTAGATTCACTTCTGAGACTTCAAAGTAGACTAGTAGACAAAAATCAATAGAAAGTCAGGCGTCAATGCAAATCATTCCTTATTAAAATGAAATGATTGGCATCTTACATTCAGTTGGATGATGTAGGCTAGCCAATCAATCGTGCCTAATAGAATTTCATCCTCGATCGGTGCAATGATGATAAGAATTGAGCACCCACTACTTCATGACATTTGCAGAAATATGATGGTTAAAAAGAAAAAAATGGGGGGGGGGGGAGAAAGAAGAGCGACAGAATTTCAGAAATTAAACCAATTTGAGGTACAAATTTTCATCCATGAGATATCCATGCGGTGCTAAATTGACGCAAGTGCTAAGTAACGCTTCAATTTAATTGGCAGCTATATCCGGGGCCAGGATGAAAGCTCTGCTAATCGTAGCCAGGAGATTGTGTGCTCCCCAGCTTAGTCATCTACTTCCTATCAGTCAAATTGAATGCAGCGAAAATTTCCTCTCTTTTCCAGAGCTAACAGTAAGTCTGATTTCGCATGATTTCCACTCATTTACAGACGAGACCATCTCACCTCTACTCACTCTTTTACTTTGTGTCATGTTGATGGAATTGACAGATTTAAAATTAAAACTTGTGAGACCATACAAGGGAAGAGTCACCCATGTAAAATTCCCTCCTGAACACTGATCTAAAATCATGTTATCCCAATCGGATACTATTTTGATGTTAAACTATCTCTGCATATTTAATTAGCGCTTTGCATCCAGTGGAAAAGGCGCTCTATAAATGTCTACTATTATTATTAATGTTAACTGAAAGACTCATTATGGTAAGAATCATTCAGAATGCATTTAAGCAAAGCTGTTTTTTTTCTCTATAGCTTATTTTGCAGAGAGATTCTAAGTGCTTAGAATGCATTCACACAAGAGAATCAAACAGGGATATTACAAGGATGTTGATGGTAACATTGTTCTGGAGGTTCTCTCCTAATGCAGAATTAAGACTGCACTGCACCAATTTCAATGTGGTTAATTGATTTCTCAAGTTCAGGATAGCGAATGACTGTATTCTGATACAATGATGGCCTACTGATCACTAATCAAGAATTTATTAACGATCGATTATAGAATTGAATCTCAAATCTATATCATGGTACGCAATCATTCTCTGTTGACTGGGATGGAGTCAAATCAAATCAAATCAAAATCAAATCAAGTTCAGTTCAAATGATATGCGTCCTTCAAGGATGAAGAGATGATGATATGAGGATGCAGTCTTAGTTCTGTAATCTCTTGATTGCTTTCACTATCGAAACTAGCACAGAGCATGAACGAAAAGTGCACTACAGCCTGGTCAGCAACTTCTCTTTTTAGTTGCTATGGTAACACACGAGAGGGGGGAAAGGTAGGGGGGATGTGGCCCCCTCCCTTCCTCCCATCTCCTGGCTTTCATATCCCACCCCTCTTCCTGACTGAAACAGAACCTTTCACCCCTTGTCCATCAAGGAGGCATTCCGGCTGGGCGCCTATCTTGAAAGCAGTCATTCCAATGAACGCAAGTGTGTTATCTCTGAAAACCTCCCAGCATCCTAATATGCTTTCTGCTAAAGAGTGGCTGGGGAAAAAAAGAGTCCCCAAGCCAATCTACCTCAAGCTAGCATGTGATGGGATCTTTCAGAAACCTGTCAAAACCTACAGACAGGTGCATGCAATATTCGTTCTATGTGAAAAATGTCTGCTGCTTCGAAATGTGACATTAAAGTACTTAACATTGTATGAGAATAGTAGTTTACACTCATGGAAACTATCTTAGTTTCACATTTCACAGTCAGCTCTGTCTATATAAGCCAAAGTAAAGTTTTGGTGAGGAAAAATAATGAACGAATTGATAAAGAGGTCTTCAGCCATCTTTATTTGCAAAACAAGATATGAAGTAGACCGTGTCAACCAGCACAGGGCTGTGGCCAAGAGAAATTGTCCTTCCTATGGAATATGAGTACAAAAGACTTGTATGACCCTTTCTTGTTTCTAAAAACTACTTCATTTTAAATTCAACTGTTAACATTTGTATATTTCATTATATTTCCATCCTTCTATCATTTCATCATAATTTAACAATCACTCTGACTTCTTCATTCACATGATTCTACAAGATGAAAAGAGCCATAATTTCTTTGTTTTTTTTTCCCCCAGCAAATTCCAAAAAGTGCACTAAGGCATGGAGATGTGTTTGGATAAGCTTGGGACTGCATCAGGAGTATCACGATCCTTCATCTACACGCTTTTCATTTCTTAATCCCTCCCCTCCCCTCTGTCATCCTTAAAGTCACTTCCCAGCTTCCTGACAGACAATCCAACTTTTCTGCACCTGCATACGACTGCTGCCTATTTGAATGCAATGAAACGCTAATCCCACTGAAATTTGTGGCACAGTAGATGTACCACATGCTATTCCTGAACTCTGAACGGATGCTACAATATCATGTGCTATCATTCTCATTCTTGAGAAAATGTTCTATTATTGTCCAACGTGTTTCTGAAATGAACTTTATTCTATAGCATTATGTTTAATGGTATTATGGCACCAATTCACACATGGGATTTATACTGCAATAAATGTCATGCAGTTGCTTATATCTAATAAGTTTGATTGCCTGATATGACAAGAGCCAGTATATTTCGTCAAGATGAAAACAATATACTTTGTGTGTGATCAAATATTGATCAAACACTTCGTTCTTTTTGTGTAGTATTATGTTCTCTCTTTGCATTTTTATCATTGTGAATCAGACACAATTCAGCCATTGGGATGCAAAGTTTGACAATTAATAAACCATTCAATTCAATTCAATTTCACAACGTTCCTATTTTGTGAGACTGCAGTTGCTGCAGCGTAACGGTAATGACTGCTTTCTATTCAAGTTGAACGTGGGGATCCGTACCTCGTAGTAGCCCTTGAGCATCGTATTGATGTTCTCCTGCTGGGACTTGACGCTTCCTGTCGTCGTGACGACGCTGGCATTGAAGACGTCCTCCCCAACATTGGCCACAGAGTCTCGTCTGTCTCCACAGGCATAGCGGATTGCCTGAGAAAGGTGGGGGTGGGGGAGGAGAGGGTGGGGTTTGGGAGGGGCGAATTGGAAAAAGAAAAAGGAGAGCACTCAAAAGTACAGCGACATATCCCATGAAAACCTAGATGGCAATTACCCCGAGCTGCAGAAAACTGCCAGGAAAGACACCACTGACCTTGCTATAAAAGGAATTTCACAAAAAACAACACCTCCAGAGCGTAGCCAGTGAAAAACTGGTCTGCTTGTTTTCTATAACATTGAACAATATGTAGCTAAATCTATGCAAAAGTAAGACAGGTAAAAAAAATGCACACACCGAAGAAATTCAATGAAAACTGATGAAAGAAGAGACAATAGAGCTCATTATCAGCTATACTGTTATACACCATTTGATCTTCCACGCATGGTCTTATGGGGAACTATACCAGGAAGATCTATCCGGCTTAATTTGTGATATTGACCTCTCTATACACAGATCAAATGCTCCTACTTTCTTGCTGATATTAGGCTGTACTGAATACTGGCTAAAACATCATGAAATGCCACTACAGGGTGACCATGTACTTGTAAGATGTACAGACTGCCACATGCTTCAAACAGATTTGCAAGTTCAAAGCACAAATAGAACATCTTCTATCAATATTTGGAATTCTATATTTTGAATGGCTGACTGACTATTACTTGACAGGCCAACATTTCATCAGGTAACACAGTACTTACATGAATCTGCACAAATTCCACAGTTAGGCACATTTCCACAATATAATACATATCTTCCTCTATCCAGATCATTGGAACACTAATCACACAAAAAAAGTCCGTCTACTTCTCCTTCAGTATCATACTTAACATGCTTGGAGACATAAGAATATTCACAAAACATCCACACAGCTTGGATTCAGAGGCAAATAGCTTTTCAGAACTAAACTGCTAGATGGGGAATCATGCAGAGTGCACCCAGCACTGAACAACATTCATGTGAATTTTGATCTTACACACAGGGAAATGTGAAACCGCTGAAAGTCTGCTGTAGATATGAAAAGAGCACTTGATATCTGAATTAGCAGCAGGTATATGAACACAGAAAGACTGTGTAACATATACTCTCTTTTTCCATACTGTTTTCTCTGATCTTCCTATCCCTACCATTCTCTTATTTGCTCTTTTCCAATCTCTCAACCCACTCCCTGCCTGGATTTGGGTCATGAGATCCATTACTAGATGACGTGATAAATTTTGATATCAGTTACGAAGCTGAAGTTATTTTGTGGATACAACAGCTGCACAGTAGTTTGACTGAACAGATCACGAAATAGAACTCTGAAAAGAGATGTATGGATTAACGTGATGACTCTCAGAAAAGAATGCATATTGTCATGGATCAAAACACACCGAAGAAGTGCAATCCTCTCAACACCGTAGTCTTAATTGTCTAGGTATCAACATAAGCTATAAGTTATTGTCCCCGCCGAACGAGTTCGAGCAGGGGACTATGAAACGGGCTCCGTACGTGTGTGTGTCCGTGTGTCCGTCCGTCCGTCCGTCCGTGTGTGCGTCCGTGTGTGATTAAAATCTTCAATTTGCTACTTCTCTGTCATTTATGAGCCAATTTTGATTCTGTTTGCTTTATATGATAGCACTACATGGGAGCTTTGAAACCTCTAAACAGAATTTCAGTCGTGACCTTTGACCTTGACCTTTGACCTATATTGTACATTTTGCTACAAAATGCTACTCCTTCGCCATTTCTAACCCGATTTCGATTCCGTTTGCTTTATGTGATGGCACTAGGTGAGGGCTTCAAAACTTCTACACAGAATTTTGACCTTTGACTTCTTTGACCTTTGACCTTGATTTTTGACCTGTATTGTACATTTTGCTACAAAATGCTACTCCTTCGCCATTTCTAACCCGATTTTGATTCCGTTTGCTTTATGTGATGGCACTAGGTGAGGGCTTCAAAACTTCTACACAGAATTTTGACCTTTGACTTCTTTGACCTTTGACCTTGATTTTTTGACCTATATTGTACATTTTGCTACAAAATGCTACTCCTTCGCCATTTCTAACCCGATTTCGATTCCGTTTGCTTTATGTGATGGCACTAAGTGAGGGCTTCAAAACTTCTACACAGAATTTTGACCTTTGACTTCTTTGACCTTTGACCTTGATTTTTGACCTATATTGTACATTTTGCTACAAAATGCTACTCCTTCGCCATTTTTAACCCGATTTCGATTCCGTTTGCTTTATATGATGGCACTAGTTGAGGGCTTCAAAACTTCTACACAGAATTTTGACCTTTGACTTCTTTGACCTTTGACCTTGATTTTTGACCTTTATTGTGCATTTTGCTACAAAATGCTACTCCTTCGCCATTTCTAACCCGATTTCGATTCCGTTTGCTTTATGTGATAGCACTAGGTGAGGGCTTCAAAACTTCTACACAGAATTTTGAACTTTGTCTTCTTTGACCTTTGACCTTGATTTTTGACCTATATTGTACATTGGCTACAAAATGCTACTCCTTCGCCATTTCTAACCCGATTTCGATTCCATTTGCTTTATGTGATGGCACTAGGTGAGGGCTTCAAAACTTCTACACAGAATTTTGACCTTTGACTTCTTTGACCTTTGACCTTGATTTTTTACCTATATTGCACATTTTGTTACAAAATGCTACTTCCGGCGGGGACATATATTACGCACCGCGTAATTTCTACTTTTCCTTGTTAAAGTATTATTTTGATGACCATCAAACACGTTGAAGACAAAACAATAAATGCATGGTTTATCTTTCACTAATGTAATGAATATTCAACAGATCAAAACTACCGCTTATATCTTGCCTTTATTCAATGAAGGACATTTCAACAGCAGGTATATTCATGAATTTGGTTCTACCATTTTTCTTTTCTTAGTCTGTGATACAAGTGTTTCATATTTACAGGTAGGAAAAACAACTCAGAACTTTACATCATACTGTATATGCCATATATCTAGGTAGTCTAATTTTTCAAAAATTGGGACTTCACAACAATTTCATGACTGGTTACTCGACACTTGATATTGGAATACAATATCATCACACACCTTGTTCATGTACTGAGTACTTTGTACCAGTACCTGTATGTGTGCACGTTGTATTCATGTTGGGATGAGAGTCAATGTTTTTGGATGTTCTTAAATTTGCATATAGCACCTGACATATGAAATTTGTGAAAATAAAAACCTCACAAAAGATATGGCATATACAGAACATATCCTAACATACAAGTGCCAGTTAGACCAATGTTTACATCAAAACTTATATGAGGTAAGAGACAAAGCAAGACTAAATTGATTGACAAGATTGCTGATTGATCCACCTGACATGATGAGATGGTCTCCTATTCGCTTACCTTGAACCACTCATCACGATGCCTCTCCAATTCAGCTGCTGACGTTGTTCCACTCACGATCACCCGGAAGCTGCAAATGAGGAGAATGTGAATTTACCAACTGTTACACTGGATCAAGAATACTACATGTAAAACAAACAGGATAAACATAGACCAAAATACATAGAATAAATCAAAGAGTGATCTGTTTACAGACGTGGACTTATTTGCACCTTTTTCTCTTTTCGATCTAAAAGAATACAGGATACTATGCTCTACAACATGAAAGTTTACCTTCTACACATCTCTATATTCAGGGCTGCACACTAACCCATTTTTTCCACTGGTCCAACCTACATGTCAGACCAGTAGGTACCCAGTTTTTCCATTTTTTTACTGGTCAGGGACCGTTTGACCAGTGCCAGAGTACAGCGTCGCTTTATTGACCAATGCTTTGCTTAAATGAAATTCCAGCAAGCAGACAGAAGTGTGCATTATGTAATGCACGTTCTGGTCCATATGTACTTGCCTCTCTTAACCACAAAGTTACCCCTTAACACTTTCAAAATGTGTTGATGCAGATTAGCTGCGGACATTAGAAAACAAATAAGGAATTCATCGAAGTCTACTTATAGTTTCTGAGTGTAGTGGATTGCACAGTAGAATGAGACTAATTATAGTCATGTAGGAGAGAAGACCTGCAAGGCCCTATTTCATAAAAAGTTGATATGATAGCAACTCTGGCAGGAATGGCTATTGTCATGGTAATAACAAGAAGCCAGCTTCCTGATTGGTTGTTGCCATGAGACTCTGCCATTCCAGCATGAGTTGCTATCTAAACGTCTTATATGAAATGGGGCCCTAAAGTTACTCCACCTTCCCTTTCCTATGGCTGATCATACAATATTTTTCGATTGTTTACAACAGCAGGGCTATAACAACTTTCATTAGGTAAATTAGTCTCCTCTGGCTAAAATCTTCCTTTTTTTTGTCTACCTTCTATTAAAAAAAAATGTGCACCAGCTACAAGAAAATGTCTCAGTCTCTGCACTTCATAATTCATCTGAGCTGATATGACTGAGGTTAACATTCACTGGTGTTATGAATTTAGGTCCTGCAGTATGCACAGGGTTAAGACTTCCTTGATAATCTTGCAATGAACCACTGGGACATAAGGTGCATAATTCCTCTTGCTTCCTTCCTCTCATTATTGCTTTTTTTTCAATAAGCACATTACTTGTAATCTTTTCCCCGACAGTCACCAAAAATAGAATGCTCCTGCATTAACCCACAGCATGTACAAGGTTGATGCGAGACTGCCAGGAAAACAATGACTCCGACGAAGTCTTCTATATCTGACTCACATCGAAAAAGAAACCGAACTTCTTTCGGTTGAGACCTTGATTACTAAAGGCTCACTCCATCTCAACATCCTGATCCTACATACAAATGCTGCAGACTCAGCTTTATTCTTTTTCTTCTTTTTTTTAAACTTCATTTTTTTGGGTAAAATCAAGTTCAAGAGGAGACCTGTGCGGGCCTCGCTACGAGTTAAGATCCAAAACTGATATCAGGACACTGTGCATGACACACTGTTTCCCCCTTTGACATTAGCATAGTCTCTCTTAGAACCCCTCCAATTCATTGCCTGAAGATGATTCTCATATTGACATAACGTCTCTCTGAACATTACCGTAAAAGTGGAAATTTTCCTGCTCCCCTGGAAAGATGAATTTCACTTTCTTTTTTAAATTCCATGAAGCCAAAAGATGAAGATGTATTACGTACAACAACAACAAAAAAAGATGTCTGTGTTTATATTTTTGCGCTAATTTCATGTCATATGAAATATGCAAAAATTTCCACAAGGCAAAAGTTTTTACTTTTACAGTAGGCTACATATAAAATTTGGGCAGAACTGTGGTTTACTACATTCACTGCTACTGTTCAACAGTTTTGATTTGCTTGGAGCAAGAATTCATGGTTCATCTATTTCATATTAACATGGATGATACAGTAATGTTACTTGCAATGCTGTAAAAAGAAAACAAACACACACATGAGTAAATGTCATTCAGCAGGTAAAACCACTTCAAACTACAGCATCATTACAGTTTTGTCTTATTTTCACATGATTGAAAAAAAAATCAATACAAAAGAACAGTTCAAACTCCATTCAATGCTACTCATGTTGTAACATTCTATCTTGTTTATCAAACAAAAGTAATACTTTTAGGGAAAACATTACAGTTGGCATGGTTCTACAAGGGCCCTTTGCATAAAAGTTACAATTATGGTTTTTTGCCAGCCAATGGTAACTACCATGGCAACAATACTCAACAGCCAATCAAAATCACGAATTCCATGGAAGTTACCATTGGATGGCAAAGTTACCATAACTTTTATGCAACGGGTCCCTCATCATAACAGATCACCTGGCCAAAATCCTCACATTGAATTAAACATATTACTGTGTGGAATATCAATCCAGAGAAAAAAATCACAAACGTCATTATGTGAAGGTTGAAAAAAGTTTTGGCTGGTTTTATACACCTTGTAGACAATGTTGATTACTGGCAACTTTCACACAATGATAACATTAAAAAAATCTTATACACAGACATTGCAGAAAAATCAAGCACAAACACAAACACAAACACAAACACAAACACAAACACAAACACAGACACAGACACAGACACAGACACAGACACAGACAAAGACATAGACACAGACACAAACACACACACAGCACACACACATGCACACACATACACACACACATTGCCATCAAACACTTTCCTTACACACACTTCAAAGTAGCCCGATATTCAGTTGAATTGCCACTTCCTCAACTTATGCGCTTGTTCGGCAATACATTAATTCGTGGTATATGAGGCTAGACTTAGCCTTAACCTAAGGCTACAGTCTAACCCCAATTATAACACTGCTCCCCTACCATGAAAACCTCAATACAGTTGCTGAAAATTGATACATACAGGTTTTTGATATCATTAGATCTGTCAGACTCCATGGATACCATCCAATAATACATAATTTGTCACAACACATAGAGGGATAAAAATCTGCCACGAAAATGATACCTAGGCTAACAAACATATAAATACAATTTCCAGAAAATTAGCTTTGAGGTTTACATACAATCAATCATGCAGGATATTGGGTAATTGAATGTAATAGGCCAATGTAAGTCACCGTGATAACATGCTTCTTTGAAAAAAAAAATACAAATGTCGATTTCAACTTATTCTTGGACTTGACAGTCAGGACAGTAGCATTTAAAATAATTATAAAACTTACTTGATGTTTGAATGGATAAGAGATAATTTCTATTGTCATCCAGACCACCTTCATTTACCTTTTCTGGGGTTTAATGTCTGCTACATTTATCAAGACATAGTCAAACTTGAAATAAGAGACTATAGGTGTACAAAACTAGATTTAAAACAAAACAAAACTAGATTTATTTTAACAGGACAAGTATTTTGGCAGAGTTAAAACTCCACAACCTGGAACCAAGACTAACTCTTTCATGGTTTCATGTTCTTTTAGCATCAACAGAATTGCCAGAGGGATATAAAATCTTTACTCTTATACATATTTGAACTTCTAACAACATGATCATTCAAATTCACTATCAGGAAATCTCTAGCAATGGTAAAAATATTTGTGGTATAACATGATATATGACCCTGTCTCACAAAACCCACAAAAAAAGTAACTAAACAAAACTTCTTTTATTCTAGTTAAGGTCAGCTTTAAAATCATATTTAATTCATCTTTGATTAGATGTTCCTGACTCACCTAAATAAATACTGGAAAAAACAAACAAACAAATGACCTTTAAGAATGCTACTTTTGTATAAAGGGCTTTCAAGTTTTGGTAAAAGTGCAGTGAGTTTCTCTTTACGGCTTGTGATAAAAACAACACAATTAAAACTCCATAGCAACCACTATGAAGGGATAATTAAATGAACCAAGCACTTAGTACACTTATTAACAACTTTGTACAAATTGTAGGCCTTTTCATGATAAAGTGAAAGTGTCAAAGATACTTTTAGGTGTTTTTTTATAAGTTTTCATAGGATTTTCATGCATACTCTCATATTCCTCATAGGTGGAAAATGGAGAAAGCCATTATGAGACAGAAATAACTGGTTCTTCACAAACTGTTCAAACACTAGTTTACTTAATTCTATGCTTCTAAACTTCATCAAATCTGGATAGCAACTGGGCAACTCGGTCAGAAAACATTAAAAACCCCAATCAGCTGAGTTGAGTCATACCCAAATTGCTATTTTCCGACTAGAAAATTAACCTTTAAGACTTGTGGCTTTTGTAGTGCAAATGTCACAAGTTCATGCATAAAATTTGGGTAGGGCCTACTGTGCTGCAGTTTGGATCACAAAATGAGAGAGTTTATTTATACATCACAACATCAGGAAGTGAGACATATAGATAAAATTTCACCCCCAATAGCCAAGTTTGGATTTATTACATCCATTGATAGTCTAGATTTCTTTGTGTCCTTCACATTGTGGTCAGTGGTCAGAATTTACTTGAAATGTTGAACTATAAACCATCACAGACGATGAATTTAAGCTGCATTTGATGTTGAAATGGGAGGCAAAGCCTAATTTTCCATTGACCACCAATATGATCAACAAATATGATACCAAAAAAAAAAAATTAACATGGCAAACCAAGAACTTGAATGCAAAAACAGTGGATATGGACGAACAGATGGCTGGATTTTCCCTGATCACAAAATCTTAATTCTTGGTAACCGGAATCTGAGATTTCACCATCATGCAATTAAGATCTGTTTCAGTCTGTAGATACAGCTACACAATACCATCGTTAGAAAGTAAACAAGCTCAGATGCATTTGATGCAATGTAAATATGATTTTTTTTTAAAGGATGGCAGAATACATCTATGCATGACAAAAAATATTTCAAAATATCATTTTGTTTTTCTGCTGATGCACTAGTAATGGTGATACTCTACATAATTTGTCATGAGTTTTTAATATGACACACATGCAATACATCTTTTTTTAAAATAATTTAGTATTTATCGGTTAAAAATCATGCCATACATCTCATAAGTAATATCCACAACTTGAACATAACAAATACCACTCTCTGTAATTTTCTCTTACTGATTTTCCAGATCAAAGCTAGGATGGTAACTTTGATGACACATGCATGAAATGTTCGTAATCATGATGCTGCTTTGCTTAGAACATACAGCGAGTCACTGTCAAACAAAATCCTGTCACAAGTTCAAAAAGTCAACATTTGGTAACAGGAATCCTTGTATATTGGTCTGCTCGCTGCTATTCACTATATTTCCAACTGTACTCTTCCCTATTATTGAGTTTCCTTTATTCTTTATACCTTCATATAATCTTCACTAGGACTGCTGGGTTTTCGATGTAGAGTGCAAGCTTACAATTAAGTTCAACTGTGCAAAGTACTGTCATATCATTATCCTTATTATCATTACATTAGCAAGTGAATACACCAGTAGCATCATTTACATTGAGACGTATGAACTGAATGATTTCACCTTTAAGTTGTCACACAGCTACTGGATTCTCCATACAGGATGGGTGTATGATTCACTAATTATGTATTCTGGATCGAATGTGACAGTTAGCGGTATGACAGCATATGGTTGATTGACTTGACATTACGTGTAAACTTAGGACGACAATTAGGATGATGAAACACATTTGTAAAGTCCCTGTATTATGGGTTGAAATCCTGCATGAACAGCCTATGATGATGGCATGTTATGATGGCATATCATTTGTCAGCTAGAATTCTAAAATCGTATGATTCAAATCATGTTTATGGAAAACTGTTTTGACAAATCCTTGCATTCTTGCCACAATCTCTTGCCTTGCAAAGTAGGTATTATGACAACATGTCTTTTTCAGCCTGAATTTTAAAATTATATGATATAAATAAAATTTGTGCAAAACTGTTTGGCATGGTCACTGGCAGTTTTGCTATAAACTCTTGCTTCCAAAGAAGGTATATTATGATAACATATCATTTTTCAGCTAGAATTCTAAATCTTAGGAAAAAAAAAATTGTGCTGAGTTTGTGAATCACTCTTTTGCAGGTCACTGGCAATCTTGCCACAAACTCTCACTTCCCGACTACCAAACATATTATAATATATCTTTTTTATTTTCAGCCAGAATTCTACAATCATATGAAACAAACCAAGTTTGTGAATCACTGTATTGCTAGGTCACAGGCAAATCTTGCCACAAACTCTTGCTTCCCAAGATGTCAATCGCCTTCAAAGCATAATTCAACCTTTGGGAATTAACCACAACTTCGTAATGCCCAAGACTAATAATTGCCAACAATACGGCGTAAAAGTAATGAATATCAAATAAGTCCAGATAATTAACTTACAAAAGTGGAAATTTATACTCACAAGTAGACCTTCTTCCTGGTTGAGATGCTGAACCCGTTGTTGTTGACCTTCTTGACCAAGTTGACCTCCCTGGAGAGCTGCAGGATGTTCAGGGCCTGTTGGTTGTCGTCATCTGGTTTGTAGTAGGAGAGCTCGCCCTGTCGTATTCTGACCCAGCGCCTGCAGGAAGGGGTACAGGAGTCGCCCCCATGGGTATTGGGACAAAGAGAGAGAGATGATGATGAGGATGAGGTGGTTGGTGGTGGGACCGAGGAGGACGTTGACGCCAGGAACCTGTGCTTGCGAAGCGCCCTCTCGAGAGTCGAGTTCCTGCCGCGGCTGAGAGGCGTCCGGGTTGACCCACGCTTGGAGAACTTTGCGTTGTTCTGGGGCTGAAGGGTCCTGCTCCTTGCCTGCCTTACCAGATCCCCACTGGGAATACAAGGTGGCTGGTCTAAAGGGTCAAAAGTTTCCTGACCGTATGGACTATGTAAAGCACTTGGCTCAATGGCATCAAATTGGCCCTGCAGTAAATGGGACAGCAGTAGGTAGAGGGCACGGATGTCCGGCACTGTCTTGGATTTTGTAAAAGGAGACAGGTTTTGAGAATCAGACAAGCCGGATGTACTCTGAGAGTGACCGTTCACATGGAGAAGGATGCAGAGGTGGGTACATCCTTCAAAGATGCCCTCCTTGGTGCACGAGCAGCATGGCTCTGAGGAGGTGGTGAGTGATGATGTGGATGCTGGGAGTGTCGGTGTATTCCAGGAAGAGTGGTTTGACTCGGGGCAAGAGGGACGTATGTCCATGCACATCCATGTCTTGTCGTCCCACTGTAGGAGCATCTTGGACATGACCAGAGGATGGCGCTGGGGTGTGATGTGAACTGGGCACTTTTGGGCACATGTGCTTTCGCCATCCCTTCTTTTGTCACACGAGTAACACACATGGTGCAAGCCATTTGGGATGATGACAACGCACATCCCTCAAACAGAGCCTCAGTACATCAAAGGTGAAAGCAAGGACCCTACTCTATCAATACTTGTGATCCAGAATAAGCATAATCTTGATGACAAACTAGGTCACATTTGCAATTCTGCAACTTCCCTGCAAGTCCTGTGCTTATTGATCAAGAGGGCTATATATGTCCATTACAAGATGGCCACATTTTCACAAAAGCAATACTGCACAGCCAGACTGTCTGGTACATTTTCAACACATACTTGGGCATTGGCTCACTTCAAATGCCTTAAAAGGAAGTGCAAAGTGTCTTAGATCAAACAAGTATACGAACAAACTTTGCCAGCACACACACACACATCTCATCACAAATCTGATAAGAGAGACAGAGCTGGGGGCTCCATCATATCTTTCAATCAGCAGGATAGCGTCGGCACAGATATCCAACCAGAAGCATTAATATCCTTTTATATCCGACGGAAGCAGCACCTTTCTCCAATGTACAGCCTTGCAGACATTGCAAATTCCATTGGTCATGGTTCTCCAAATACACTTGACAGAGCTGCAAATTCGAGTAACAGCAGCCAAAACACAGATTCTCTTTGACTCGTGACTCTCATAACAAAGGAAGACAAATTCTCCAGTGGTTTATATTTGAAATTTTTCAAGTGACAATCCCAGGGTCGACTTTCTTCAGATTTTATGTATCCAGGACCAAGGAGTGACCTGCACACCCTTTATCTCCCATCAAAAGTGGCAACGTGTCTATCAGAACATTTCAATGACCACTATACTGCAGTAAAGCCAGGCAGCTACATAATCTCTCCACGCCAATCATCACAAAGCTGATACTAGCTACTGGACTGGACCAGTTTTGGGTAGGGAGCTTTTCTCTTTTGGGGTGGAGTTGACAATGCCAAGCGCTGCACTATTAAGACCCGTTTTCCGTTCCGCGCCAATTGGCCACTTCCTATAGGCGACACAATCGGCAGCAGAGTGCCCGTTGTTCACTTGGAACCACCCATCTCACTTGCGTTTAAGCCCTTGGATGCAGCAATACCATATGTGTGGGTGTAAATTAAAAACAGAGATATGCCTTCACGTCAGCTACAGTATTTCATTATGTGGAAAATCCATCTATGTGCAAAGTATTTGGCACTGTCTTGCAAGCAAAGGTTCTGAGATTTGATACAACATATTCAATCACTGAAGAAAAATAATTTTTCTGTTTTTAGTATTAATCTACAACTCATCACTTCACAACCTTATCAATCCTTAATTGAAGAATATTTCAAGGATATATGTATTATATATCCCCCCCCCCCTCTGTCTGTTTTCTCTATTTCTTTATTTACTTATTTATACTTAATTTATTCTTATTCTTTTTTTTTGGGGGGGGGGTGGGGGGGGGGTGGGGGGGGGGGGAGATGGTGCAGCTCGAAAGACTCAGGTCACCAGAGCATCAAGAAAAGGACAGTCAAGAGCTACACATGAATAGATATCTACAGTTTGACAACAATACAGTGGTAGTCATTCAATCATGAAACAGTGAACAAACGACAGCAACAGTCTGCAAGCACCCTATATTCTCTTGCTTGCCTATAACTGCTGCTAATAAACATGGACTGGAAATGCCTGCGGTCTGGAGGGGATTTGCTGGCACTGGAAATAGAAGATGAACCGAGCCAGAGTTGTGCAACCAGACAGAGCTACACTAATCAAATCAGCCACAACCCCATGCACAGAGCAAGGCAATGAGCACAGTGAAAAAAAAAAAACAGAAATAGAAATTGATTATGTCTTGGGAGATGATGTACAATCACACACTTCAGAAAGCAATTGTCCATACAGGGGAGATGGAAAGTGTATACATTAAATGGCATGTAAAAAACACAGTTTTCTTTAACTAACGCAAAAAACTGAAAAAGCGCATATTGCTTCGGAAATGAAACTAGTAAAACTTTTTGTTCATTCTTTATTTCTTTCTGTCTTCCATTCCTTCTTTTGTTGTTTCTTTCTTCTGCTTTTTATCATAATTGCTTGATGCATTTTCCAATTCTTTTCAAAGTGTCAAGAAATGAATAATGTGTAATCTTGTACTATACTCTTTAACCATCAATCAATGTTGCAATGAATTTAGCCTATACCAGATTTACTTTGGTGCTGTAGAATTCTATGATCTTGAATGATTGACACGTAGCCCTGGAGGGCTTCTGACTTAAATAAAATGCAAATCAATTCTGCCTCAAGACTTAATCCCCACCCCTAGAAAAGAACATCAAAACAAAACAAAACAAAACAAAACAAAACAAAACACTTCAGTGGTAGCAAAGCACTGACCTGAGGTGCCTGCTATTCAGTTGTGCAAGTGGTGAGTGTTTCAAGTAGCTGTACTCTTATTGGCAACTTTGATTTCTCTATTTTTGCGATACAGCTACCATATTTCAAAATGTTATTTTTCTCACCACTCTATGTTTTCTGATTGCATAAGAGGGTAATGTAGGTATATTCTTTGTCACGATCGACTCATTTTTTTTTTTTTTTTTTTTTTATACAGCAATTTGAGTCACATTTCTATTTTGGATATGCAATTGATTGCAGTGTAATATCAATATGAGTCAGTTCAGAGGATATTATTACCTTTCTGAAAGGTGGGAGAGTTTCCCAGATTATACTTTGACCACTTTCCTGGTCATTTGTTTTCATTGCGGGTCAAGTCGCATAATCACCCCCTTTTATCACAGACACACAAACTGCTGATTGGGATTTCATGCGTATTTCCACTGGAAAATTTAGCCTGGCCCAATTACTGCCCACAATTGGAGTATGAGGTCAAACCCAATTTACTAAAAGAGCATATGGATGATTGATACAGGGGAGGTGAAAAAAAGTATAAACTCTGATGCCTAATAACCCTTTGTTAAGTATTGTACAAGTCAGGTGTGGTTCTGTATTTTAATATCTGGCTTACAAAGTTATACCATGCCCTGACTTTTGAAAAGTGAATGGATGATCAATGCAAATTTTTGGTAATTATAAATGAAATAAGAGTAATAACTCTATTTTCAGAATTCTATAAAAGTATTAATATTCTCAAGTATGGTTCATGGGTAGAAATGTCAGAGCTTGGAGAAGTTGAAAAGTCACTGGATTCTTGATATTTGATATTGCATGACTCTATTATCAATTTCAATTTTGTCTTTAATGGCACTGTATACTTCATTGTTTGATTTGTCACAGTTTGTTTGTGACAAATTGTTTCAATACTGAAATACATCAATGATTACTTGTGTACTATCATCTAGCATGCAAAAGTGATATCAAATATGACACCTGTCAGTCTCAATCACACACAGCATTGGCAATTAAATGGGAATAATTGTTTTCATTTGGGGAATATCAATGCCTGTGTTGCTTGTTTGCAGAAAACGGCAAAATGACATTACTCTCTGTAAAGATCTGCCTTTGTTGACAAATTACAGACAATAACAAACTTTTGAAGCCAACTGGAAAAGAAAAAAAAAACACCCTTTGCATAAAGACATATTATGATTAGTATGACAACTTAATATTTTCACTTCCCTTTCTTAATTTTCATATTGTGTGGGACTGCATTCCAGTCTATAGATAGCTGACAAATATCTGAAGGCAAATATGATAAAAAAAGTAGCATTATAATGAATTTTGAATGCCCTTTCATCATGTAAATCGCTCCTCAAATACAATAAATGGATCTTAATATCACTTTTAGTGTGGTATAAGACATTAGCAAAGAACAGATATGTCTTTATCAACAGAGAAAAAAAAAAGAGAAAGAAAAAAAGTCCTTCCCTTACTGAGCATTTCTACTGTCAAAGAATGCACATGTACAGAGCGTGCATTCCACATGCAGCAATATACTTTTAAAGGCATAATTTGAAGCACAGGTCTTAACTGTGCAAAGATCTTAATAGATATTGCATAAATTGCAATTGATTTAAAAAAAAGAGTGATAGGGTAATACCAACAAAGTTTTACACATCACAATAGTGGGAAATAATAACATGCAAATGCATAGAGTGCACAAGAGGAAAACTTCTTTTGGTAGAAGAATTGAAGGAGACAGAGTGATATTACGATGACAAGAATTTATCAGTGTTTGCATACATACCCCATAATTTTAAATGTTAAAAATCTATCTTCAAAATCAGAAATTCCACATTTTTGCCTCGCTAAGGGACAGCAAACTGGAGTGACTCAGATCAAATACCAAGATTGGCAAAGATTTTTTCTTCAGATCAACTTGCTAGGTGTTGCAGGAAACTAGGGCTGATTGACTCTCAGATGCAGCTGCTATAGCAAATGGACAATAACTGCTGGACACTCTAAAACTGAAATATCATCCATGGCACATTTAAAAGGAAATAGAAGAAAGGGGGCACTTTTGGCTGGTAAGGGTTTTTCCCCCCTTTCATAATCTGGCAATCAGATAATGGGTGGCCCCAAGAATTTTTTTTTTTCCTCCCTGCTTTTTTTTCCTAAAAATGATTTTTTCTCCCCTCAAAGCTTAGGAGTGATAGCAATCTGCAGAGTAATGACAAAAGCTTTGAAATTGGCGTGATAGGCTTCCGTGTGCGGTCATTTGTACCTGCACAGTTGCCAGAAATTCTATTCTCATCCACCTTCAGAGCTTGAGTTTGGATAGGTTGGTGAAGATTCTAATGATTTCTGACAAAAATTGATGGCTTTTTCAGAATGCCTTTCCACAGACAGAAAGCAAGTTTAATGAAAGTGAAACATATCCCAAGTACAAATTACTATGATACAACTGAAGGCAGAAAAAAAAGAAGCTACAATTTTCATTCTAATTGGACATCATGTAGAGAAGAAAAAAAAAGACAAATTTCAATGGATTTGTTTCATAAACATATTCATATACACACATCTACAAAGAGTTTTATTGCAAAATGAGCTCACTCCATTCTCATTTAGATGAGATATTTGCAATTAAAGCTGCTAAAATTAAAAAAGCAATAAGAAAATTCTGGATATCTTTAATCATATCTTCAAGAATACTCCATGTTATATTACAAATGAGATATCACTGGAACTTGGTCTATCTGATGACGATGGGCTTGCTGTTTAAAACTGGAGTTTTAAAATGTTTAAAATTGGTGCCTAGCCCATTTTGCCACAAGACTCTTCATATTCAAACAACTATCAGTGGTAATTATATTCTTGGTCAAAAACATAAGAACTTCTACTCCCTCCTACCCATGGGTGATGATTACTGAGTTCTCATAATTATGCCATCAGATGATTTAAAGGAAATGACCAATTATTTTGATCTATTTCCAAAAAGGAAATTTTATGAAGATGTGTGTGCAGGTGAAAAGAAACTTAATAAGGTGTAGACATCATCACCCCATCTGATTATTTCATATTCAAACTTGGAGTGACATTTCATTGAGATTTGTGAGATGATTCTTGGTTTAAATACATGCAGAGAACACACACACACACACACACACACACACAAAAAAAAAACACAACAACATACATTGTCTCAGTGACAAAGTGAAGAACACAATGTCAATCATAATTATCAAAGTGTGAACAGCAAAGTTTAGCCGTTCAAATATCAGTTATTATCAGTATCAGTCATCAGAAATAATGGCAAAGGATGATTAAACTGAAAGCACACAAGTAAATACACTAAGAAATCTGCTACCTGTTCAATGCTTATAAGACGGATATCATTAGTAACTTCATGTAATGAAAATAATGATAATAAAAAGTTTGTTAACATCATTAATGTTGCCATTACTTGTAATCACTATCTGAATTGGCAATTCAAAGAATCTTGAATCAATAACTCTTTTGCATTATTCATGCACAAGTGTAATTTTGAACAAGGTTAGTTTTCATAGTTGACAAATATATCTGATATAAATACAAAGGTATGAACACATTTTGTAATATCACACATCAACTGATGCAACTAGAGGTGACATCCAACAGGGAGATTTCAAAATAACTGTACTGTTGAGAGTCAGCATGGAACACTATGACAGATACACTTTGACAGGCATTTCCTTACATCAAGAAGGGGTTAAAAATGATAAAATTGGCTGGTTCAAAATATGTTACAATGATACACACTATCTATTCGAAAGAGGGTAGATAAACAAGATGAGAATGTTCTGAAATCATTACATTTGGGGTGGTTGGGTGTAACACTTTAAATACATGTCAGTGACTTTCTGCAATTACTCTATATGTTGCTGGCCCCATGAAGCAGCTCCTCTATGTGTTGCTCAGAAGATATTTCATGTTCTTGTTGGCCCATTTTTTTTTAAAGATTTAAACTAAGAGTTGCAACAAATCAGCAGTATATTTGCTATCTTCTGCAATGACTAATTTAGGTGGATTAGATGGCCAGCTTCAACGGAGGATTACCCAAAGAGGCACAAATTATGTGGCTGTGATGGGACGCGGAGCACACGATGGAATTTGAGCAGGAGCAAGAGCAAGCCACTTTTTCTTCTTCTCTCTCTCTCTCTTTTTTATCAATTAACACATTTGTACGATTATGGCACTTCTGGGGTGCGATGAGTCATTTGTGCTATTTCTACAGTGAGGCTTTTTGCCAGATTTATGGTCCTTGGTATTTAATATACCAGGAATGCATGATACATAGTCGGCCATATGCCAAATCTATTAACAGTTTTGAATTCTGAAAGAAATGTGAAAATAGATTAACATTGTATTATTCCCATAGAGATAGCAATACAATCAAACAGTTATACAAACCTCACAAAAAAGCAAACAGGTATATGCGGGGGGGGGGGGGGGGGGGGGTGAGGATATTTCTTGACATCAATCAAAGATTATGTCTTATAATTCCCATACAACTTTATAGGTTATATTCCTTCATTAAAATCTCACTGTGTTTGAATTATCTTCCTCTTATACTTACTTACCTTACTCTACAGTTCTCATGTGTAAAACAAGAAACTCATGGGCATTTTTAAAATCAAGATTCCTTGGTTTTACAGAACATGACACAATAATGAAAGCTCCAAACATGCATTAATTAGCACTGTGACATGTACTGTGTAATGTTTCAAACATACTGTATGTCAATTATTGGCATATATTAATATTCTTA
Organism: Diadema antillarum; assembly: GCF_040938485.1. Classification (NCBI taxonomy): domain Eukaryota; kingdom Metazoa; phylum Echinodermata; class Echinoidea; order Diadematoida; family Diadematidae; genus Diadema; species Diadema antillarum. The sequence goes on along the minus strand of NW_027271407.1, from coordinate 365,493 downwards.
AGCTATACAGAAAATGTATCATACAATATGAATGTGTCAATGACTGGCATTCTGCATATCTAAATATACAGGCAATGTATCTGACAAAATGAAGTGACACACAGGTACTAACCGTGTCCACGTTGTGTAGAGATTGTGGTTCTTCTTCTCCAGAAAACCCTCCCTGATGACTGCCTGGCACTGGGACAGCGTCCCCCTGAAGTCGGCCTGAGTCAGGACACGCCCCGTCGCCGCCGACTTGTTCTGCTCGACGATGAGGTGCAGCAACCTGCAGATCTGCAGCAGTTTGTTGATGAAATAGTTGGAAGACATTTTTAGTGACCTCACTTCATCCTAAAGACCATGTACCATTTGAACACAGTACTAGCCTGAGATATCTGAGTGATGAACCCCATAGAATGCAACTGATGCTGCTTTCTAAAGGCTAATTCTCCATTACGGTTTACTGGTGTCCTTTCTGCTTGCTACAGGTTGTTTCCATATAAATGTCATGGTCCAGAATTTTGCAATCGCGCAAACAGATGTCAAAAATATGGAAAGCAATACACAATAATTTGAAGTCATGCATGAGTGCAATGAAGGAATTTCACATTTCTGCTCAAGAATGAAGACATACGAAGCTTGGTACACACACTGGAAAAACAAGCCATGATTGAGATGATCCCCATCGTTCAGGGTGAGCTGACTTCAGGATTACAGGTGGACCAAAGTGCTAAAAGAGAGGGGACTACCGATGGCTTGGTGCCTGTTGGCCCCCCTGGTTGGGGGACATCCACACCCCTCTGGTTAAATGTCGAAGTTTATTGGCAGAGGCTAGGATCATAACACTCCCCTGGGTCCCAAGGCTCAAGTGGCACTTTCTCAGCTGAATGTCTCAGTTGCCGTGGAAACTTGATGAGAATGTCAGGGCTGGTGGGGATGATAACTTCCTGCAAACTTTTCCCTTAGTAAAGAAAAAAAGGAGCATGACCCCATTATGAAACCAGAAAACTGTTAAAAACCTCCTCCTTTCTCATGTGAAATGAGCAATAGAAGCATGATTCCAGTAAAATAAAGATGCAGGATCTGAGAGTCATAGCATCTGTGATGGTTGCCGTTTGATCAGCAAAAGTACTCAAAAGAATGTCTGCACGGTTCTGGCAGGTAGTAACGTTACGTTCCCTTAAACAATCCGGCAGAAACTCCACTCCAGAACACGAATGACACAGGATGCAGTGGTGCTGTAAGCACAGGAACTTCTCATTCATGGCTACATCCAAAGACACGTGAAACATGGCGCCTTGGATCAGTGATGCAGATGGTATGTACAGGATTGTCTGTGAGACATCTTGGTTTAGCTCTTCGCTCAGACCTTCTGTGAGGAAGTGAAGGCCTAGACCGAAATTTACGCATCTCCCGGAAGTTCAAGTGTGAATGAGGTGCACAAATCTGTCGTCTCGGTAACCCCTCCCTCCCCCCATCGTGCATGCAGGAAAGTAGGTCTGTAGATCGGGAAGGGGCGTAGACAAAATCACGCCAATGTAGACACCATGCAAACAAACCACTGTGCAGTCAAAAAAAAAAAAGGGCCTCTCTTGAGTTCTCAACTAATTGCCTGCCTTTCCCCCACTGTATAGCTTCGTGGAATACCCTCCATCATCACAGACCAAATTAAAGGCAGAAAGAGATACAGAAAGAGGGAATGGATGATTAGAAAAAGAAAGGGAGAAGGGATGGGGGGGGGGGGGGAGGGGGGCTGGGAGAGTTCCAATGATGAAAAGGATTGACTGAATTTCTTACTGAGGATTACACCTAGGTCATGTTAGTACAGCGTCGGCCAATAAGAAGTGCGTGCTAAGCTGCCATGATGACAGCTAAGTATCTGGATCTCCTAGTTGTTCTATCACTGTGACTAGGCTAATTTCAGCCCCCTAACCCCCTCCTACGGCTGAACTTGAAATCAATTGTGCAGGCATTGCTCACTAATGATATATTTGGAACGTTTTACTTTTTACATATTTGTAAAATGCAACCTTTTCATACCTCAGAAATTCAAGGCTGGAATATTAAAAAAAAACCATGCTGTTTCACAAATAGTTACGACCATCAATAGTTAATTGTGGGAAGCTATCCCCTCGAATGTGATAAATTTAACAACTTTACTAAAAAGCACTTTGCCTCGTACCCATTAACATGACAAAGTTATTTTGTTAGCAAATATGTTAACAATGCTTTTCTTTTATTATAATCACCCTAAACATGAAAGTGCATTCCCTGTGTGTATTCAGTATAAAACATAGAACTCAATTCAAATCTATCTCATGGTTAACTTATATTACAGTTGCTATTGCTGATTGTGCTCTGACTTCGAGAGGAAAAATCTACATTGGTCAATCCATTTTCAAATGCACGTTGGGTTCTGCTTCATCTCATCTCTAAATTACTGCAACATGCAATAAATGAAAATGCAAAAGCAAGGGTCTAAAATCCAAATCATTATACATCTTCACTGTCAAAGGAATAACTTCCAGATTACAGTAAACAATCCCCTCAACAAATGAAAAAAAAAATATTGAGGAGAAATATCAACCACTTACCTTTTCTTTCTCTTCTAGTGTGTCGGCTTCCAGCTCATATTCATGGTGGTCTTTGAAGTAAATAAAAAATCTGAGCCCCTCCTGGAAAATAATGAGAACAAAAGAAAATAGAAGTTTCTGGAAAATTGAACTGTGTTTGCATTGAAAATAGCTACCTCATATGTACGCCCATCTCTGTGTATCATATGACCAGGAGTTTAAAGTGCAGTGGCAATAATGATTCTTGTAATGTATGATTAGGATGTATGCTGGGGATAAATATGTAAGAACGAAAGGTGAATAAAATACAGAGATAACTGAAAACCCTAAGCATTACTGCAAATTAATGGGTACCGTTGGTTCTGTGAATAGTAAGTTATATTAACAGGAGCAAATACAGCGGAGATAATGATTCTTCTAGTGTATGATAAGGGTGTGTGCTGGGGACAAATGTATATAGGAGTGAAAAGAGCACAAAAAACGTAGATAAGTCAACACCTACTACTGCAAATAAATGAGTCCATTTCATTTTGTGAAGAGTAAATTGATGTACACTTAAATTTACACTTACTACCAAATGCAAAACAAACCCAACCAAATTAGAATATTACATTGAATGGAACTTGAAATTCCAGCTGTTGATGGAGAGGTCAAGCTCAATTTCTTGACTCATGATCAATTTCATTATCTGGCCACAAGAGGGATGGTGCCATCGTTACCAGTCTCTCCATAGGACAGGGGTACCAACCAACAAACTGATCATGAGGTAACAAATGCATATCATCGCTGGGGCGACAAGACCTCTTATCTACAAAATGTCAAATGTTCACGAGAGCAAAAATACATGGCTGCCAAAGCACTTTATCAAATGGAATTACTTTTCCTTTTTGTTCTCACATTTTTGGGTAAGACAGCTAGGATTTGGATAGGACATCACTTGACTACTTATCTGACCATTCATCAAAAAAGTCATTTTCACCAAAATTTGAGATACAAGGTCTTGTCACCCCGGTGACGATATATATGTGCGATTGCAATTCTGGCAATTCTTGTAGTTGGTTATCCAGAAATGCACCAATTTTCTCTGCAGTGGAAGGGTAAATCTACACTTACTCACTCAACACCTTTTTTTCCCCCTTCATGGAAGTATGATAAGCAGTAAAAAAGTAACAAAAATGGGTTGTTGCAGATGAAAGGGCAAAGAGGCTCACTAATCCCAAGTGATAGTCACAAATCAATTATAGGCCTACGTCTCTGAGTATGACTAAAATCGGGGCTGATGTCCCTCAAATTATGGCAGTGTGGGAGAGGATGATTTGCCTGCAAGGCCAGCAGAAATCTTTTCCTTCCCATGTCCCCATTATAATCACTCTCTTTCTTTCTCACTTAACCCTCTATGTGCTGTGCCACCTAATTGTGATTTTGCCAAGCTATCTATTTATGGTTATCAACATTTGGTAAATCCATTGAACTTACCCCCCCCCCCCCCCACAACAACAGCAAGAACAAGAACAAGAACAAGAACAACAACAACAAATGTACACCCTAACAAAGTGGACTGTAACAAATAAAACAAAACAAAATTGGGCTTTCTGGAGGGTTAGACAAACCCACTTCAGGGTATAACAATAGCACAGTCCTATATCACGGCAACTGAGATATATGGCACCAATACCTCACTTGACGATATGCTAATGGTCATTAATATTGGTTTTTCAGGAGGGTGTTTCATAAAGCTGCTCGTAAAGTTACGAACAACTTACGAGCGACTGGTGATCAGTTCTTGTGGTGAGTTATGGAAATTCTGAGATAAGTACAATAGTGTATAGCAACATCAGAACTGATCACCAGTTGCTCGTAAGCTGTTCATAACTTTACGAACAGCTTTATGAAACAGGGCCCGGGTCATTTGTTTGGATTGTGGAAGACAGTTCAGAGCCCACATCAGTAGATATGTACTGACAATGGGAAACAAGGTGCACTCAAGGACTAATCAAATTATTTTATAGTAATTGAGTATAGCACTATCAGCAGTGCATAAACACCTTGAGCGAGAGATCAACGGTAGACTGTGTGGTAGCTATTTTGGTTAACTTTAGGCAAGTCAAGATCCAGGAGGAATTTGTGGTTTGCTAGCTGTTAAGAATATAGTCACGACAATTAACACCCACTTCCCCTGTAAAGAAGCACAACCCCTCACAAAAAATAAATGAAATAAAAAAATGTATCTACATCACACACAAAACAAACTAGATAAATAGCATTTCTTCACTGACTACCCCAACTCATTTCCATCAAAAATTACAAAAACAAAATGCCTTTGCAATGAATGAAACAAACAAAAAAAAGTGACAAAGTTGGCAGACTGCCCTAGTATGAATTGTCCACCAGTTTGCTGATTCACTCAGGTCTATGGAGTGTCAATAGACAGTAATGTTAACCCCGTTGAGGACGAGTCCAGTGTATACTTGGGCAGGTATCTATGGGAAATGTGTGTTGTAACAAAATCAGCCCATCCTCAATGGGTTAATGGGAGAGTCTGCCATGCATTTGATATCCATTCATCTTAAAGGGACTGTACAGTACTGGTTGAGGTAGGGATTCATGTTTTGAACATTCCTAAGTGAGATAATGAAAAGCATCTTATGAAATATGAAAGAGCATGTAATTTTAAGAAGGATTCAACATTCATTTGATCAAAATTTGTTTTCAAATGGCTGAGATATCCAAAAAGAGTGCTACTAATAAAAGGCGACATGCCATAACTTTATTAGGATCTCTTTGTTTCACTTTGTTTTTGGATATCTCAGCCATTTCAAAACCGATTTTCATCAAATAAACTTTTGATACCCCTTAGAACTGCATGCTCTGTGACATCTCATAGAGTGGTTTCTGAATATCTCGTAAAATGTTAAAAGCTAAATCTACACCTCGACCAGAACTGTACACACCCTTTAATATTCATTGCACAACCCACTGAAGATGAGTCCTAAGAATACTCAGTCAGGTGTCTATGGGGAAATGCATGTTATATCAATATAAGTCTGTCCTCAAGGGTTAATTTTTGGTATAGGATATCCCAGCCTTGTCCCTTGGCCCTGATGGATCATAGACAGATTGATAAGCAGAGCACAGTAGAACATGACAAAACAAAGAGAAACAAAGTACATTACATTATGCAAGTGGACATGAAACACAATATGAAAGGTACATTGTTTTGATCTCATAACCACTTTATCAGTTCAATACATAGAATCAAATCAACTCCAATTCCATAAGTTTTGACATTGTTTTCATGGTCATTTTGAATGGAAAAACTTTTGTTCTCTCAGTACTTTAGACTTCAAACAAAAAGAAAGTCTAAATGAGATTAATTTTCTGTCATCATGGCACCATGTAAAAGATTAAAAATATATAATCACTTGATGTCATATAGAGTTAATGAAACTTTTCTCAATTTAAATGACAATAATCTCCTAACTTTATCACTTGTTACAAGAAAACTTGAACAAATGTAAACATACACTTTCATTTCCACAATTTATTGTGAACCACAAATATGACAGCAATGTTCTTGCCTTGTACAAGTCTTAGGATTTTCAGAGGTCTGTAAATATTTTAACATGGCAATGACATGGACATCTTAATGGCATGATGTTGCAAAACTAGTATTTGCTTTGCTTGCTTACATAGAAATTTACTTCCTTTCCCTTGATCTAGGAGAGTAGATTATAATCAATATAAAGGTGTTGTTAATTATACAATCCTATATGTATCTCCAGCAGTGTCAAAAAGTTTAAAGAGAATTATGACAGAGTGGTATTTGCACGCAAAAAGCTGTTGTAGCACAATGCTGAGATAACATTTGTCATTTATAGAGGTGCTGATGTACATGTAGCAATCAAAATAACTCGACAAGATGTCACTTGGCTTTACCGTTGATTTTCACAGAATTGTTAGCATGAATCAAAACTTTCCCAACAAATGACCAGCATATTTATCGGAGGAAATAATAATTCCAATTCTGCCATATCTTGATGCAAAACTGGGTTCATTTTCTTCTACCATCCCTTTAAGAAAGAGCTTGGCACTCCATTGGAGGTGGGTGGCTGCCTTGAGTAAGGTTATTATGAAGATGAGTGACAATGGTAAGGATGGACAAGCTAAGGAGTAGTCTGAGGTTACAGACAGTATTATGACATCTCTTAGCTCAGCCTGGATTCACATGGCAACCATTATATAAGAATAGAGCTCTACATTCTCTATAGCTCTCAAAATTGGTGCAAAAAAATTTCTGAAAGAATACTTTCCCATTTACTTTTTGCCTTTTCTCTATCTGTCTTTCTATCTATCCATTTATAAATACACACATACAAACATACATACATACATATGCACATATATAAATGGTATAAATACTTTTTGGGTTTTCTTGTAGCTGGCATGCATATGTATGTGCAATTTTGTCAGAGAACAAATCATTCAAAGTTATCATTTTATTTCAGGCTCTTCTTTTATAGAATTAAGGTCATATATGAGGTCAAATAATTTCATAAGTGAGAAAGAGAAAAGCAAATTACAGCTTATATTCATTTTTCCATACACTCATTGACACATGATTCTCAGGAAATCCTGTATCTGATTCTTGAATGACATTTTCTCAGAATTTGAAATCAATTAAAACAGTTTTAGTGCCTAAAAATATTGTGCTTCTACTGAGCAGAATTTGTACTTGTATTTGAAAATTCACTGTTGCCACACACAAATGAATACCCCAAATGTCTACAAATGCAGATTTGTCAACAATATTTGTGACTTATGATGTCATAAACACTAATACTGTACAACATGGCAAATTGGACGATTAAAGAAAAAAATCTATGACAAGTCTAATGTTTACAAAATAAGAGATTCTTCGGTAAATCAATCATTGCTTTATATTCAGCCTATGTTCCTAAAACTCATGTAGAAGAAATACCAAAAACAAGCAAACAAACAAACAAACAAAAAATATAAACAAAACAAACCGATAAAAGACCAGAAACAAAACTGATTGACTTTCATCCCTCAAAGAGCAGGTTTTTTTTTTTTTCTTGTTGTTGTTGTTGTTGTTGTTGTTGTTTTTTTTTTTTGGGGGGGGAGGGGGCAATTATATGATGATTTCATTACAGAACGACTTCCATCAACTAAACTTCTTTTAGCTTTTATCTCTTGAACAACAACAACAAAAAAGATGAGACAGACATGTAGACATCCACTGCTTGTTTCATTATTATATCTTTTTATTTTCCACTGCCCTGGGCAAATTAACAGATGGGCAGAGAGGGCTACAAGGTTAGGTCCTGGACCAGGTGCAGTGGGACCTAGTTCTGAAGAGAGACTAGGCCCTAAACCGCACTGGTGTCAGCACCATTAGTCATGTAGGCAACTGGCGCAGACACTAAAGGGTTCAGTTACATCTTCCCTGCAGCCTTAAGTGTAATTCTGGCTGTCGGAGGGGAGAGTAACTGGGTAGCCGGGAGCAGGGTTGCATTTCCAGGGGGCGATGAAACATACATCATAAAAGTGCCTAGAAACACTACACATTAGTGCCACTGAAATGTAACACATCTCCACAATGATATCTACATAGGGGCACACTGGGTTATTCACTGCATCTTTACTGGAAATGTTACCCTGGATTTTCTTTTTCATTTTCTTTTTCTTTTTCTTCCTTTGGTGAAGAGGTCCTGGTGATTAAATAGGTAGGTTGGAGATTTGCAGAGGGCAGGAAGGGGGAAGGGTGGGGAAGTTGGGATAAAATAAATGCATTCTCATTCATTAAAGTGGCTACTGGGATATTTCTTCAGATCTTACATTGAGGAGAGATGGGATCAACTGTTCCAGGTCAAGCACAGATCTTTCTTGCACATTTCAGGGATTTATTCGGCAAAACATGGGTTTGCATAGGGGTACTAACAGTGGCGAGGGGCAATAATATTTAAAGGAGAGGGGGTAATAGCAATGGAGAAGGGGCAATAGCAGTGGAGAGGGGGTAATAGCAACGGAGAAGGGGTAATAGCAGTGGAGAGGAGTTAGACAGGTCCAATGCTATCATAGAAGACAGATGGAAAATACATATCTGGGGTGTACTTTTAATTGAAGTTGCAGTGTTTCTCTGTTTGTTTGTTTGTTTGTTTGCAAGAAGGGCAGGGTCAGACAAGGTCAGAGGAGGCACACGCTCGTTGCAGGTCATTGAAAATGTTATAAAACATTCACAGTCCACTATGTTCCCTTCAACAGCTGAAAACATTTCTTCAGATTTCAGAGGAGGAGAAGGAAAATGAGAAAGAGAAGAGGGAGGAGAAGGAGGAGAAGAAGAAAAAGGAGGAGGAGGTGGAGGAGGAGGAGGAGGAGAAGGAGGAGAAGGAGGAGAAGAAGAAGGAGGAGGAGGAGGAGGAGGAGGAGGCATCACAGAGAGAGTTTAGGGTGGGGCTCCTATGTACCCGATCACATTGTGAAAACATCCTGGTACATTTTAAAGGGCACATGCATCACACGTGACTTCATTTGTCTCCCTTTCCTCCACCTGCCAGAACTGATCAGATTCGAGGTGAATCATTGCTACTTAGCTTCCTGACATGTCAACCCCAGACTTTCTGCTTCATATTCGCCCTTTTGGTCTCATATTATGCACGCCAGTCAAAATAATAACACCAGTTGCACCCATATGTCATGCTATTCAGTGTCTCTGTGCTGAAAGAAAAACATGATTATGCTATCAAAATTTGTTTCATAAATCTCATTTCAGCATTGTAAATAACCACTACTCACCTATTGAGTCATTGGTGACACAAGGGTAAACTCATCATGGCATGTATGATGAAAGCACAAAAGAACAATTGAAAAAAACTAACACCCGTAGTGCTAATGTATGAATGTATTTGTCATGGTAAGGATACTACTCTCCGATATCTTGCCGTGTTCACACATTCACTCTATCATGGAAGATAGCTGTCATTGTTGCAATTACTATCAATCTGTACACATCCTGCACAAAGATTTCTTGTGGTTTGGTTATGAGCGTTGTCCTAACCGTAAGTTTGATAGCCAAATACGAGTTTTATTCAAACAAAATCCCTATTAACGCAACAGTTAGAGGCCCTGGGGTACAGTTATCATCACTGAAGTCAGCCAACTATAATTTAGGCATCTTTATTCTAACTGATTGAAAATTGTGCCAAGCCGCAATGACTTATGACATTAAAACAATTAAACATGTTGTATATATATCTATAGATGATACATACATATCAACATCCTGATCTGTATTAACTGAGTCAGATATATATTTATTCATAAATGTGTTAGATTTCAATTCTACCTCATGCTAACATCTGACTGCTGAGAACATCCAGAAAATTAATTCTTCTATGTGTAGGCTCTCTGGCTAATATTCTTTCTGAATGTCATCGATTCTTGACATGTTAAAGCTAGGGTGAAGCCCTTCGCAGACATGAAAAAGTGACAAATGACTAAGACTGAATTATTATCCTTTGGTGTGCATGTCATCTGTTCCTGCCTTTCCATTAAAGGTATGGTATAGTTTTGGTTGAGATGAGAATTTAGATTACAACTTTTATGGAAGATATTTAGACATCTTCTTTAGATATCAAATATTAAAGAACACACATAAGAGGAACTAAAAGTTCATTCAAAAAATGGTTTTGAAATGGCTGATATCCAAAAACAAAGAGGTCCTGATAAGAGGTGGGACCCACCTTTTACTATGACCATTTTGTTTTACTTTGTTTTTAGACATCTCAGCCATTTCAAATGGATTTTCATTGAATAAACTTTTAATTCCTCTTAGAATTGTATGCTCCCTAATATTTCATGTAAGTGGTTTCTAATTATCTCGCAAATAATTAAAACCTGAATCTCCATGTCAACCAAAACTATACCATCCCTTTAACCCTATGAGTGTTTTGAGTGCCGATTGATACCGAAAAGCCCCTTAGTGTTGTACACACAGTCCAAGGTCCATGACACAGAAAGTGTTAAGCTAGTTTCATTGTGGGAGAGGAATGACACAGACATATTCATCCTCTCTACTCACAAAATAAGCATTTCTCAGCGTTTTGAGCAAGAGCAGCCTAAACCACTTTGAACAAAAGATGGGGCTATTGCATCCTCAAATCATATAGGACATAGCATCTATGCAAATGCTTTGATATCGATAGGGAGTGCCAAGGCAATGTCAATGAGATGAAAATATTCCATGTTCTTTATAGGAAAATGTCTTTTCAAAATTAACTTGCATTTATGTTAGTGGCAAATATCAATTATGAAACTGTATTAACAACTAGACCTATAAGTTTTTCACAGCTTGCTGTCTATGGTATACACTGTCTTCTTTCATGCTTCATGCAAGTGTTACATTATCTTGCAGGCTTTGATAAATGGCTCAGCAGCAGAGAACTGGAAGGGAGCCCCCTGGAGGCTCTTTTTTGGAAGGTGTACCACAAACACTAAACACAGGCAGAATGCCAAGTACAAGCTATACTTGGAATCGTAATCTATCTCTTGGGTTTTTTTTCTGCTTGTTTGTTTTGATTAATTCAAAGGTATTCTATGGCTGCCATTACCAATGGGTACACTGGCTTGAGCTCTGCCAACTATCAATCTTAAGGTATAACACATTGATGAATGAATATCAATAGTCTCAGTTTACAAAAATGATGAAATATAAATTACAACTGTGCCTGACTTTGCAAAACGAAACCCTCACTTTGGTTGATTTTGCTGTAGAGTGCTGTAGTGAAAACAGTGATCTACATGGTCCAATTTCAAGGTTGGGTATTTTTTGAGAAAGTAATCTTTCTTTGATTTACTGACGAAGTTTAGAATTGTGAAAGGAAGAATAAAATGCATGTTGTGATATGACATACGTTTTTTGAAAACAAACAAACAGACTTGTATTCATAACATATTTTTGAGTTTGATTCTCTTCTTCCTTACTACACCCATGTGGTGAACAAGGTTTGCCTGAATACCATCTTTATTGGGCAAAAAAAAAAGAAAAAAAAAATGAGCAGTAGCATTGCTTCTTAAAATCTTTGTGACCACAGTAGGAAAGAAGTTATACATAAAAGATACCAGAGTCACACGACCAAGAGAATTTTAATGTACCACAACAATGCTTTGCTGACATTCAGTAGTGGTTACAAATCTCTTTTTTTCCCTCAAATCTTGCTAAATTGCCACCTATTCTTTGTTTGTGTGTCAGTGTGTGTTTAACTTTCTCTGTAGAGTGGGATCTAGCTTCTTCAAACGTTAGAGATCAGAGTGTCTGTGCACCAGACAAAATGGACTCTAGCTCAATAATAATTTCAAACTGAAATTTTGAGAGCTTTGACTGGAAAGCACATTCTGTATCACGAGTCTTACATATAAGACAAACTGTTGCACTACAGAGTGAAACATACAGCTGAAGGGATGGCGGCTCGATACAAATGTTGCACACAAGTTCGCCGCAGTCGACATTCGAAACAAAAGCGAGCTCTATTTGGACTACCTCAGCAATCGCTTGATTGCTATTATTGGCAATTCCACAGGAATAACCTGTGCCACTCTGGCTCTGCTGGAAATGCAGATTTTCCAAAAATACATTGTATTGCTCATCCGTCAGCGCGCTCTGATGGTATCAGCTATCATAACGACCTCCGATTAAATTTTTGACGTCACAGGGAGTCCGAGAGCCATGGGACTGTAGGATCCAGTCAAAGGGTTTGTAAATCTATCATGTGACCAGGTAAATATGATATGCCAAATGCATCAGTGACTCGTAATGGCACAGACAGCAACAGTTAAACTGCAATTGCAACCGTAAGTGCCAGAAGCGGCTAGAATCTTTCAGCATGGCATGAACTAATCTGCCTCGGCACCCCCTCACCAATTAAGCTAGGAAAACAACAGTTTTAGCACTGATTAGGCCAGTAGCAATCTTCACTGGAACTACACATATTAGCAATTCCTTATCGTCTCAAACTAATGCACTGAGTTCAAGACATGTTAATACTAATACATTTCTTTCTTCTTCTTTTTTTTCATGCCACATCTACAACCCATGCTACCTTTCTGTCTCAAGCAATTCTCTATAATATACAAGGCTCATCATTAGTGGTGGCGTGGTTGCCTAGGGCTACCAAAAACAGATGTTGGGCCACCATTTTTAAAGAAATTATATGTTTTGCAGGCCCGATTGAGCCACCAAATATTTGTATGTGTACTTTTTTTTAATGATTTTCTCACCCAGAAAGGGGAAGAATAACTGTAGGAACTGCAGCGGAATGCAGTAACGGCTTGCATTTTTGCCAGATGTCTCGACAAGGTTGTCAGATCACTGCTGATCTTCCCGGCAAAAACTTTTTTTTCCCTCACAACCAAATTCAATTCATTATGGTCATTTGTCAGGCACGTGCAACAACATTCAATGAATAAAATCATGTCTATGCCTGAATGCATCATTTGATATGTTCAGTAGATTTAGTGAACTTACAAATGTAGTCACAGAGTGTGGTATTTGAAGCCCTTCATCATACTTGCCATTTTAACAACATTATCACGCCTTGGTTTATAAATGTTTTAAAGATTTATCAAATTATTTAATTTTGTAGCGTTCTTCTTTCTTATTTCATAGTCACAGTATATTTTACAGCATATGTATGTTTGCATGCATAATATATACAGAGAGAGAGAGAGAGAAAGAAGGATTAAAAAGGAAACAGAGAGAGTGAGCGACAGACACACATGGAGAAAGGACAGACGAACAGAGTTCTACTAACAGAGAAGGGGAAATACATTCTAATGAATTAAACTGGGCAATTACAGGCACACCCACAAGTACTTGATCCGAACGTTACCAGCGGTCTATACGGCAGCTTGGCCATGACAGATTAGGTCTGAACTTATCGTCAGAGTTACTCATCCTTCTTGTCCAGGCAATATATAGCCTTATGCTGACCATTATATACCACAATGCCAATCTATTATCAGTGCCCAGTTCTCTGGTCACTACCCGCAATTGGTGGTCAGTACCATGCTGTGTACAACCATAGCATCCCTTACAAAAAAAAATTGTATGGTACATGTATGGTATGGCTCTATGGTGTATGGTAAATCTATGGTACAACTCTATGGTAGATGATTGCTCTATGGTATACCATATAGTGTAAACATATGGTGGGAATATTGCATATATGGTACATCTGTATGGTAGATGCTTGGTCTATGGTATACCATATGGTGTAGGTACATGGTGAGTAGACTGCATATGGTACATCTCTATGGTAGATGCATGTTCTATGGTATACCACATGGTGCAAATTTATGGTGAATAAAGTGCATATGGTACATCTGTATGGTACATGCTTGTTCTATGGTATACCATATGGTGTAGATACAAGGTGAGTAGACTGCATATGGTACATCTCTATGGTAGATGCATGTTCTATGGTATACCACATGGTGCAAATTTATGGTGAATAAAGTGCATATGGTACATCTGTATGGTACATGCTTGTTCTATGGTATACCATATGGTGTAGATACAAGGTGAGTAGACTGCATATGGTACATCTCTATGGTAGATGCATGTTCTATGGTATACCACATGGTGCAAATTTATGGTAAATGAAGTGCATATGGTACATCTGTATGGTAGATATGCGTTCTATGGTATACCATATGGTGTAGATACAAGGTGAGTAGACTGCATATGGTACATCTCTATGGTAGATGCATGTTCTATGGTATACCACATGGTGCAAATTTATGGTGAATAAAGTGCATATGGTACATCTGTATGGTAGATATGCGTTCTATGGTATACCATATGGTGTAGATACAAGGTGAGTAGACTGCATATGGTACATCTCTATGGTAGATGCATGTTCTATGGTATACCACATGGTGCAAATTTATGGTGAATAAAGTGCATATGGTACATCTGTATGGTAGATATGCGTTCTATGGTATACCAAATGGTGTAAATATATGGTGAGTAGAATGAATATCGTAAAACTTGTTCTATGGTATACCACATGGTGTAAATTTATAGTGTATCATAGAATGCATATATGGTACATCTGTATGGTAGATGCTTGTTCTATGGTATACCACATGGTGTAAATGATGGCGAGTAGAATTATAGAATGAATATGGTACATCTGTATGGTAGATGCCTGTTCTATGGTATACCACATAGTGTTAATCATGGTGAGTAGAATAAATATGGTACATTTGTATGACAGGTGCTTGTTCTATGTTGATATCACATATGGTGTATATATTATGGTGAGTAGATCGCATATGGAACATCTGTATGGTAGATGCTTGTTCTACAATATACCGTATGGTGTAGAATATGGTGAATAGATTGTATATGGTACATACAGACATTTCTGTTATCTAATACTTCTCTATGCAGCTCATATATTAAGATATTTTTTATTGTGTTACATTTTTTATGACTCGGTTTTTGTTTTCATACAGGTAATTAACCATGTGAACAAAATATGGCTGTTAAGTATAGTGTTGGTTCTATGATGGTAATAGATGCATTGTAGTTATATGGTAGATATCAGGTGCTAACATGGAACATTGTATGGTGACTGTGGTAGATATCTGTGGCAGATTAATGCGTCATTTGTGTTAGCTGTTTTGGTTTATGGTAGATATATGGTAATTGTATGAACGAAGTATGATTTATGTATGGTGTTTATGGTGTATGCATAGTGGTTCTATAACTTCTATGGTGGGTAAATGGTGCAACCATACCACCATATGCCTACCATATAACCATCATACACCATATATAAGCACCATACATATATCATACTAGTATCATACATCTACCAAATACTACCATACTTTTACCATATAATCACCACACATAAAACTACCCCAGAAGCACCATACAGCTACCATCATGACCGCCATGATACCTATACACCATACCACCACTCATCTCACCACAAAAGTACCATATATCTACCATTTATACACCATATAACCACCATAGCGACCATACATTCCCCATATTACCACCATTACATTTGCATGTTCTACAATGACGACCATACATACACCATCCCTGATACTGTTTAGTGATAGCAGACACTCATCGCAAAAACGTCTTTTATTGGTCATAAACTGGTCAACTGGTCATACGTCGTGTTACGACAAAATTACGTCTTTATGACGACTTTCAACGACGAATGAATTGCACAACTAGAATATGCTGTGACGTTTACGTCAGTTATTGACCAATAAATGACCAGTGTTTTTCTCCTGCTTTCATGTCGGGATTAAGACGTCAGTTTTACGTCGCTTTTTGACCAGATCTAGTGCATTCCCGCAACCAGATAAAGACGCTTTATTTCACGTCATTTAACCTAATCTAGACGTGTTATATAAAAGGGTTAAGTTTACTGTATATGTACATATTTCACTCTAAATCTTTTACCAAACCTTAGTAAAACTAAAATACGTGTCAAAATGGAGAATTGTTACATGCCATAACCAGATCTCAACACTAACGGTGGCCCGGGGCCACCAAAAACGCGCGTCGGGCCACCAAAATGTCGGATAATTGCCTTTACTTTTGTAGATGGACAGCGGTAACAATCGGCTCCGTAAGAAGCTAAAAATGAATGTCAGATGTTTGCTTTTTATTTTGGAAATGAATAACGGTAATATTCGGCTCCGTATGATACTAAAATAAGTGTTGGATGTTTGATTTTGCGTTCGGAAATGAATAAGGATAACATTCGGCTCCAGAAGATGATGAAAAATGTGGAATGTTATAGCTCTGACGTTCGGAAATGAATACTAATAACATTCAACTCCGTACGATGAGAAAATAAATGCCGGATGTTTGCATTTTATTTTGGAAATGAATAACGGTAATATTCGGCTCCGTATGATACTAACAGAAGTGTCGGATGTTTGGTTTTGCGTTCGGAATTGAACAAGGATAACATTCCGCTCCAGAAGATGCTGAAAAAATGTGGAATTTAGCTTTGACGTTCGGAAATGAATACTAATAATATTCAACTCCGTACGATGTGAAAATAAATGCCGGATGTTTGTTTTTACGTTGGAAAGTAAATAACAACAACATTCAGCTCCAGAAGATGCTAAAGTAAGTGTCGAATGATCCCTTTGACGTTCGGAAATGAATAAACATGATATTCAACTCCATATAGATAGGAAAATAAATACCGGATGTTCACGTTCAGGTGAATGATAAGAATAATGTCTCATGTTTGCTTTTATGTTCGAATGTATATAGCAACAACATTCAGCTCCGGATGATGCTAAAATAGATGTCGGATATTAATTTTGCTCTGACGTTCGGAAATGAACAACAATAATATTCAACTCCATAGATCACTGTGATAGTAAAATAAATACCGGATGTTCACGTTCAGGTTTGAAGTAAATAGCAATAACAGATCAGCTGCGGAAGATGCTAAAATAAATGTCGAATAATCCCTTGCCCTTTGACGTTCGGAAATGAATAACAATGATATTCAACCCCGAATGATGATTAAATAAATGTCGGATGTTTGCTTTTACTTTCGAAAGTAAATAGCAATAACATTCGGCTATATAAGGAAGATGCTAAAATAAATGTCAGATGATTGCTTTTGCGTTCGGAAGTGAATAGCAGTAATATTCTGCTCCATACGATGCTAAAATGAATGTCGGATATTTGCTATTGCATTTCGAAATGAATAACAGTAACTTTCAGCTGCGTTTGATGGTAAAATATTTAAAGTCTGATGTCTGCCTTGACGTTCAAACATGAAAAACAGTAAAATTCGGCTCCGTACAATGTAAATTGTCAGATAATTCATTTCACTTTCGGAAGTGGACAGCAACAACATTCGGCTCCGTACGATAATAAAACAAATGTTGGATGTTTGCTTTTTTAATTTTAAAATGAACAACGGTAATATTCTGCTCCGTACGATGCTAAAATGAATAACAGATTATTGCTTTCACATTTGGAAATGATTAACGGTATCAATCGGCTCAGTTAGATGCTAAAATAAATCGGGGATGTATGCTTTCACGTTCAGAAATTAATAAGGATAACATTGAGCTCCGTAAGATGCTAAAATGAATGTCAGTTCTTTGCTTTTACATTTGAAAAAAAAAAACAATTAATAGTAACATTCGGCTCCGTATGGTGTTAAAATACTAGTAAATGTTGGATAATTGCTTTTACAATCAGAAATGAATAACGGTAACTTCCAGCTCTTTATAATGCCAAAACAGATGTCGGATGTTCACAAATGTCTGCAAATGCTCCCACTCTATCGTTTCAAACGTAAGTTTTGACCACCTGAATAGGCATCAACTTTTATGATAATCTATAAGCCTATTTGCTAAATCTTAGAACTCAGAATAACGGTAAGATGATTGAATTTTCTCTTCATTTATTTTAGACATGGGTACATGTACAATGTATCACTTCAGTAATACTTAATATTTCATTTTCTATGTTCAGTAGGACCGATTTAGTATTTATGTTTTTCTTGATTTTTTTTTTCGGGCCACCAGATTTTACTTTCGGGCCACCAAAAAATAAAAATTAATGATTTTGGTGGCCCGATCGGGCCACTAAAAATAAAAGTTAGTGTCGAGCCCTGCCATAGCCATATACCAATACTAAGTAGTCCCCTTCGCTATGCCATCCCCTGGCCGTGCGCGCCAAAAGCAGAGCTCGTACGTTAACCGCCAGCGCGCGGTATGCGCAGTCGTGCAGTGCCCGCCATTGTTCGAATTGTAACCGTTAGATGTGGCCAACGCAAGCGAAGGACACGTCTCGAAAGATCGGAGATTGAATGCCAAATTTGGAGACTGGAAGTGGAAAGGTGAACTGCATAAAAGCATCTGTTCGCTGAAGAGGCCGGTTTCATCAAAGAACTAACAATTCCACGTCAAATTCGGTAAGAATTTATTTGATGCCTGTTCTCCATCCACTTGCACTCGGCAAATATTCTTTTTTACTCCTACAGTCCCATAGATAATTTTCTGTGTTGGTGCTTAACTGCGACCAGCAGCCCCATGCATACACTATGCGTATGGGGCTGCTGGTCGCAGTTAGTGCTTAAATTAACCAACATAGATGTGGAGGCAGTTTCTGTCAAAATGAAATCACATCCTGCAGTAATTTACAGTGCAACCGCAAGTTTATAAGCCCGCTTACGCAGAAATAATCGACTTAAGTGATCAAGATCGGTGTGCTGAATATGCAGATAGACCTAGTCTACTGTACATATATGTAGCTCGTTAGCTGGGTAGAAGAAAATGCAACCTTATAGGAAACAATATTCTAACTGGAATCGGCTCAGGACTGTGCTTGACAGGATTGTGCTTGTTAGGACTTGCAAGATTCTTCCTAAATTTTGCCGTAATAATCAAGATCTACTGTGGCATTACAAAATACAAAGACGGAACTTGCAACTACATAACGTGTAACTTAACCCGTTGAGGACGAGTCCCGAGTATACTCGTGCAGGTGGGAAATGCGTGTTGTAGCGTCCTCAACGGGTTAAACAGAAATCCAAGTTCAACATAATTAAGGCTTCACCGAAGGTTTATGGTACTGGCAGGATATTATTCATTGTCACAATTAATCTATTGTCGTTGACACTGTCAATGACAATGTTACAATTCTTACAGACAAGGACAAGGTCAGAGCCCACGGCCCATATGGAACACAAAACAGTCTAACCCATGCATATTAGTGTGTTACAGCCTGTGAGTATGAGGCTGTGCTGTGTGTACTCAAGAAGATTGCATGTTCATGTATCAGTTGTCAGTGATAATGATAAATGAGTGACATTGCGATTGCGAAATAAATACATTATCCTGCTACATGTTTTGTCTAAATGAAGCCTTTACATTGTTCATTGTTAAAATCTATTTTAAAAATGAATTCTCTTTAACTTTGTTGTCATGCAAGTATGTAGTGATGTTTCATGGATAAAAAGGAGGAACTGGAAACATAACACCCTAGAAATGTCGAATGCAAATTTAATACTAATTAAACATAATGCTACTACTATTTATGTGCAGAATACTGTCAAATTTGCATTTGGATTTTGGAAGAGGCCTATTGTCACATTGCTGATTCAAAATGTTTTCGTTAATATTGGTTCTCTATAAGAATTCTTGCAATCTGCATTGATTTATATAATGAAACTTGAGATTAATACAATTCAACAATTTTGGATTGAACAATGTTAGACACTGCCTTCCAATGTTGATTGAGGCTTTTAAAAAATTTATAGAGAACATGCAACTTTATAAAAATACAGCACATGAAACAAATTTACTTTTGCTGATGTGGCAATTTAAATGCAGGAAGTGGCTTTTTTTTTTCAAAACTCATACTTTCCAGTGAAGTAATGAAATCGTTTTTGTCAATTTGTTTGTTTTAATTTCATATTTAAAGGTATGGCTGCTAGCAGAGAGCATGAAAAGTGCTTGTAGGAATGGAGGGCGACTGGAGGAGCCATGACATGAACTACACTTGTCGGCAACATATGGGAGCTTCGTACATGTACGTAGGGCAGAACTGATGCGAGACACATGTACCAGCCTGCCCTACCACTCATGTTGAGAAAGGCACATTGTATGATGATGATGACCAATGCTCCCTCTGAGCCCCTGACCCTGAGTCCTGGAGGCTGGACATCATGGCTTGTTTGGGTTTTGTACATCACAGGTATGATACCACACGAGTACCCATAATTCATCACCAATTACAATTCCGGGGGCGGGGGGCAACTGCCATTGCAACGTGGACACCATGCTCATTTATGAACTTCCAAAATGGACCCTAAATGGTAATGACCCTTCGATTTTTTCCACTGAATGAAGTATTTGTATTCAGATTTTCATGAGTTGTAAAATATATTCCCTGAACACATATCGAGCTATTGAAAAGCAAACCCTTTTTTCAAAATTTCTGTGATTTTGATACCCTTTCCACTGTTCGCGCATGCATTGCCTGACCGTGAAAAAAACCCTTTTACATGTTTTGTTGAATGAGCATGGTGTCCACCTTTCAGTGGCAGTTGCCCCCCCCCCCCCCCGCAAATTTGCATTTGATTTGACCATCAAGAGGCAAATAAGTGCACTTATGACTCTGTATTTTGCAATATGTTAGGATTCACATCATTTTCAGTGAAAGAGCATTTGAGTTCAATTAATATTCAACAAAAATATGTGCAGAATAGATTAATTCATTTTTTTTTTGTCATACATGATGTACAATGTATTCATATGATGGAAATGTGTTATGTGAAGCTTGCTTTCAACTTGCTTGATTTTCCCCACTTTTATACTCCAAAAAAGTGTGCCTATAATTTGATTTAAAGAGACTGTAGATATGAATTTTAGACTGATATTTGTAATAGAAAATGTATTGTTTTCTGTAACTTGCTTTTTATTGCTTAATGAATACATGGATCTTTGAATCGTTAGGTTTTTTTTTATTGAATAGAAAGGGAAAAATATAAGCCTCTAAAGCTTAATTCATCTTCCAATATTTCTTGGAAAATGATCCATAGCCCATGAATCACCTCCCATTGCTCACAAGAAATATTGGTAGATGAATGGCACTTGTGTACTGTCTTGTGTGGTCTCAGTCACAATTTGGATCACCTTTTTCACTTTTATCTCTGGCACAGAAAATCATGAAATAGCCACCAGGAGGTGTCAAAAGGCAACAGATTAGGTGTGGATTCCATGTTGGAGGCAACCATCAGCAAAGGAAGAATCAGGTGATTATCACATTACTGATTCTAAAGCACAAAGATAGTTTGGGTAAATCTGAAAATTTTTCACAAATATTTTTTTTAAACAAAAATTCGAGTATTTCATCCTGATTATGAATGCAAGGCATCAAGCAGTAATGGTTTACTCTGAATCTCTTTTATTTATTTTTGTATAATTTATATAATTTATTTGAATTATTTTTTTGGATTGTTCGGAGGGCCTCCGATCAAATCTATACACCTTATCAATGCACTTTGCAAGATGTATTTTTTATCAAATTGTTAATCTTACTTCGGTTCAAAGTGTGAAAGTTGTTCAGAAATACTTAGGATTGTGTCTTATCAACTGTAGAGCAAGTTATATTTTTAAAAGTTTTCTTTACCAAAACTATCTTTGTGCTTTAAATATTGGATTTGTTTGCGACAATAATCATTTATTTTCTACATCACAACAGTGGTTATATAACATGGTGACCAACCAGAAAGATGGAAAACACTACTCTAACCTCGCACATGTGACAATGCTGAGATGGACCAGCGTTATTTTTTAAATAACCATGGGAATTATCATACAGCTCCGTTATGTTTTTTTTTATAAAAATAATTCAAAGTAACAGCTTTTTATAGTACTTGAAAACTGATTCAAATAAATTTGACATGAATTGATTGCTAGCTGTCATAAGAATGATTGCTTAAAAGTCAGTACAGTGTATAATGTGATGAATTGCACATCCACACCTACACACTAACAAGAAATCTTGAAATCAATTTAAAAAACTTAGTCTTTTAAAGACCAGTCTTCACTGCCTGAGTTCTACTTGAATTTCCTCTCCTTGCAAAGTCAGATCATTATGAAGAGTATAAGCCAATGAAAACATATACTTTTGTGTGAAGATTGTAGTAACTAGAGAGTACCAAGTCATCCATTTGGATGATCAGTTTGTCCTACCTTGATAGGATCAAATTCATTAACTGCATAATGGCATTTGAGGAATATTAAGAAAAAAAAAATCCACCTTACTTTGAGAATTTTCCTTGCCTGATTTGAGCAATCAGTTTTTGCCTTTGCTCCACAACACTTGCCCGACTTTGACTTGCCCAGGGCAAGCGGGCACATGCTTACCTAGCACCTTGCCCTAGAAAATTAGCAATGATGGGTAAGAAGTGTAATGAATATGTTAACTTAGATGAGCATTAATTTTGTGACTCATGTTAAATTGACCCAAAACTCTTGTGTTGATACTCAGTATATGGCTAAGATGTAATTTATAGTAGCAAAAAGAAGTTTCCACCAGTATTTCAAATCTTCATTTCACATCCCCTTCTTTTCCCAGCACTCTAAGTCCAGCAACCAGCTGTGGCATCCCAACATGACTGGTCATTTCATGATCCAGAGCAAGCCCTGTAACAAAATTCGCAAGTAGCAAGCTAGCTTTACTCAGCACCCTGTACTAGCTGTATCTTGCCTCCAAGGAAGCACCCAATGGAAATTACTACGTCAGTGTGGAATAAACAATTTTGCAAAAAGGCTGGAACACCCACAACCTATTGTAGTTAGCACGTCTACTTGTGTGTGGTTTCCCAATAGGGAGTTTAAGATTTCAGTGAACATGCACTAGTGGACGGAGTCGAGATCATGTCTGCCTGCAACGAAAGGGCTACTGCGCATGTGCCTCGCTCTCAACAGTACGTCAATGTGTTCACTACCCATACTTAGAACTCCTAACCTGCCAATTTCACGTCATCTCAGACGGGTGAACGTCGTCCACTGCACCATGTAAACGTAGCCTTAAATGACGCCATCGGTTCATGTCGACTATGTCAAGGTGCAATCTTAACTCCCTAATATACAGTCAGTGAAATGCGGACTTCTACGCCTGTCATATGGCTCTCACACGCCACATCGCAGCAGGTATACAACCAACACAGAGCAGTTGAGACTGCACTTCTGTGCTCTTGCTTGCAGCAGCTCAGCCGCTGCCCCGGCCAATTGCCAATGTTACAGTGTGAAAATGCGGACGTCTACAGATTGTCAATCGTATGATAAGCTTTTTATGAGAGGCTTTCAAAATGTTTGATACACGTGGATATTTTATCAAGCCAAAAATTGGAAGTTTGTATCAGAGCTTTGGAAGGTGAAATAGTAACAGACTATATCAGCAATGTGGCCAATAACATGAATTCTATGCTCAGTCTTGTGGAGAACCGCCATTTCATGTTCTGAAATTGTGGGTAATTACCCCCCTTCAGTGACATTGGGGGCAAGGGGGGTATACAGTTTTTAAAATTATATTTTATTATTGTCTAAAGTAAGCATGGCTAGATTTTCCCTTATCATTTTTAAAAAGCAGAAAATTCTGTAAAAACAAAGGAAAATAGGAAATGTGCAAAATTTTTATGAATTTGTGTCATGGATATCAATTACATCATTTGGAAGATTTTTTTTTTCTACAGAAAACCTAAAGGAGTTCTATTTTTCATTGATTTTAGATGAAATTCCAACTTTCCCTAAAATTCATTCGAAATTTGCATATTGAAATCCAAATGTTGAAAATACTGGTCTTTTTTTTGGAGGGGGGTGGTTAAATTATTCTACTCAGTATGTGTGAATTTTCAGGTCTTTCAGTTGATTCTAGTAAGCAATATACTAGTTAGACCTTCAATACATGTGCTTGGAAACTGCTTTGTTAACAGCAAAGTGTATTTTTAAAAATGTTTTCCTTTTTTCAAGATATAGAATGTATGTGTTTTTCTTGTGTTCATGATTGAATTATGTAAATACGTTTCTAATCAACTTGTGTGTATTTAATTTTTTGATGCAGTATTGTAGTCTTTGTCTTGTGTTAGTGATTGAGTGTTAGTTTATGAGGTGTAGTTGTAAGACAAGTATGGGCATTACACTGAGTACAGTACTACTGTAAATTATACATTGATATACAATTGTACTGTAACCATAGAACAATCTGTCTTTTTGATGCATTAATGCTGTCCTACTCATTTTACATGATAAATAGAATTTAAAATAAAACAATTATTGACATCGTAATGATATCACACAGACATCTTTGTGAACATTTATACATTCTAAAATGTTTTCAGAGTATTACAACTTATTTTGACCAGTAACACATCTTAATGTAGTCTTTTCATGACCAGTAACATGTCCAAAATATGCCGTAAAGACGTCTTGTCATGACTTGTAACAGGTCTTAAATACGTCTTAATGACGTCTTTTCATGCCCATTTAAATGTGTGAATTACGTTTTAAACATGTCATACAATGTATTATGGTCAGTAACTGGTCTTAACTCTTTATGTGCCACGTTCGCACGTCCGACTCAGTCGACGGCGTGCCAACTTCGCATATTCTGCTCAACAAACAAAGCCGCCAAAACCGATCGATAAATCGGCTAATCATTGCTAATCCCGCGGCACAATGAAAGCGTTTCTCGTGCTTTTGTTCCTCTCATATACGGCTTGCATTCTATGTGGTGATTGACTATCAAGCGGTGTTCCCAACTAGATTTGCTCATACATTCTAAGTTTCTGTCACGGTTTCATGTGCAAAGGTCATGCCTTTACAATAATGTAGCAAGTGGTCATTCAAAAGAAAAAACTGAAACCAGATTCGTCATACAATTTATATCTAGACAAATCTTGGCATTCCTCTTTAACTTTGCCTGCTATTATGCCCATCTTAACAGAAATTTGTAGAAGTTTTACAAATTGGAAAAATAGAATTCTTTCTCAAAGCATGACTGCCTTCCTGTCTCACAATAACGTGGCACACAGGGGGTTTCCACCGTGGCACATAAAGAGTTAAAGACGCCTTGTCATGACCAGTGACAGCTAAGAATTACGTCTTTAAGACGTCATATTATGGTCAGTTACTGGTCTTAATAACGTCTCAAATGTCATTTCATGACCAGTAAGACATCATAATGACGTAAAAATATGACGTCATCACGACGTCTCGCGTTGGTGCAAGTTTTCGTCTTATTTGCGCCATTATATGACGTCTTTAAGACAACTTACTGGTCAGGAAAAGACGTCTTTAAGACGTTTTTAAGATGTGTCTCTGCTATTAGGGATATAACCACCATGCACCATATAACCACCATACATCTACCACAAAATCACCATGCTTTTACCACACAGTGCTTCTATGGTAGATGTATGATGGCTACAACTATATGATAGATATATGGTGGTTATATGGTAGATGTATGGCTGTTATATGGTGCTTTTCGGGATATGGTGGTTATATGGTACATGTATGATACCGCCATGGTAGATTTATGGTGGGTATATGGTGCTTCTGAGGTAAATGTATGGTGGCTATATGATAGATATATGGTGGTTATATGGTAGATGTATGGCTGTTATATGGTGCTTTTCGGTATATGTATGGTGGTTATATGGTACATGATACCGCTACGGTAGATTTATGGTGGGTGTATGGTGCTTCTTGGTATATGTATGGTGGTAATATGGTACATGTATGATACCGCTATGGTATATATATGGTTCTCCTATGGTAGATGTATGATTTTTTGTGGTGGATTTATGGTGGGTATATGGTGCTTCTGTGGTAGCTATATGGTAGATATATGGTGCTTTGCTGGATGGTGTATGGTGGTTGTATGGTATATACGTGGTGCTTCTGTGGTAGCTGTATGGTGGTTATATGGTGCTTTGCTGGATGGTGTGTGGTGGTTGTATGGTAAATATATGGTGCTTCTATGGTTGCTGTATGGTGGTTATATGGTAGGTATATGGTGCTTCGGTGGTAGGTGTATGGTGGTTATATGGTAGGTACATGGTCTACTGTGGTAGTTATATGGTAGGTATATGGTGCTTTGCTGGATGGTGTATGGTGGTTGTATGGTAACTATATGGTGCTTCTGTGGTAGCTGTATGGTGGTTATATGGTAGGTATATGGTGCTTTGCTGGTTGGTGTATGGTGGTTATATGGTAGGTATCTGGTGCTTTTGTGGTAGGTGTATGGTGGTTATATGGTAGGTACATGGTGCTACTGTGGTAGTTATATGGTAGGTATATGGTGCTTTGCTGGATTGTGTATGGTGGTTGTATGGTAACTATATGGTGCTTCTGTGGTAGCTATATGATGGTATATGGTGCTTCTGTGGTAGCTGTATGGTGGTTATATGGTAGGTATATGGTGCTTCTATGGTTGCTGTATGGTGGTTATATGGTAGGTATCTGGTGCTTCGGTGGTAGGTGTATGGTGGTTATATGGTAGGTGTATGGTGGTTTTATGGTAGGTACATGGTGCTACTGTGGTAGTTATATGGTAGGTATATGGTGCTTTGCTGGATTGTGTATGGTGGTTGTATGGTAGCTATATGGTGCTTCTGTGGTAGCTATATGATGGTATATGGTGCTTCTGTGGTAGCTGTATGGTGGTTATATGGTAGGTATATGGTGCTTCTATGGTTGCTGTATGGTGGTTATATGGTAGGTATCTGGTGCTTCGGTGGTAGGTGTATGGTGGTTATATGGTAGGTACATGGTGCTACTGTGGTAGTTATATGGTAGGTATATGGTGCTTTGCTGGATGGTGTATGGTAGTTGTATGGTAACTATATGGTGCTTGTGTGGTAGCTATATGATGGTATATAGTGCTTTGGTGGTGGTGTATGGTGGTAATATGGTAACTGTATGGTATATTTTATGGTAGATGTATGGTATTTTTTATGGTAGATGTATGGTAGCATAAATTTGCATAAATTTGTCCCAAAAATGTAAATGAGATGTATGGTATTTGTATGGTATATGTATGGTATATGGATGGTACATGTGTTATGGTATGTGTATGGTATATATATGGTACATGTGTATGGTGTATGTATGGTATCTGGTATTTGTATGGTATTTGTGCTATGGTATTTGTGATGTATTCATATGGTATTTGAATGGTATAAGTCTATGATACCATACAATACCATAGTATGGTATGGTACCATACATTGTATGGTATTTTTATGGTATACCATAGCAATTTTTTTTGTAAGGGATACATCCATATAAATGCAAGAATCATATTGTAGCAGATCACGACATGTATATCCATTTTTTGAATCCCTTCACTTAATGTTGGCTCCACAGGCAGTATGACTGCCAAAATTTAGCAGTTATTCATAACAAAATGATCCAAAACTCCCAATATTCTACAATACCTATAATCTGATGAAATATCAAATTGACGAGTTATGCATGGCCCAGCGGCATGCATCGTAAAACATGTTATCTGACATAAAAAACGGATATATAAATAATGTTAAGAAAACAAATTCACTTGTACAAAATGAATACATCTGAGAGGTTACAATATCTATATTCCAAAAGATTATCCATACTGAAATAAATGCATTTGTGCTCACACATATCAGTATGACATTACAGCTCTGTGACAAACATAAATACCTTCTTTAGTTGGCTAGTATAATACATATTTATGGAGCATGAAAGAAATCAAATTATTCTGCATACAAAGGATTGAAGACAAACAAAGAACGTATGACATATACATATGACATGACATGCAACATCTTATTGATAAATTATGCACATACAACTGAATCTGGAATGGCCGACAAGATTAGGCTATGCACACTCCTGCCACTAGAGGGGGTAAGTTAGTAGTCGGCTGTGGGACGCTGATTGACACTAGGTGGTGAACGATATCCTGTTTGCTTCATTTGAGTTTCAGAAGAGCATGCAACCCTCAGCGACAGAGGAGGAGGAGGAAGGTAGAGATGGTAAAGGAGGAAAACTAAGAGGAAGGAGTGTGAGGGGAAAAGAAGAAGAGAATGATCATGAGAGAAAAGCAGAAAAATGAAGAGAAGAATCAGAAGAGAGAGAAAGGACAGAAATGAATAGAAAAAAGAAGAGGTAGAGGAAGAGAAAGGGAGGAAGAGAGGAAGAAAGAAGATAAAGAGGCGGAAGAAGTGGAGGAGGAAGAGCAGGAAAAAAAAAGATGTAGAAGAGGAGGAGGAAAAAGAAGAAAGATGAGAAGGAGAAGAAGATAAAGAGGAAGAAAGGGAAGAGGATGAAGTGGTAGAGGAAGAAGTAGATGGAGCACAAGAGGAAGATAAAGAGGAGGAGATAGAGGAGGAAGCAACCAATCCAAGATGACCAGGAGAGACTGGTTCCAGAAGGCTAAGGCCTTACAATGTGTCTGAAAACGTGCTTTCCCAGCAATTTGATTTCATCAATAAAAATATAATAGCACATGAAAGTAGGGAGATGGCGAAATATTCTTGCCCTTTCTGGAGCATCTTACTGGTAATGATGCTATTCAATAATAGATAAGAGCTCTTACCGTGTGTTTTACTACTACACAAAAACAACATATGAAGAGAGCTTTAACTCTTTATGTGCCATGCTGGAAACACTCTGTGTGCCACATTATTCTGAGACACCAACGATGTCATGCTTTGAGAAAACATTCTGTTTTTCAAATCTATGTAACTATTATAGTTTTCTGTTGAGTTGGGCATGTAGTGAGCAAAGTTGTAGAGAAAATCCCAAGCTTTGTTTTGATGTACCGGTAACGTGCATGCTATTGGAAACTCTATCATTGTTTTTCTTTAAAATGAATCGTATAGCTAAATTACTGTAAAGGCATGACTATTGTACATCAAAAAGAGACAGAAACTTAGAATTTACACCTAAATTAAGTAGGGAACAATGCTTGTTAGTCAATAGCGACATGAACTGCAAGCTATATGTGAGAGGAACGAAAGCGAGAGAAACGCTTTCATCGAACTGTGGCATTTGGCGATTTATCGATCAGTTTGGGCAGGCTTGTGCATTTGAGCAGAATATGCGAAGTTGGCACGCCGTCGACTGAGTCGAACGTGCGAATGTGACACATTAGGAGTTAATACCCATCACATTCATAAATAAATGAATCTTATCCACTCTCAAAAATTCTTGGAAATACCTACTCGATATAGATTGGCAGGTAATTTGTAATTCATGTTTTGACTATGGAACCTTCCACCCTCCCCCCTCCACACCCTCACTTATCTGTGTTTATGTGTGCTTGTTTGTGTTTCATTGCCCGATACAATCAGCTCTGTCTCATACTACTTTTCAATTAAAGCCAAAACATAGTTCTGGTACGCCAGCAAAATTGTCAAATTTCGCTCCGAAATGTACACATATGCATAAGAAATGAGTGGAATAACGCTGTAATAACAAGATATTTGTTGAGTAATGACAAAAATGTGAAATATTAACCAAAAATGTCCGCATCTCAGAACTTACCCGATCGAGGTCAGTTTAACTCGGACTCGGGGACAACTCGGCCTCACTTTGATGGCGGGGCCAAGTTGTCCCTTTGGATTTTACAGTGTTGTACTATGGAAGCGCTTCGCGTTCTGGCTGGTCGCACTTATGGGCCGAGTTAATACAGCGCGCGCATCAAAGAACATCTGGCGCGCCTACAAAAAATGAACATGCGCTTATGTAATTCAATTCAATTCAATTCAAAGTTTATTTCATTTTCCGACAAAACATAAGTTACACTTCTTTTGACAACAGAGAATAAGGTAAACAGAACATTATGTATTGAAAAGAATGTACAACATTGAGGACCTTATAGTAATTATACATTGTTGTGAAAAAAGAAACAGAAGTGATCGAAATGAGGTACATGTATAACTTTGCTTAAAGTGCGAAAAATGGAGAGACCCACTAAAAAGACAGAGCTTGTAGAATGTGGGCCCCTCTGGAAAAATAACATCAGTGGGAAGATAATTGAAGCATCATAAATACAAAAGGAAAAAGAAAAGAAAAGAAGAAGAAGAAGTCTGGAAGCCCACTGAGAATTAGATTCACAGATAAATACATTTACTTTTATAGACGCGAACGAACATAGAAAACGACTAGACAACGAAACAACTACTGAAGAAAAGGTTGTACAGGACAAAACGGAATGGACAAGACTAACAAACAGAAGACAAAATAGCAAACGAAAATGCACAACAGAGACAGCGATCTCCGACAGAAGCATGTCAAGAGAAACAGATGATAGTTGTGGAGAAAAAAAGTGATATTGTAACGCCAGAAAGGAGAAAAGCAAGGAAATGAGGGGACGTATGAACTGGAGTAAGACAGAAATTCAAGTCTTGACGCTTTGGGCGATAGCGTAGATGGCAGCAGACATCCACTAAAAAGAATACAATTTTTTCTTCAAAGAGGAAAAAAGGTAATTAAGTCAGTAAGTGAGAAAGAAGGCCAAACGGCTAGTTCAGTACTGTAGAGTCATACGATTGCAATAGAAAGGACCTCAGTCTCCTCTTGAAAGAATATATAGATGGGGCGTTTTTTATATCATGATTCAAAGAATTCCAATAATTTGGGCCTATATAAATAAGTGTATTTTTAGCAAGGATCGTGCGTAAAAGGGGTAAATGAAATTCATTGGAACGCCTAGTGGGATATTCATGAAATGATTGGTTTTTGAGGAACATAGAATCAAAAATAGATGGAAGCAGATTGTTGCAATAATTGTACATAAATTGGCCTAAATTATACAAAAACAGATCTTTAATTTTCAAGAGCTTGCTAGAGGCAAACAACGTGTTTGTATGAGAACGTACAGGGGAATGGCAGATAACGCGGAGGGCTTTCTTTTGCAAGAGGGACACTCTTTCAAGTAAATTCTGATGCGTGTTGCCCCAAACTAAAACTCCATAATTCAAATGAGGCAATATTAACGACGAATATAACATAAGTAATACTTTTTGTGGAATATAAAATTTCAATCTATTTATAACACCTATATTACGCGATATTATGTTACAAATATTATCAACATGTGATTTCCAGGAAAGTTTATCATCCACAATGACCCCCAAGAATTTAATATTTGATACTCTTTGTAGATGAGAATCATCTAAAACTATATTTGTGTTTAAATTATCAACAGTATTACTAAAAATCATATATTTTGTTTTTTGAGCATTGAGTGATAACTTGTTAGCTCTGACCCAGTTGGTCACTTTTTGCAATTCAATATTGATTTTGTGAACGAGAAAATCAATATCGTTATGGGCGAAAAATACATTTGTATCATCTGCGAAATGAATAAAAGAGAGATCATCAGATACGCGACAAAAATCATTTATATAGATAATGAACAATAACGGCCCTAAAATACTTCCCTGTGGGACGCCACATTTAACTTCTCTGATAACTGAATCATTATTATTAATTGTAACAAATTGTTTTCTATCGACTAAATAACTCTTGAACCACTCCAAGGCCTTCCCACGTACTCCATAATGCGATAACTTATAAAGTAAAATGTCATGATTGATGGTGTCGAAGGCCTTGGAGAAGTCCAAGAAAATACTAACTAAATGAGAATGATTATCAATGGCATGAACTACTCTATCAACGAAATATAAAAGAGCATGCGAAGTACTATGTTTTTCACGAAAACCAAACTGAGAGTTCGTAAAAACTTCATGTACCTTCAAAAAATTGATCATTCTCTTATAAATAAGTTTTTCTAAAACCTTAGACAGTGAGGACAATAATGAAATTGGGCGATAATTGCTGACTACAAATTTATCGCCTTTCTTAAATATTGGTATTACTTTAGCCAATTTCATTTTATCGGGAAACACACCGTTAAAAATTGACAAATTAAATATATGAACAAGTGGATCAGCAATCGAGGAAATAACACCCTTAAGTATAAAATTATCTATCTCATCATAACCAGAACTTCGTTTGTTCTCAAAAGAGGAAACTATATCAATAATTTCAAATCTATTAGTCGGTGTAAAAAATATGGAATCAGAGTTGCGCTGGCCTAAAAATTCAGTAAAATGAGTTTCTGTTGCAGGAATAGTTTGAGCATAGTTTTCACCTATTTCTGAAAAATAGGAATTAAAAATATTTGCAATATGAAGAGAATCATTAATCAATTCATCATTCATTTTAATTTTGTCAATGTCAGAGTTTTTACTCGGAACATTCATGGCCTGTTTTAAAACTTTCCAAGTATTTTTCATATCAAACCTATATCTCGAGAATTGCTTAAAGTAATATCTTTTCTTTTCAGAACGTAAAATCATTGTCAAAGTATTTTTGTATGATGTATATCTATTCTTCGATCGCTCAGTTTTTTCCAACTTATATTTATAATACAAACGATTTTTCCTATTAATTGAACGAAGGATTGATTTTGAGATCCAAGGTAACCTGGGTGTTTTTTTGTAATCTGTTCTATTTTTTTGTTTTGGAATTACATCATCTAAATGATGATTGAATATTTCCATAAAATTATGAAAAGATATATTGATATCATCGCTGCCAAACACTCCTGACCAGTCAGCATTCTCGAGAGCCACATCAAAACTAGCTAACTTTTCGGGTGAAACTCTACGACTAAACAAAGGAAATAAGGGAGGTTTAATATTAGATGAAGTTTTAAGAGTAAAATAAGTCATTATTGGAAAATGATCAGTCATATCTGAAATAATTAGGAAAGAGTCGGGGAGGGGTAGAATATTACAAAAAATGTTATCAATGAGGGTGGCAGAACGATCTGTAATACGTGTGGGTTTGGAAATGAGCGGAAGAAAGGATGAGGATAAAAGTGTGTGAAGAAAATCACTAGAGATATTATCATGCTCAGATTTCAGCAAATCAATATTGAAATCGCCGAGTAAAAGGCAATCCTTATTTCGGAAAACGTGTGAATTTGCCAAATCTGAATAATAGGTTAAAAAATCATTAGCGTTTGAATTAGGAGGTCTGTATACAATGCCTAACATAAGATTTTTACATCCTGGGATGAGGATTTCTATAAACAAAGATTCAACCGTTTCGTCCATTCTAGAAATATCTTGATGGACAATAGTTTCAAAGGAACCTGATATGTACAATGCAACACCCCCACCATTCTTATCAGGCCTATTATTAACAAATAAATCGTAACCATCAATTGCAAAGGAATTTTCTGCATTAGAAGTTAACCATGTTTCACTTAATCCAATAACCGATAACGATTGACTTTCATCAGATTCTAATAAGTACTTTAAATCATCAAAATGTTTATTTAAACTCCTAATATTTAAGTGTAACAAACAAAACGTATCCTCAGAGAAGTTATGAATCATATCTTTGTATTGATTTACTGTAATATAATTGCATAACATATTTTGAGTGAAATCATTACTAAAATCATGAGGCAATTCATTTGTTCCTGTATTCAGGGTATCGGTAACAAAATCATCATAAGGGGTGGTTCCTGTACTGGTTAGCCCACTAACTGGGTCAGAGTCTAACCTAGTGTTCCTAAACAATTCAAAAAAGTCATCATTCGATACGGAATAAAATGGAGCATTAAAAAAATTAGCCATGATTAAAGGTACGAGACGAGATTATAAAAGTCTGCGATGTCAACAAAACTAGGATGTCGTAAATAAGTGGATGATACAAGAAAATAACCAGTCGCCAGAAAGAGGCAAAACACTGGAGTAATCTACAAGTATAAATGGCGTCAAAATCACGATAAGCTGGAGATCGCTGAGGAGAAGAACGTGAAACGAGAAAGAGCAGAATAAGGTAAGTGAGAACGTTCAGAAGCATCGTCAGAGAAAGACATAGAACACACACAACACAACACAATAACAAGAATAAATCAAGTGTCTCTGTGGGCTTCCGAAAGAGGAGGACAGGGATGAGAAGGGAAGTAAAAGAACGAGCTCGACCGGCTGTAGTCGAAAGAGGAGAAGTACAAAGACGTGAGTTGCGCTAGCGTAAGAATTCAAAGTGCTGCACAGTGCGCAAACTTGTGAATTGCAGCATAGACACACCAACTGAAACTTTGACGGAAAAAAAAAGAATCAGTAAGAGTTCAGTGGAAGCAGTATATATCGACAGCATGAATGGCTGTCCGTGCCAATCATACATTTTTGGCAAAGCCAAACATCCAAAGTTACATAAAAGGAAGAAGAAGAAGAAGAAGAAAAAAAAAAAAAAAAAAAAAAAAAAAAAAAAAAAATGTATAGAATAATGGTGATCACGAACTGCGTTTAAATTGTCTGAAATAGGGTCGAGTTGTCCCTGAGACCGAGTTAACCTGGATCTTTCTAGGAATAAAAGGCAGTATACCGACTTTTATTTATGATCTCAAAATACTCCGAAACAATTCATCATCCCGGCAAATCGTGTCAGCCAGGTTAGTTTCTCGGTAGACTCTTTCGATATATTGCAAGCAAATATGAAACAGTGCAAGACGGGTTCTCAGACCCTTACCAGAACTATGTTTTCACTTTAAATGTCAAGAATTACACAGTGAATTTGTCTTAACCCATGTAAAATAGTATGATTTTAATGGATTCCTTCAGTACTAAGAGGATTGCTTCACAACACATGTAAAAAGTTGCATGGTTCAGTCATCTTGGAGGCCAGAAAAGTGTGTTTTAAGTTGAAACTGGTGATCTCTGATTTCCACCTCTTCTAAAGAAGTGCTATTTTTCTTAAGCCAGCAATATGGAAGCACAAAACTGAGTATATAAGCAGCATCTTTTACAGTCTCTATACAGCTATGCTTCACTGATCTGACATTGTTTTTCTCCATATTCAGCCTGAAAGCATACAGTAAAAGTGGAAAATTTTATGGTGTGGAAATTTTCGTGCATTTCATGCAACCAGGGGCTAGTGCAAATTTCAGATTTTTTTTTGTTGAAATTTTTGCATGCAATATGTTCCTGTAATTAATGTCCTGATTCTGCGGAATTAAAAACCACGCGAAATTCATCTAACTCGGACAAGCACGAAAAAATATTCACATGAAAATATCAACTTTTACAGTATGCCAAAATTTGACAAATGAGCAACAGTGGTGCTGATTATATTGAAGTACTTATGGACAGAATGTGCTTAATGAGAATGCCAAGTTCCAGGATGATATGATGATTCCTTCACAGCTGTAGCCATGGAGTTTTAAATCCCTTCTTTGTGTGGATACAAGAAAGAGTGAGTCAGTGAGTTTCAGCAGTCCCTGAACTTTAAAGGGACTGTACAGTACTGGTTGAGGTAGGGATTCATGTTTTGAACATTCCTAAGTGAGATAATGAAAAGCCTCTTATGAAATATGAAAGAGCATGTAATTTTAAGAAGGATTCAACGTTTATTTGATGAAAATTGGTTTTCAAATGGCTGAGATATCCAAAAAAGTGCTAATAATAAAAGGCGACATGCCCCAACTTTATTAGTATCTCTTTGTTTCACCTTGTTTTTGGATATCTCAGCCATTTCAAAACCGATTTTCATCGAATAAACTTTTGATACCCCTTAGAACCGCATGCTCTTTGACATCTCATAGAGTGGTTTCTGAATATCTCACAAAACGTTAAAAGCTAAATTTTCACCTCGACCAGAACTGTACACACCCTTTAAAGCCCTTTTTTCTACAAAGTAACAATTCTGAGTGAGCCTTGATCTGCTGTCACTTACTTCATTTGATGAGGAACACCTCACATTGATTAGTTATAAGTCATCTTAAAGCTGAGAATCTCTTCTCTTAAAATCTGACCTGATCTAGGAATTCTCATCTGGCAGACCCTTTGTGGTTTTGTGATGAAAGGTCACATTTATGAACACACTTTAATAGCATTGTAACTAACTACTCAAAATCTCAAAATATCTATCTATATCTGCATAAATCAAGACATCAAAAATCTTAGAGAACAACAACAACAAACTTTTTCACTTTGAACATAATATTTTGTAGGTAAGATTGGAATTTGCATCACCATTTTTTTGCCTACCACAATTAGAAAGCTGATATTTGATAGCTGTCTACTGCTATTGGGCATTTGTGAGCTTAATGTCAGTTGATGACAAACATATCTCTTTCATAATATCCACATTAGAATACAATGTCTAATCATCTTTTGTCAACACTTGTGAATTGCCTCTTTCAGCAGTGAATCAACACCGATATGCCACTGATTTCAAAGACAAAAACCACAAAATGTGATAAGTCTACGATAAGTACCTATGAAGTTGAGTCATCCTTACATACAGAATCACACATGAGTGGCATCTATTACCATGACGACCTTAAGAGTTGAACGAACCTTTGTGACAATGTATTGTGGTAGAGGGGAAGGAAGGGGACAAGGGACCGGCTCAAGCGGTGCAGGGCAACCACCTGTGAAAGGGGACAATCACAAGTGAAAAGGTGTATGCTCTTTGGGTGAGTCATGCAAGAGCAGCCCGCATCCAGATACTGGGCCCAGTTTGGGTGCTGCCTGTTGTTTGTTCTCTTCTTCCCTCACATCTTCCTGCTCTCATCATCATTGTCTTCACTGGCCTCACAGTAGTCTTAACCCGTTGAGGACGGACTGTTTTTGTTATAGCACGCATTTCCCATAGACACCTGCCCGAGTATTCTCGGGACTCGTCTT
The DNA here is from genome assembly GCF_040938485.1 of Diadema antillarum. NCBI lineage: Eukaryota > Metazoa > Echinodermata > Echinoidea > Diadematoida > Diadematidae > Diadema > Diadema antillarum. Next base: position 328,634 of record NW_027271407.1, on the reverse strand, counting down.
CAACAGGTTAAGAAGAGCATTGTGCAATCTGCCTCTTCAAGTTCAAAGGTCCCTCCTAACTTTCTTTGGAGAGATAGACAAGCCAATGTGTGAGGTCCTGGACTCTGAAGATGTAGGTAGGTTGACATCTCATTTGTGAAGAGCCTATCAAAGAGTGTGTGCACCTTCTAATACCTCCCATCTAATACTCTGTGAGAGATGGACTATAATGTTTGAGATTTTAACTCTGAAGAGGCAAACCGCTTGACATCTCCTTTGAAGAGCCAGCCAAGACACGGATGAAACTTCTTCTCTAATTCAATGAGTATCCTTTTCATTCAAATAATGAAATGAAACTAGGCAAACTCATGTATCAAACTAATGTGTGGGACCTAAACTGGGAATATAAGGAAGAAGGAAGAACGGAGAAGATTCCTTGTGTTTGCTCACCTCACTCTCGTAGTCTGTTACTGTGGCAAAGCTGAACTTCCGATTCAAGTTTCCTTTTTGTATGTTACACAGCTGACATGCCTGGAAGTCAATCTGAAAGTAAAAAAAAAAAGGGAAAAGATGTTGATTCAATAAATACAAGAGAGTCTTCCATACTTTAGTATACTATTTTCCTGGAATACTGTATCTGTAAAACATATGTTTGGAAAGTATCAGGCATCACATGAAAGTGTCATCACAGACTTTCATGACTTCTCAATGCAACAAATTCATTGTCTTTCAATGTTCACTCTCCATAACAATCCAAACCTTCACTTTGTGATTTGGGTATTGAGTTTGTGGCTGCATCTGTAATTTCATGAAAAATTGCAGAAACCAATTAGTGAAATGACAATGAAATGTATAATTTCAGCAACACAAGCTGGCTGCTGCCTTACATTCTAATCCAAAAGTCACCATGTCAAACAATGATTTTGATTAGAAGAACCACCTGTTTCATATCAAAAAACATTAACAAGATCACTGACAGACTGAGACATAGCACTGAATAAATTAATGACTCATTTTACACAGCTAGATAAAAGTACAACAACGCAAGCACCTTAAAACAAAATATATCGTTCAAACAACACTCTCCTAGATATATTAGTAAGAAAGAACAACAATCATAAATATCCAAAATTAAAGCAGTGTCTTGAATATCATTACATGGCAATCACTTTCTGTGGTGATTACTCTGCTCACTTGAATTTCAGTTGACAGGATGATCATGATTGATTGGCTGACTGATAATTAAATGTCACTCTATGTGGGAAGGTCACATGCTCCTAGCCACAATGACATCATCTGTAGGGAATTCCCCCAACAGCTAGACTTGTCAACCAGGAGTTTTACACGCCAAGGACAACCAACTTCCTGTGGCATGCTGACATCATGTACAACTTCCTGTCTTCAAGCATTCTTGTGTGTGTGAGTGAGTGTGTGTGTGTGTGTGTGTGTGTGTGTGTGTGTGTGTGTGTGTGTATGAGTGTGTGTGTATTTTAGACTGGTCTTGCCATGTCAAAATAGAGAGAATTGATGAGTTTGATTTTCAGGTAGCCATTGTAAGGCTTGTTCCCAAAATAATCATATCAGGTGCCTTGGTCATATATGGGATGCAGTTATACATGGGATGGAATAAGATGGATGGGTACTTGTATCTCATTCCTACTGTGGTTAGTGGTAACACTTTGGCATATACAACATTTTTTCTGCTCATTCTTCTCCTCCCCCCCCCCCTTTTTTTTTTGGGGGGGGGGGGGGTCGGTTATAGTAGAAATATCTTGAAGTAAGAAATGATATGTACTGGATCAATAAGAAATTCAAACCAATAATCACTCCTGTCATATCTATAACCATGCTTATTTCATTGATTGGTTACTAATTGATTGAAATGGAATACATAATTCTAACAGGGGTGCAAGCCAACCATCCTATACCAAAAACCTTAAGACATACCCCACTGTCACAAACTTTACTGCATGCTTCCTTTTACATACAGCCATGATCTATCCTAACCTGCCTTAATAGTATATGTACATTGTATATTACCGGAACAAATAGGTCAGATCTCTGAGGATGTACAAGTAGTTTAATCCTTCCCACATGTGTACATGCCAGTAGAGACAACTTTCAATGTCCCTATACCCATTTCTGTGCCCCTTCCTAACAGCAGGCAAGAACTTCTGTTTATCAACAGCCTAGATCTCAGTGCAGCCTAATCATCATGTTTTACTGTTGTAGTCAAGCCTAGTTTATAACTCTGAACAACTTTTCTATTCAGAAATAGAAAAGGATAAGGATGCAACACAGAGTTACGCTCCCTAAATCTGCATTTTGCGATTTTCGAAATCCTTCCTCTGTATTTTATTCCTCATTAGACTGACTCAGCCAACATTTAGGCCTACAATACAGGTGAGCACTGAATGATGCGAAGTTAGATAGAAAACTCCACACTTCTTCAAAGTTGTCAACTTTTTCTGGCTTTTACTGAATGTTTTGAAAAATGTCTGCATGTAACTTTCCCTTTCTTCCCACCATTTGACCTTCACTTTTCACACCTTTATGATTTTTAACTAGATCATAACAAAAATGAATAAAATATCCTCTGCCCTGTAAATGGCCTTGACAGGGATGGGGGGGGGGGGGAGGGGCTTAGTTAATTGTTCATTACCTCTGAGCTACATCTAACATAATGCTAGGAGAAAGTAGGGGGAAATTGCATTAAGCTCTACTTTAAAAGTCATCACGCATAATGATGGGGTCCTTAAAATGGGCCTTAAGGTCAACTGAATTCATAATGAAAGAAAGACTTCCGGGTAAACATACACACACACCCACACCCACATATCAGGAAAAGCACGTGCTGAGATGGGAAGCCTCTAAATTTTAACCTACAGTAAGTTTCAGCATGAGCTAAGAAACATAGGTGCCATTCATCACAATACCAATGAAACAGGTTAAAGTGAAGATGCCAAAATATGAGGAGAAAGATAAAGATAAAAATCAGTCTTTGCAATTATTTTTGAATTCCTATGATTGCCCCCTTCCATGATGTTCAGCCCTCTTGTTCAGATGGCAATGTCTCAAACTCGTAATATTATAAAGTGAATAAGATGATTCCTAACATTTGAAGAGTAATATATCAACTATACTGTGAGAGAATGGACAATGTTCAAATCCCATTTGATATATTAAAGCTACCAGGAACATTTCTGACATGGATACTCTACATAGAATCTAGAAGGTTCAGCTGAGTTTTTTTGTTCTCTATGAGGTATCTACATGCTGCATAGAAGCTAAAATTTATACAGAAATAATTTTACATTATCACTCAGCAATGTTTGAAACTTCTGAAATCATACAATTTCATTCACTTTTTTTTTCTTGTGCAGTTAATTATTCAAGAATGTTGTTTATTTTTGAATGATTGCATCACAATTTGCCCCCATGTCTGTCATTGAGGAAATCATGGTTGTAATGCCAGTGCTGACTTCTCATTAGGCACCATGGTAACTGAGCCATTAGGCCCACATGATCATGTGAAATTTGCTACATCCACGGACAGCCACTCTAGTCATGAAGGTTCTTCTTAAGCGGGTGTGTGCCCTATGGGGGTAGTGACTGTCAAGAGTTCGCTATAATCTCCCCCTGTCACAAGATTATGCTGCCATGAGGAAGTGTATTCTGTAGCCAAGATACACATGTGGTGGTGGTGATGGTGGTGGTGGTGGGGGGGGGGGGGAGGGGGGGAGGATGGAGTTGAGGGCATTATTGCATAGCCATCTATCCTGTGGGATAGTAATGCATAAGTGGGGGGGGGGGGCAGGGGAGGAGGGATGTCTTTTAATAAGGATATCAGGTGCAGCTTAGTCTGGGTGATTAGCATGCCATTTTTAAACTCTCTCAGGGCAAGGTATCAAACAATACAGGAACACTTTTCTGATCATCAAAGACTATAATTGTTTATGAAAGGCAGGTCAGTGTATGCACCCATAACACTATTGAACACAGAGTTCACTATTCATCATCACCTCAGCATTAAATTGTACCATAGCAGATCAACATGTACCTACAGGTAATCCTGATGGATCACATTTGCTTCACTGAAAAATGAAAATATGACTGATCTTGTCATTTTTCAGCTTGCATTTGATATGGTAATCATTTACTGTAACTCTGAAAACTTTGCTGTTGAGACCAAGAGAAGTGGGAATGCATTGCTCTGTGCTAGGGCTGCGACAAATTTAGTAAAGTAAATTCATAGCATATCAAACTAGGCTAGTGCTGAACTATCTTCTCCCAGTCAAAGTTTGCAACCACACAACTTTGTGTATTTTCAGTAAAGAGAAGGTGAAGAAGGTAAAACAGAACATGTGACTGAAGTCTCTAAATCAACTAAAATTTTAGAGGAACCAAGGCAAGTCATGAATAGACTATAATGGGAATTGACAATATCTTGAAGGTGAAAGGTCAACATCTCTTACCTGAAGAATTCTCCGCTGGCATGTTCGGTGTTTGTAGTACTTGTACACACCAAAATTGTACACCCTCTTCTCCTGAAAGGCATTGCTGACCTCGGCGATTGTTCGTGCCTCCGTCTCTGCTGATGCAACAATGCCGAGTAACCGGGAGTAGTGGACCGCATCATCTATGGATATCCTACCAGTCTGTGATGGTTAAAGATGAGATAGGAACAATTATGGAAGATATATAAAATAGTTGATACTGGTAAGTGTTTGGAATGCTGTCGAGAGAAAGAAATGAGAAATTTATAAGCCAGATGATATATAAAAGTAATTTTGGAGATGTCTTTATTTCTTCATTTTGAACCACAACCTTTTCTAGCATCAAATGTGGAGATCAACAAATATTCTGTCTTTCCTACAAGCTCCAGCCTATCAACTCACAAATGTAAATTCAATTAAATTCAATTACACTTGATTTCCACAAGGTAATACCGGTACATAATACAAAAATTGACAAGTCATATTGTTTGAACAATTAATAAGAAATGCAAGTTATAAAGTATGATACAAGTTATGAAGTATGATACTAAATATGTATATGAATGAATATATAATCACAGAAACAATGCATACCTTCCAAGGATGACAAATAAATATGGCAATGGGCAAGAGTGATCTCCTAAAAACACAGCTTGTCAGATGTGGATCACTCAATAAACAGTATGCAAATAACACATTTATTTAAAATTAATATATGTTCAGCTAAAGCATTTGTTAAATGATATAATATTTCATTATATCATGACTGAAGTATTTATATGAAAAAGTAACCCCTCTCACCTTGACCAGGTTGGCAAGTATCATTCGCTGGGCATCACCACTCTTGAAGTTCCGGTCGGTGGCAAATTTCTTGAGGAGGTCGTCTCGGTCGTCCCGTGAGATCTTACCCTGTGCCACCATTAGGTCAAGGAGCTCGTCGCTCCGCTGCCACTCCTTGTCCACCAGGATGGAGGAGCAGACAGACTTGGGTCGGATGAGGGAGATGCGGCTACCGCCCCCACCGCATCCATCCTCCTCGCCGGGCGGGGACCGCTGGCGAGCAAAGTGCTTCAGCAGGCTGCGTCCCCTGCTGCGGGAGGACATGCGATCCTGCAGAGGGAGAAAGAGATAGAAAATTGGACCGTTTTTATAAGTGAAAGACAGCATATCTTTCATTACCCTCTCTCACATCAAAGTATGTAAAATCAACCACAGACCACTCATAATCTACAAACTTTTAATGAATTTTAATTATTGTAAAACCACACATTTTCAAGTGCATTTTAATTTCACAAGAGCCAAGTTCTTGCCTACACTATAATGCATTGGATTCCAGTGGCATATTCATGAAAATTTCATGCCGCAAAAAAAAGCGGTCAGCTCCAATTTGCATTTTTTTTTTTTTGCTTTATAGTACAGCTAGATTCTGAAAAAGACAATTAGCTATTATAAACACACAGCCAAAGGTGTCAAAAGAAATAACAAGCAGTCACAGTCCTATATGATTGGCTGTCCACAATCACAGGGATACTAAACGATGTGGCAGCTTAACCCGTTCAATACTAAATTCCGGATCCCTATAGATTTGATACACAGGCCACCAGGTTCCCATATGGAATGGGTTAAAAGGGGCACTTGGCACAAACTCCTTTTGGGGCACATATGAAGGAAATGGTATGTAACAGTATGCACAGAGGAAACACACCCTGAAACATATAGTCTACTCCTGGAAGTATTGGGGTGTAAATGACTCTAAGGGTTTAAAGAAATACATTTTTGAAGCATCTTTCTACTTCAATTGTAGTGAGTACATGTAAATAAATAAAAATAAAACAGTTTAGAGCAAAACCATACCATGACACCCAGGTGTCTACTACTGTGGTACAGCAAGGAAAATTATTTTTTAAAGTGACCTGAATTTGTCTGGGTAATGTTTCTATGCATTATATGTTGGGGAATAAAAATGAGGTGACTTCTCGACATGTTTGTGCAAGGAGAGAGGCTGCCACCATGAATAGGATATCCATTTTCAATACATTCAAAAGAAATACTTAGATCATCCACTAGGTGTTCAACAAGAGCAATTTCCTGAGAGGATAAATGCCATCCTTGATTTTGTGAATTCACATGCAACTCAACATCACTCTCACTATATACCAAGGCCTCTTGTGGTGTCTTTCATAGTAGCAGTAAGTTCTCTTGACAAGTTTAACATTTCCAATAGATGTTGGAACATATATAGTTTACATTAGTCACACATAGGTATAAATCACACTCTTTAGCATTTACTGGAACATGTATTTAGCAAAACTTTGATTTGCCAGAGCCATTACATAAATCACTGACTCAGTGCGTCAGCTTAAAGGCATTTTGGCTCCACCTCAAAATTTACTCTGCGATCAGGACAGGATCAATCTACTGCCCTAATCCCAGTCCCAGAAGTGAAATTTGGTGTGGGATGGAATTAATGTCACATATCATATATTGCGCGGCTCTTTGCGGACTTTTTGCTTTATAAACAAGCTTTTTTCTGTTTTCCTTCAATGTGACTTTCTTTACATGTCCATTTGAAATACATGGCACTGTTGATTTGTAGCAAATTCATCTACAATCTGCCAAAATACAATTATTATCAAAACTAAAATGCAATTATCAAAAATTGTATCTATCACTTCATTGACAACATGATAAAAAATATGTATTTGATACAGTGTGCGACTTAAGCCACCTACAGCACACGTGTGCACCGTTTCTACAATCATGCCTTATTTGGAAATATTCCTTCAAATCAGGTACAGTTCACTCCTCCACAATAAGCAACCATGTGAATGCTATTGCTTATGTAATTTACAACATTCAAGAAGTTTCTCACATGGACAACTGATTTTCCTTTAAAATGATATGGCACCTTTCCCCTGGCACAGTGACAGCAAATTTGTCACATGTGTTATTAAATAATTCAATTCCACCTACATCAAACTGTTTCAGCTGATACTGTTGGGTACACAGGTTTCACTTTTCGAGATGATCATCAATATTATGGTTTCCTGACAGAAATTCTCACAGAGAGATATCCCGCGAGCCGTCAAAAATGACTTATAATAACAGTGAGAAACTCAGTGAGTCTTTGGGCATGTTATCACTTTGTTGAGTCACTACCCCTTTCCAATCAATGGAATAGATTAAATTAGAGTAGGAAGAAATTCTCTCCCCTGAGCGATGACGAACATCACAATCTCCTGCACGGAGTTCACATTTTACCTTAAAGGCACTATTTACCATTGGGAGCAGTGATATAAAAGATGTTCGACTTATCACACTTGATGCATATGTATAGTTCAGATGTATAAAAAAATCCTACCATATAAAACTTTGGTGATAAAGCTGCAGATATATGGAGATATCACTAATTTTCTCAATAAACCATAACTGTAAATGGTCTATTCTAGAAACAATTTGTATAAAACAACTGTTCACATTTGATATATATCCACAATACTTCACATTGAATATACTGATTAACATTTTTATGTTGGTTTTTTCTATCCTTAACTCATATTTTTAAACTATTTTGAAGCAACAAAGCCATTTTTTTTTTCATCTGCAAATGATAAATAGTGGCTTTAACCCAATCTGTGCTGCAAGTTCAAAATGTCATTGCTTTAGGTTATGAACTGCACATGGTAGACTTGTCTTTTTAAATAACTGGATCATACCTGTTCAAGACTAGTCCTAGGTAGTATACTCCGGCAGGTGTACATATGCGAAATGTGTGTTATAGCAAATTATCAGCTTGTCCTCAACGGGTTAATCAAACATGAGGCATGAACAATCTATGTTTCTTTTCACTGCTACTGCCTGATAACATTTAACAATCTGTATCCAAAATATGAGGCAATCTGTCTGTACATTTAGGGGTTTTCATCTTGAGTATGATCCTTTCCTCTCAACAATGTATGGCAATGTGTTGGAAGTACTTTGTCATGTTAACCTATTCCTTCCGCAATTCTCCGAGAACCCCCAAAATGAGATTATTTTTGTCTGTCAACAGAGAACAGACAGGTTGATAAGTTGTCTGTGCAAAGGTGGTCAAGCAGTTGCATGTATCCCATGGTCAACTGCATTGTGCCATTGAACAATGCACAATATAGATCAGGCATTATGGCCTGAATTCAAGAAGGTGGTACAATCTTTGTCCATGGTTTAAACCATGGACAAACGTATGGGGCACCAAGTGTCGCATGGCCTATTTTGTTACGAAATCAGTCATTTCCTAACGAAATAGGCCATGCAACACTTGGCACCCCATACAAAACTATGGTCTTTGTCCATGGTTTAAATCATGGACAAAGATTGCACCACCTTCGTGAATTCGGGCCTAGATGTGAATAGACTGTGCATTGCATGGGCTAGCAAACTCTTTTACATTCAGTTTTGAAACAGAAAAAGAACAAATATTGACAGAAGAAATTCTAATCTTTCAATCAAAGTCATACATAAACATGAATTTATACAAAGAATGCAGACACTCTTTTCTACCTTTTGGGAACCTTGTATACCACGTTCCGTATATATTTGACTTGATGCTATGGGAACCTGGAATATCATGTTCCCGTAGAGAATGAGTCACATTTTGATTTTTGTCTCTTCTTTTTCTTTTGAACAAGCATTCAGGACATCAGTAATGGTCTTGGATAGTCAAGCAGAATGAATGATTCATGTAACTATTTTGCCTTTTGATTTGTGATGAAAGGAAGAGAACTGGCGATGAATTGATCATGAGGCACTTAGTGTTAAGCCTACACTTCTTGAAAGTAACCGTTTCTGACATGGACAGAAAATCCAACAAAGACAGCCGCCATCTAGTGGCATTGTTGAATGGTCAAAAAAAAAAAAAAGAGAGAAAACAATGAATTCTACATGATTGACTGAAAATAGAATAACATAAACCTTCATACATTAGACCGCGCCGATACGCAGCATGAGTCACAGGACAAGTCTGACCTCAAACGGAATACCTCTGAAGACTTTCCGCAAATCTTTCGCATTAAAAACACAATATAAGGCTCTCGATGTCTAGATATCATGGGGAGAAAATGAGAAGGAATTTCTCTGGAATACAGTGACCTCACAGAGAAATTATTCAACAGGACATCCCCCTCTTTAAAGGACTCCAGACAAGAGTGGTATGAGCAATAAAGGTATTAAAATTCACAGGTAATGATCTCCAATGCATCCAAACATTTCATAATGATCTGTAATAGCACTCTAAGGAGTAATGTCTGAAAATTCTTACAGAAAAGTGATTCTATGAAGTCAGATAATTTCCACAGTGTGCAGTAGTGATGAATTTAATTAAAGAAAAGCACTTTTTGAAAGATCGTGTATCATCAAACTCTAGCCAGTGGGAACTGGGATCTACTACAGAGTAAATCATTGCTTAAAAACAACAAATACACATATGCAAAGGTTATGCAATACACTAAGAAGTGATCTTGTTTTCTCCCATGATTCTAAAAATTATCATCTATATAATTGATTACAAAAGTTGAAGTTTTATACTTGTTTTCTAGCCTCTACCTTTCCTTCATTAATTTGATGTCATTTTTTTTTACAACTACAAATATTTTATTACAGCTTAAAGCAAATAGAATACAGTCTCTGACTGATTATACCCCACAGGAAGATAAAATCCTGTTAAAGAGATCTGATGATTGACATTATGACTGAAGCAAAGCTTATAAATACTATTAGCTTTCACTTCCTGATATGCAATTCAAGTCAGGTGGCTTCTGCTGAACATTGGTATTTTATAGTCATGCTTGCTAAAGGTATAGAAACTGGAAGAAGACACATATGTTTAAAGGACAAGTTCACCTTCATAGACATGTGGGTTGAGTGAATGCAGCATCTCAGTGAGAGTTTGAGAAAAATCGGACAATCCGTTAAAAAGTTATGAATTTTTGAAGTTTCTGCTCAGTCACGGCTGGATGAAAAGACTACTATAGCTTGTGATGTCACATGAGTACCACGATATAAAGAAAGAATAAAGAAAATTCAACATATTTCCATTTTTCTCGCATGACAAAAGAACACTCGACTTCTCTCTTTCAGAAGGCAGGGGGAATGATATTACCCTTAACATACGTCAGTAGCAAGTCGAAGAATATGCACTTTATTCAAAAAGTAAAGTTTTGTGAAATTCTCTCTTTATTTTCCTTATATAGTTGTATGCATGTGGCGTCATACACTGTAGTAGTTTTCTCTTCCAGCAGTGACTGCGCAGATACTTAAAATATTCGTAACTTTTGAACGGATTGTCCAATTTTCCTCAAACTTTCACTGATGTGTTCTACTAATATTGTTGCATTCTCTCAATCCTTATGCATATGAAGGTGGACTTGTCCTTTAACCACAATTCTCCATCTTCTGGTACATGATCACATTGTTGAGTGTGATTATGACACATGTGAATGATCATGACATCCTTTATAATGCTCACAGCAACAAACAGTCAAAAATATATAGTAATTTACAGTTAGATGGAAAGAAAAGTATCAACTCTGGCGACCAATGTAAGATATATTGATAGGGAAAAATGTCCAGTTGAAAAAAGGCATCGACAAAGAGAAAGAAAGATAATAAACAATACTTGTCGCATGCTGTCCACCAAACAAACTGTTTGTGCAATATGAGTAAGCTTACATTTATATTTAATAAATCAATTGGAGTAATTTTTTTTGTTGACCCATGATGAATCTCGAGTTTAACACTTCAAAATGTAGATCGCTCAAAATAAGGGAACCTTGCATAAGTGGTGTGTGCATGGTATAGAATGAGGGAACGGTATATGAGCAATGTGTGTCAGGCCCAGAATAAGGAAACCTCATGTGATTGGTATGGTTATCAAACTAAAACACCAACAAAAGTGCACACTGCTCTGAGACAGAAGAAATCCGTCGCGAAGAATGCGGTGGCATGCTCTTGAGTTTGAGAACAATGTTAGTCATGAAAGAGAAATGTCAACTTCACTGGACAAAGTTACTGAGTATTAGTCCTTTGGCAGAGCCCCCAGAAAATGAGTGATGTCATGTTTCAAAATAGTTTTGAGGCACAAGATATCCTACACATGATCCTCTGGGTCAGTTCAAGAAAAACAGACCAGAAGATGTCACAGCAAGTGGAAAGATGTATTGATAAAAGTTCAGAAATATCATATTACTTTCTTGTACCTAAGTAATCAAAGTGTCAGATGCATTCTTGCTTTTTTATATGCCATGTCATTTGTTGTGAGTTAACAAATCTTAATTGAAGCACGTTTTGGAGTACTTCTTTCACAACAATTCTCTGTGCCCACTCTAAAAGTACAGGGGTACAAGAGTAGTTACAGAAAAAATCTGAAACTTAGGAAAGAAAAGTCCAAAGTGAATTAAACTGTGAAATCAGACTGAACTCTGAACTGTCACATCCCTATAGGTAGTTGTCTTTATTGAAAAGACTAGAAAAATGGTACATATGTAATATTTGTTCATTATATTGCTTTGGAAACCCTCATGAGTAATGTATCCATCTTCTCTTGATTTAACTGATTTATTTCAATTTTGATAAAGAGGTCCAAGGGTTGTTTTTTTCCCCAGTTGGAAAGTAACAGCAAAGCTAAGTAAGCAGTATGATACTGTTGTTTTCTATCCATCCAGTGTTAGTCTGTTCTTTACTTGGTTGGAGTAGATTCAAACCAGGAAAGCAAAAACAAAACTTGAGTCTATGATCAAATCACACCTATACATATACACCAGCACAAGCTGACACAGACCTACACAATCATCAACAACCGTCAGACACACATTTCATTTGTCTCTATAAATTCATACTTTACTCTAACCACCTCCTTGCTTTCAATATATGTTTTTCTCTCTCCTCTTTCCATTTGCTTTCCTCTATTTTTTGCATATTTCTCCTCATTTATTCAAAGCAAACATATTTCACTTTGCAGAGACCATCATCAAAATCAAGCAATTCATTATACTGACAGTCTCCTGCATTTTTGAATTAACATATCCAAGAGATTAATGACAAGATTACGAGGAAATGTTATCAGTATTTATGAGGTATGTCATTGCAATGGTTTATAACTTTGTTGTATTGTATCATATATAGCATTATTAGAGGAAAAATGAACAAAGAAACTCTGATTTCATCGGGATTATATATATTGTATTATACATTATACCTTGTCTAAAGTTGTGTATCCAATGTATGTCATGTTATGCAAGTATCCTGTTACGTATGATTTTGTTTTATATATGTTTGAAAAAAAAATGCAGAAATATAATCTTTAGACCAAAGCAAACCTTTGATAGGACTGCAATTCTGAATACACTCAAAGTGGAAGAGGAAAACTACATAACCTACAGCAGCAAACAGATATGTGCTCTTATGTTTCACTGATCCAAATATTGGCTGGTTTGCAGTTGATTGTCACAATACTGGTTTGTTTTCAAGATTGTGTTGTCCTGATCACACAAACTATTTGATGCAGTCCTGCTATACCATGCAATTAGGAGCAACTATATGATTATTTTGAGGTCAAGGACCTTAAGTCGAGAGGGACAAAGAAAGAAAAAGAGAGGGATTTATTCCATATCTGCATGAAGTGGAACTCAACTTCTCCGACTCCTCATTCTCTTATTGATGAAGTCAGAACCCCCAGCTGTTCAATTTGGCGTAATGCCCGAAGGATTGTTTGCGTCGCACTAGTGTATGGATTTCAATGAAAAAATATACTTTCTGACTGCAGTCTGTGCAGATTTAATAGCTTTATATGCAATACATAAAGTGTGTTCAGATGATAGCTGTAATGAGTATTTTTTTTTTAATATATAGAGCACTAGTTCTATAAACTCTCAGTGTGGAAAGGGAACACTTTGAATAAAATTTGCTGTCCAAAGATAACTTCAACTCAATTATGATTCAGGCTGAAATAAGTTGTTCATTGGTTTGTTGTTTTTGACATTACATAGACTGGAAAGGCGGGGGGGGGGGGGGGGGGGGGGGGGGAGGTGGAGTGAATTGCGATACTTCAATTACTAAAATGTGACTACCTCACACACAAGAAGTTCATGGTTCAAGCCTCAGAGTAGCAAGGTGAGAATATCTTATGTGTCATGCTACCATTTTCACAGTTATGACAGATTATGTACTGAACCTTTCTAAAAAATTCATGCTCCTTCATTCACAATTGATTGCACCATTGCCTTTGATCGTTACGCCTATCTATTCACACACAAGTTAGAGTTGCTGTGGAGTTCGAGTTTTTTAAAATCACAATACCAGAAGTTCTTCATTTACTGTCAGTCACACATGGCCCCCTGTAATACCCCCTTCACGTCTGGCAAATTTCACTCAGGTGATCTCAGGTGATCAGGGCCCCATTTCATAAAAGATGTTAGGATGACAACTCTTGCTGGAATGACCACTTTCCACAGCAAACAGCCAATCAGGAAGCTGTATTCTTGTCGTTACCATGACAATAGTCATTCCAGCAAAGAGTTGTCATCAAATAAACTCTTTATGAAATGGGGCCCAGGTGATCACCCAGGAAATCTTGCAGTATGAATTAAAGGTCTCAGGGGTGAAATCCCGGATAAAATTCCTGGTGAGTTTTCTGAAATTTTACCTTTCAACCATCCCTGGCAAACTTTTGAGTGCTCCTTGGTGAAGCTGTGGTATGAAAGGCATTCCATCTAAGCTCTTACTGAAAAGTATGGTGGCCCTGAAGTACGCTCGACAACGGGTCATGTGCGCCGTGGATTTTGCGACCATGTCGCGAAATTCGCAAGTTCGTGACTCGGGACGCAAATTTCGTGACCCTAGACATGAACTTGGCGACCGGGGACACAAAATTTGCGTCCTGTGATTGCAAACTTCGCGACCAAAGTCGCGAATTTTGTGACCACAGGACATGAATTTTGCGTCCCCGGTCGCCAAATTCATGTCCCCGGTCGCCAAGTTCGTGTTCCCAGTCGCCAAGTTTGTGTCCTGGGTCATGAACTCGGCGTCCCAAATCGCGAATTTCGCGACCTGGTCGCAAAATTCACGGCACACATGACCTGTCGTTGAGCGTACTTCAGGGCCACTATAGAAAAGTGACCAGCCAACAACATCTTGCATGCAAGATAACAAATTTTGTGCACATGCGCAATAACGTGTGCAGGTAAGTTGCTATGGAAACCTACCCAGAGAAGGATTTCAGTGTGTGTCTGTTCAATGATACCTCTCGCTCACTCCTGTTATTTTGTTGCCTGAGGAATTTTGTTCTCCAGACATTGTTCCAAATGGATGTTGTTGGGGTTAAGGTCTGTTAAAAACAGGGCTTAAAACACCACTCTTTCGGAGGGTCTAGTATTAATATTTCTTGCCTCAGCATTTCCAGTTACACATCTTGAAACCCAGATCGAGGGTGATGTGAGCGCAACACCTGGTGCAGTGATGCTCACATCATCAACTTGGTCTTGAACTCATGGTCACCTCTTTTAGAGTCAAGAGCATGATCCACAGAACCACAGCATTCCCACATTACTGAACAGCCAACCACTGGTTAATGCAGTGAATGAAATCTTCATGAGATACTTTTGTATCATTTTAGTTCTAGCCTCACAACAAAGTCATCAAAAATTCATTAGTAATGGATATCTACATTCACTGATTAGCTCATTGGAACAGGTTTAAGAATAGCAAAATGTGACAGCAAAAAAAAAAAAAGAAAGAAAGAAAGAGAGAAATGAAGTCAGTAATGAGCAACGAAGTTCTCCCAGATGTTGTCAGGAACATAGATAATTTGTCTTAACAAATGCTGTTGGTTCACGTAATACCAAATCCTCTGAGGATAACACTTTATGTAGATAAGTGCTGGCATTCACACACTAGAACAAAATCTTACCCCTGAGCTCAGCTTAAAAGACGAACCATTCTGCAGTGGTCTATCATCAGGTGACATTGTGTGATTCCACTTAAAAATCCACTCTGAGCATGCTGTTATTCCAAACTTAAGTCTGGAGTGCATCAACAAGGAGGATGGCCCATAAAAGAAGAATTAAGATCGTTTCCAGGCTCCAATTTTCCTCTCCTTAGAAACAGACTACACGGGACTGCCACACATGCAATCAACACAGTAACGGATCTATATCTTCCCAGACGCACAAAATGGGCAGAATCTGCATGAAGTCCCGCATCTCCAGTGCTCCCATCCCTAATCGACGGCAAAATCCTCGGGTATTTCTCGGGATGTGCCCTTCAATGCGTCATCGGTGACGGTATTATCCTGTATTATATCAGCAGTAAGCCACTGGCAGGCGTTCATGCACACTGACACATTCGGACTCCGTTTTCTTTCGCCATAAAGGACAGACAAGAAACTGAGCCGAGAGCCCCTAAAACTTTGGGATCAGCAAGCTGAATGACAGCACAGCCTCAAAGTGAAAGACACTATTTGCAGTAATTACGACTTTAGATGGCCAACGCCGTCAAAATGATCACTATCTCCTTCCTCTATTCATGAAAGGATTTATGGGGCTGGTGGGGTAGGAGGCACACATTGTTGGGACAAAATTGACACAATTGGATCGTATCGTCTTACCCAGTGTGTGTATCTCTTCCTGGTGAGTGACAGCCGACTAAAACTCTAAGACATCTGCCAATCCTCTCTTAAAACTATCCTGCTCCCTTGCCATCGACGACTGCACATAACTGCTATGTGCTTGTCATATTTCTGCAAGGTTTTTTTCATGCTTTTAGACATGGCCCTTTAGCAATACCGCTCCAGCCTCCCTCCCCCATCCCAATCCCCGTCCCTTCCTCACGCAAAGGAAATTTCATACCTGGGTCTTATGTAATCGCCTTCCTCACATCATCAGGTTATCTCACTTGCCCAGACTGTACCTTCCTCCCGACATGGATGGAAACATATGCCTCGTATTAAAATGTGTATCATCTGAGCTGCTTAATATCTGTGAACTAAACTGAAAAGATACTGAACATAGTGAACTTGGCCATTTCTCTCATGAAAAATTGAGGATCACAAGGTAGATATAATCTCTACAGATATCACGTCTGTTTGCAAACGTTGCCCATTAATGTGCTCAAATATAAGCAAAATTTCCTTCAGATTTGAAACATGACTGGTCCAAAGAATGCTGCTTTCAACAACCAAATGTATGTACGTCAAACTCTGGGATTGACGGAGGCAAAACATCAAAACATACCCTTTAAAAAAAGTAATTAAATTGTCAGTATGATGGAAACAGGGAAAGAAATGCAACTTAGTGGCCACTGTTGTGTTTGTTTATAACATTTATACAACTATCACAGTCATGTATGAATTAAAGGGACTGTACAGTGCTGGTTGAGGTAGGGATTCATGTTTTGAACATTCCTAAGTGAGATATTGAAAAGCCTCTTATGAAATAGGAAAGAGCATGTAATTTTAAGAAGGATTCAACGTTTATTTGATGAAAATTGGTTTTCAAATGGCTGAGATATCCAAAAAAGTGCTAATAATAAAAGGCGACATGCCCCAACTTTATTAGTATCTCTTTGTTTCACTTTGTTTTTGGATATCTCAGCCATTTCAAAACCGATTTTCATCGAATAAACTTTTGGTACCCTTTAGAAGTGCATGCTCTTTGACATCACTTAGAGTGGTTTCTGAATATCTCACAAAATGTTAAAAGCTAAATCTTCACCTCAACCAGAACTGTACACACTCTTTAAAGTATGCACAAATTTGCAATTGCTGATAATTACTATCTAAGAATATCTGCACCTACTTCTTCATCACCAAAAATATTTCACCAACAACTCCACTGACAACATACATTTTCCTGCTTTGGAGCCCCTGAAAACATCACACAAACCATTTTGATCTAAGATGTTGATAGCGTTTGATTGTACTGTATGATTGAACAAAATGATTCCATGCTACAGATGGTGTAAACAAAATTCATCATGGCTGATCCGTTCATCTATCGTCCTTTGTGTTCTATATCATATGCACGTGACTTTAGCTTTCAACATTTCATAATTTTATCTTACTTTCTGGAGGAACTGGCATATATATTCTGCACAATACTCCTGTACTAATGTTTACTCACAGCTCATTTCCACTGCAGCTAGACTTTCTACTTCAATGAAAAACAGATAATGCTAACACACACAGATTCATATTTTATACAATCATTAAAATGGTTTTTTTTTTCTAGCTATCAATAGCTTAATAATTATGTGAGTTTGGCTGCGATGTGACTGTGCAGCAGCTCAGTATGTGTCTACACTAGAGCACCCGAGCCACCAATTATCATTATGACAGCGGCTTTGTCGTATTTTCTGTGGTAACTGTCGCTCGGCATGTAGGTCAGACAAACTGATTTTGTGTCAGACAACTCTGTCATCTACACTTTGGCCTTTCCGATATGTTATTTCACTCCAATCTCGCCTAACAGTCAAAGGCGTTTTTCACTGCATGCTGCACACTGGTACCTACACCAATCATTTCCGTTTGGGATGAAAGGAAACAGCAATTAGCATACTGAACATCCCTGACTCATGTGACAATAGAGGGCGGATGGGATAGACTGGGGCAGTGTTCACACTGCAAAATGAGAGCGATGTGGAAAGGGGACGAGGAGAGTGACATTCTCGTCACTCTGATCCCATCATGATTGAGGGATGAGCAGTAATTGGAACGTATCTTGCAGCATCTTTCCGCATCTATCACAGATTACGCTATCAACGATCATCTCCAATCCTCGACAAAACCTTTCCCATGATGGAATCGGTGGCCACAAACGGCTCACACGATGAGAAAAATAGGTATATGTACCCCATCCCTTCATTTATCATAGAGGGCACAATGTGTCGTGTCATTATCTGTGAAAATCAATGTCATGAATGGATGGCATCACATGATACTCATTTTCTCCTCCCCCACAGCCTCCGAGACAATTTCTGTCTTTTATCAGTGTAAGTTTCCACAAATACACCTGTACAAGTATATCTCTCAATGATCAACTGAAGGCATCTTTTTTCATAGAAGGGATATGGAAAAGTCATTAGATATCTTGTAATACCATAGATCATATCTGTTTTGCTCTAAGGTGTTTTTTTATCTTTTTGTTTTCTTGTTTAGTTTTTTTTTCAGAGTTTAAAAATGATTTACTAAGGATGGATGATATTTCATTACCATTTCTACAAAGTGGTACATTCTAACATTATACCTTAGTTACTATTCTTGCTACTGCTACTACTAATGCTGCTACTACGACTACTACTACTACTATTACAATTATCATTATTATTTTTACTACTACTACTACTACTACTATTAGAATTATCATTATTATTTTTACTACTACTACTACTACTACTATTACTATTATCATTATCATTTCTACTACTACTACTACTACTACTATTATCATTATTATTTTTACTACTATTACTACTACTATTACTATTATCATTATCATTTCTACTACTACTACTATTATTATTATTTTACTACTACTACTACTACTACTACTACTACTACTACTACAATTCTACCTGTCCCCATATCACCCTGATGCAAAGAGTCAGAAACATCAAAGCCCAGATGTTATGCAGATTAAGCTGGAATATAAGATATTGTGTAATTCATTTAAAAATTGAAAGTTCACTTTATCTTAATATCCGGTCAGTATTTCAGAGTCTAATCATATGTACACTTGATATTTAAAACTTTGTGGGTGTTCAATGTTACCATTGTGCTTCAGATCCATAGTTTCCTACATCCAAACTTGTGAGTCCCTTTTTATCAACCACATACTATAGTAAACTATGTTGTTGTTTTTTTTCTCTGGTTGATAGAGTTTCTACAATTTGTGATGTATTTTTCGTAATCAACTGGGAAACTATTAGATGCATTTCTGTTTGATTATGTTACATAAAATATAATACAACTGTTTTTACATTAATATTCAGGTCTATTGTTTGGAAATGAAAATAAGTAATGAATGAATGAATGAATGAATGAATGAATAAATGAATGAATGGATATCTAACATAGAACTTGGGAGTCCCAATGGACACTTTGAAAACATCAAAATACACGAAATCATCAAACTTTCATATGTAATGGGTCACAATTCTGTACCATTCCCAGAAGCTTTACAAGCCACTGCAACTAAAAAGCCCAACTTGCATGCAGACCTTTATGTGGATTCCTATCTAATCAGATGAAACTTTTACATTGCTAAAACCCAGCTGAATGCCTGGGGGAAATATCAAACAATAATTGATACTACACGTAGCCACGATGATTAGAGGGGTCAAGATATCTTGTTACTGACTGTCATCCAGTTCAAGTCAATGACTGCGACCAAGAAATGATTAGATACTCTTGAAAAATGTGAGTAATTACTCTGTTGGTTGACTTTTTTACTCCCACAGGCAACAAGTTTTTTGTACAATATCTATGGGATTTTAGGTTGTTAGTCCTACAAGGATTCTATATTATGGGGACCCTGGTATACCTCAAGGAAATAGGCAGTGTCTTTTGTGCTCTGCTGCTCAAATTTTCCTTGGATTTTCAGGCCCTCTCTTGTCTGTCTGCCAAGCCAAAGTCATCATGTTTCATGTTGTTGATAGATTTAGTGACTGATTGATGTTATGGCTTGTATCCATCTAAAACATGATCAAATTCCAAATGCAGCTCTCAGCTGAATTTGAAAGGGAACATGCACTTTCTACAAAATGAAATTTTATAACATTCAAAGAAATCAGTACAGTTCCCATTTTCATCGTTTGTTTTGTATTCTTCTTGACAGCATCATCAAAGTGATAAGTAGATCTGTACAGTGGACAGACACTCGCAGAACTCATAGAGGCAGTTCATAGCTTAGAACCTTCATGTTTCTTTTTTTTCTAGTTGTGAAGTTAATAAGAATGCTAGGTATTACAATATAAAGTAACAAACTAATATAGAAATTTTCCTTCTCGATGCAATGTAATTTTACCTCATGCTCGGAGCACATTTTCTTTTACAAAAACCTCTCACACCAGAGCCATGCAAAATGAGAAATGGTGCTTTAAAAGAAGCTAATGACAAATCAATCAAATGACCTAATTATTTCAAACAAGAAACAAGACATCCCATGACAGAGCAGACTGGATTCTGACTTGTGCCCCTAACTTGCCATCATGTGTCTGGGTAAACCCCTCTCCTTACATCATTATGTGGCAGGCACAGCAGTCAGCAGCACTGAGTCACACCAAAATCTGACCTGCTTCTAACCCTTATGAAAAACATGAAATGTTATTGAAGAGGTTGTCCACTCAGCTGTGGTGGTAAAATGATGCTTCATGAGCACCCACCCCCCCCCCCCCCAAATGTTTGCTCTGCCTTGTGAGTGTGACACGTCTTGTTTGTTGATTTGCTATCTTATATTCCATTTTCTGTGTTTTGCACAACTGAAGGCTTTTTTTTTTAAATAATCATTTGCGCAGTAGTGACATAAATTGGCTAAGTATTATACGGGTTCAGAAAATGTCATTGTCTGTGCAACTTGTTGCTTTAAGAAATCATACAAAAGCCTGAATTTCAATAAGTCATATGATTTGATTTATCTTGTTAACGCTTAAAAATTTAACATCTCTTTTCTTTGGCACTTCCATCACTTTACAGTCTGTCTTTAATAGCTTTCTTAGTCCATCTACTCCATTTAGCTGATTTGTTTGCTAATCTTTTTTTTTTCACTCTAAGATTACACTAATAACTATGTTTCTTTCTCTTCTATAGATTCAATTATATAATTTAATTCAGTTTTAAGTTTGTTTTGTTTTGTCTTTTCAAATCACTGAGTTCATTCCACTGTGCAGCAGCAGTATCACTTAATTTTTCCGTTGGTTTAGTCTCAGTTCACTGTGAAAGTAAAGAGATTCGGACACTTTCTCCAAACACTGTGGATCTCTGGCACCATGCAAACCTAGCTATCAATTTATAAATCCAGACATAGCAATAGGGGCTTCATACAAGCGACTATCCTCTGATTTTCCGGGGGCAGACGAACTGAAGGGGGCCATGAGTTTGGGATCAATTTTAGCGAGGGTCCTTCTGGTAACATGCCAACAGAACATTTGCTCATGGCATGAGCTGTTCTTGATTCCAATCTTAAAATAAACCGCGCAGAGAATTTGTTGGGCCTCTACATTTCCGGTTGCTGGTTCATTTCTCCCCCTTTATTTCTCTCTACTATATTTTTGCCCCATTCTGCTTTGCTGAATTGCGTATAGTGTGTGAATTGAAGGTTGTATGCATTTTTGTGCTATAAAAGCTTCAACATCTGTGGAAAGGCACTTCATTTTTGATTTGGGGGTCTAGGACTTTCAGTAGGAGTGGAGAAAAATGTGCAGCGTGATGCTGAGAGTCTCAACTTATGTCACCATAGCAACAAGCCACAACGCAACCGGGGAATGCCTTAATTGACAACAAACTGCAGTAACTGTTTGAGGATAATGGTGCAGACTGCTCTCAACATCATCAGGGTGGTTCATCCGCAAGCAGACCCCTTCTGATTTTCCAAGCGTTAAAGTGGCTACAAACTCCTCATGTAATTAATGAGTGGATGTTCCTCACTTTATGGCAATAGCCCATTTACTAACACATTCAAATTCTAAACGTATTTTTTTTTTCCCGCAAGGGTCATTCCTGACAACCAGAAAGCTTGCCTGAGGTTTGCCTGACAGACAATGCAGGATGGATTCAAAGTAATGAAGTTTATTCATCAGAAACAGGTTAATGAAAAAGCTCGTTACAAGGACCCCAGGAATTAAGAACAATCTTAAATTTGTCTATAGTAGAAAATCATTGAATGGAGGTATGGAAGGAGAAGGGGATTTGAAGATTCTAAAATATCTAAGCATATGATTAGTTAAAAATGCCAGTTTAATGCAGTATGTTATTCATGAAATGATGTATTCTTGCACACAATGGCCAATTTCACAGTATGCAGGAAGCCCGCGGAGGGCATTTAAGCAGGGCGGGGGAGGGGGAACAGGGGGACCTGGTGGTATGTTTGTACTGAGAGGCTTCTCATCGATGAGTCAGAGTATTTGAAGCGGGTCACCATGTCACTGCAGCTTCCTCACAAGTTTGCTGAGATCAAGGTCTACGTACCTCTGGCATGCAGGGCTGGCAACTATGTACCGCCAGGTGACAATTCAGCGGATGCCAGGTGCCACAGACAAGGGAAACACTAATCCAGCACCATACTCTCATCCATGGTATATCCCACAATTCTATTTCAATGGACACTACACATCGGATTCACATCTTTATGTCACATACTTGTTTTTTATTACATGTATAAATACCCTATATTGTCAGCATGGGGTAATTGTTTTCTATATTATGTTATGTAATCAAATAAGGAATACCTGATAACTTTCACAGTGGAGGTGAAAATGGCACTTTTGAATTCGTGATTACTCGTATATGTTTATTTCTTTCATTTACAAACAGTCTCTACATTAACATAATCTCTGAATGAGTTTATTGCAAAGAATATACAATGTAAATCTTTGTGAATTTATACCATGGAAATACTTCAGTTACAATAAATAGCTAGATAGAGTTGGGGGAGGGCATTTTGTCAAGCATTTTGCCAGATATTTTGTCAAGCATTTTGCCAGATATTTTTTCAGACAAATTTGCTCTCAGCCAATCAAATGAAAGGATTTTGGAAGCTTAAAACAGCTTATGAGGGAAAAAATCTGACACAATGCTTGATAAAATACCCCACAGATATCACATGACACACAATATCTAAGGTAGATCTGAAAAGTTGGCATGCATCAAGTCTGGCATTCAATCCACCTATTCATTTGCATAGGCCTATGAAACACTACACAACTTCTACCTACAAACAAGTCCTTATCATTACTCAATTACTCATTCTTTGGACAAAGTATCACCTTGTTACTTTTTAGGTCACAGAGATGTTCATACAGGCATTAATTTACTATTTCTTCTATAAGAACAAATTCATGCTGAATATGGGCTATCCAGCACACAGATCTGCAGGATCTTGGTTTACCTCCACAGGTTCAAAATAGAAGCAAATATTTCATACGCATAAATTGGATCAGGTTTTAATGAGGTCAACAGAAGAATTCATGAAATTCTTCCGTCGAGATATTTTTATTGCAACTGATTGTCGATCATTTGCAAAGTCAACAGAAGAGCTACACATGGACGGTTTGTACGAGTTTTTGCATCACAATAAAAAAAAAAAACCTTCAAAAAATCACCTGGATTAACAGCTTTTCATTCATATTCAATCATGTTTTAATACTCAAAATTCATCAATCCTGTCTTTACAATAATACCATCTAGAACAGTAAAGTCACAAACAGTGCTATTTAACCCGTTAAGGACGAGTCCCGAGTATACTCGGGCAGGTGTCTATAGGAAATGCGTGTTGTAGCAAAATCAGCCCGTCCTAACTGGGTTATGACATGAATTTCTGACCAGGAGTTCTGCGTCCTAAATCCAAGCATTTTTCTTGGCTATTCCTTATGAAGCCCTAAATACCCAAAGTAGAAGCATGTGAATAGCAGGAAGAAATGACTGTATTTTTAAAAAAAATTCCAGACAATGACTTTATTGTGATACAGCATCACATTTTACTGCTTTCAAACGACAATGCCAGAGGGTGAGGTTGTGAAACTTTGTGTGCATTTCCGGGTGGAAAAGAGCTAATAGCTGTGTGTGCATGCGTGCATCTTTTTTTTTTCGGTGTGTTTTTGTCTGTCATGTGTGTGTGTGTGTGAGAGTGAGGGTCTGTGTTTTCATATAAACGGTTGGATTGTGTCTACATTCTGTACTAATCCACCATCCTCTTTACCCAACCTACTCCGACAGAACCAAAGTCTACGTTTTGCTGCTTGAGCAGGAGGATAGCTAGGCTCGTGCGCAGGCTGCATGCCTTCATGTTGTGTTGACATCGCATGCATCCATTAACAGTTCCAAGCTGGGCTCAGGGACTTGTTCCTGCTCGCTGGAACTGGCTTCCTGCACATCTCTGCGTTGCCGGGGCAACCGTCAACTCCAATTCTTGCGAGGCATTGGGAGCGGACTGCTCTCAGCCAGGAAATCTCAGTTGGGTAGGAGGGAGATGCCCGGGGAAGGGAAAGACATTTCGCGAACCGATAAGGTGTACGATTGTTAACAAAGCATTAGGCATGTAGAGTCTTACTACTGTGGCTGTGTACTGCAACAGATGCATACACAATTGTAGTGGACAGACGATGTCTACTGGCATGGCTGTGTGTGCAATCAGATCATTCATAGCATTATACTACTTCCCACTTATTTACTATGACCTTGCACAAAATCCAGAATAAAAGCCACACTGAAAGAAATTCGTGGTAGGCTTAAAAATGAATGTTTGAGCCAACAAACACAAGGTGATTTTCCGACAATTTTTATGCCTGAGTGCATGACAATAAATGATTTACATCTTGAATCTTGAATCTTTCATAGTTTGGTATTTTCTGAAGAAGCACTCTTTATTCTATCTATATCAGAAATTTGGGAACACAAAATTAAATGCAAACTTTATTATGTCATATAAAAATAAATTTGCAATGTAAAAACCTGCCATAGCCAAACATTTTCATTGGTAGGTGTTTTTCACACTTGCTTTATCAAAGAAGATATGAAGTTGCTTTGGCCTTCATTATGCACTTGAATTTGTGGTTTCTGGCAGTAATTGGTATTTGCATTCATAAATACACACAATTTTGCAAGTTAAGTGCTTGCTGTATGCTACGGAAAGAGCATCGTACATGTACACTAATACTGGTTACGCCATATATTTAGCGAGTCTAATTTTTCGCAGATCTGGACTTCCAAACAACCTGAGTGACTAAATTTGCAATCGTAGGGTACAGTAATGAACAGATAAATTTACCTGTGCATGTTACATTCATGTCAGGTTCAGAGTTAATATTTTAGCATGTTGTTAACCCGTTGAGGACGGGCTGATTTTGCTACAAAATGCATTTCCCATAGACACCTGCCCGAGTATACTTGGGACTCGTCTTCAACGGGTTAAGTTTGAGATTAGCACCTGACCTGCAAAATTCAAGAAAATAAAAACTTTGTGAAATATATGGCTGATATAGTGAACTGTCAGTCTTTCCTACAAAAACACTTTGACATATTATGACTTTGCAAATGAACTTTGACCTGAACTTAAAGGCACATTCAAAGTACAATGATGAACACATGACACTTTTGAATGCATACTCATCCACACTGACCGAGTTTAAAGTTCCATAAAGTGTGCCCTCCCAAATTCTGCCATCTCCGGCCAACTTGAGAAAACTTCCCCTACAAAAGATAGCCCTCTCTCCACTCCAGGACGGTTTCATACCCCGACACTCCCCCCGTTTTGCGATGAACTCCACAGGAAATTGTCGAGGAAGTTGGTAAATCAAGCCTTATGTAGCTGTCCCCGTCTACGATAAAATACGAGGGGCCCCTCGTGTGGCGAAGGAGACGAATGGCGCTGTAGTCCCTGCATTGTCGCGGCCCCAAAGTCTGTCATTACATCCCACATATGAGACAAAGAACTATATAGACACTTCCATCATTTTTTTTACTGTACTTTGTTTGTTTTGATTTAATGGCTGTCTTGCAAATGAGGCATAACTGTTGCTTAGCATATTATTGTCTGCAAAACTCCTCTTCCTTGTGATGGTGGTAAGCTACTTCTTAAATGATAACAAGTTAATGCCTTTTTTGGGGGGAGGGGGGCGGGGATTGGGGGCAGATGCACAACCCCAAGCATCTACAGGTCAGATCTGGCATGACTACAACGATGAACTGAAACTACATGCAGACACATAGGTAACATAGCTACCTGTTTCATAATGTCAAAGGCATAATTTACCATTTGCAGATGACACAAAAACCCAGCATTGGTGCTTCAAAGTAGTTCTAAAATATGAGTTAGAGATAGAAACAACAAATGTAAAATTGGAAACAGTGTAATCGATGTTAAGTATTGTTAAATATACAAAATGTGAACAATAGTTATATCAAAAATGTTTCCAGACTAAACCGTCTACAGTTATGGTTTAATGAGAAAAATAGTGATATCTCCTTTATACTTTAGGCTTTACTGCAAAAATTTCATACGGTAAGATGTTTTGTGATACAACTGACCTACACATATGCATCACATATGATATCTTGAACGTTTTTTGAATTACTGCTCCCAAAGGTAAACATGACCTTTAAAGTTTAAGCTTTGTCTTGTTTGAATAAAAGCATGGTCAATCCAAGGCCATGGCTAATATTCCTTCACAGAATATACACATTTTTGTTTGGGATGTCCACATTTCCTACACTGTTAAGCTGCTGGCAAGAATCTAAGGTTCCAGGACATAGGGAAAACTGCAATCATCAATATGAAACAAAAAGACAAAACAAAACAATAAAACACTAACATTCCCCATTACTAATTCTTTCAACACAACAATGACTGGGCCTGATATAATGAACTGCTCAGATTGAAAGTTGAAATTGCTCGAATTCTGCAGGTATGAGTGTAATCATCAGAGTAGGAGCATTAAACTGTTGAATGAGATGCCGATACGTTAGCTAGGAATAGGATGTAGTAGGTATAGGTGGTAGGACATTAGGAACAGGTTAGGATAGGATTATAAAGAATTAGGCTTAGGGTACATTAATCCTAGATTGTGCCTGTATAATCTCATAACAATACTTATATACTGCCCAATAAAATACACATTAGATGTTCGTAAAAGGTTTTTTGGATGTTCTAGAAGGATATTAAAGGTTCTCTAAAGCATTCTGTTAAGGGTCATAGATTTTTCAGACATTTTTAACATGTTTTTTTAATGTTCTAGATGGTTTTTGAAGGTTTTCTGGATATCCACAGAACATCCACAGAACATTTAGAATATTCTTTAAAGGTTTTCTAACATCTATAACATCCAAAAGGTTTTCAGCATATCCTCAAAAACTGTTATTTTTTTATTTTAAAAAAATTGTTTTATAAGTGTTTTTTAACATCCATTTCAAATGTTTTAAATATGTCGAAAACCTTCCACAAAAAGATGTTCTGAAAATGTTTTGATAAAACGTCCAAATAACAAACTTGGAATATTTCAAGAACATTCAGAAAACATCCATTTGTTAGCTGGGGAGCTGTAAAACATGTTTCAAAACAACTTTGCTGTTAATAAACTCTGCAGAAATGTGTTGCTGGTTCAAAATGCATTTGCCATTATTGCACTTTTTTGGGTGTTTCAGAAACATGTTTCTAACCCCATAATCATAACAGCTTTGTGTTTATCAACTGCCCAAAACTCCCTGAAAGTTGTTAGGACACCTTAATTCTGTGTCAGAAGTGAGTTGATAAACACACCCCGTATTTCTACTCTTCTGCAATAATTGCCATCAATTAAGGGTAGTTTAAGCTACTATTTCTGGCTAGGAAGGGGGGGGGGTGGGGATCAGACCAATGTTTAGATTTGAAATTTGCTTGTTCTGCACCAGATGCCAAATTGGTTTATGGCTAAAATGGGAGTATTCAATTCAATTCAATTTTTATTTTCTGCTCATGAGGTGGAACACCCTCGTCAGCCAATGGCTGGTTTTAAGTATGAAGATCAAAGTGTGCACAAGTATATCACACCACAGAGATCATCAATATTGGCCAGGTAAATAGATATATAAATTAATTTCTTTTGTTCCTCCTTTATTACAAAGAAAATGACTTGGCCTTCTCAGTGTTAAACACAATAGGAGTTATGTAAAACACAAACAAAGTCATTCAATGATGATTCAACTGTGCGTACTAATCACATCATAGAGACCATTCAACATATTAGGCATATCTGTACATATGCACAAAGAAAAAGGGTCCATATTTCAATTAATTTCTTAGACTCCAATGAGAAGTTCAAGTGAAATCAGACTTCCAAATGTTATCAAATATCAAGCGATTGAATCTAGGGTTACATGAAATAACACAAATATCCAATCAATAAAAATATTCATTATTTGAATTAATGAAATTCTTGCCATGAGTTGTTTGCCAATCTGTTGCAATAAAAAACAACTTGAATTTCATCGATTTGAATAAATGTGCAGTGCCCCACTGCATGCTATAGGGATTAAAACCAGCACTGACTATCGGGCAGAAGCTCAGTGGTCTGGTGGTTAAAACGTCTGTAGGGTGATCAGGATGTCGTTGGTTCAAATTCAGGCCAAGTATAAATGACTGTATGCCTATTTTTCATCATGGCTACTGCTGAGTCACTGATTAATATTCAGTGCTTATTCATGTCAATGTAAGGCAATTGTCAATTGGCTGCAATAAACAGAATGTTGTGTTTATTGCGAAGGATGAATTTGGTCATATTCAAACTTTGCCCAATGTATTCAGATGCAGTTACAGGTGCATACACAAAACATAAAAATTTATATCCAATTACTACTAGGTTAAAGACCTGCACAGATTTTGAGAAGAACCTGATACAATATGTGCAAATAACAAGCAAATAATTTCCTGCTGAAAAGTACTAAATTGAGCAAAGATTATGTTCAAGGAAGCCACAAATTTACATGTCCTGTCAAATGTGATTTACATTTGATCAATCAATAACTTTTCCTTGCAAGTCTGTCACCCTATCCTTTCAGCTACCTGTCACATTGAACCCGCTGTACCTCCAAACACTTTCCATGACTTTATGATACAAATATGGAAATACAAGGCACGTGCCTTTCTACTGAGGAAAAAGGGAGCTGTCGGTAAATTTACATTAATGATGGATTTAGTTCTTGTGCACTAAACCATGAGGATCATTTTTAATCAAGTTACAGAAAAGCTCTCTGATGAGCTTTCACAGAAGCAGGATGCTTTCTATTACACCTGTTGTAATAACCGAGACAGTTTCAAGCATCAACTGTCAATCAATTGTGACAATGCATGTATGCCATCATGGCGGGGGGGGGGGGGGGGGGGGGGGGGGGGGGGGCTATGAGTAGACCCTCTAGAAACGTGCATTCAACTCCACGACAGTGTAAAGAGGAGGAGTTCACCTGTCGCTGAGAGACTTGACGAGGAAGAAATTGCGGAGGATTTCGGTTCGCACCTCACCCCCTGTCAGATCACATGCCCTCTGCTGTGAGTCAAGTGACGGTGACTTGCTGAATGTTGCCCAAAAATATCAGTACCATCACTCCCTCTAGTGCTAAACAAACAGGCAACATTCTGCATGTGAGCAGCAGGAGCTGCATGTGCACAGATTCAAAGGGGTAACATTTCGAGCACTAAACTGCTGATTTGTAGACCGTAGTAAATTGTGCATAGTTCATAGCTCCTCCTCATGATAACATTTTTTTTTCTCCCATCCTTTTAGCCCTCTATGGACTATTTCATTGACTCTAATCCAACATTTCACAATTCAATAAACTGATATCTGCATCCAAGACCCAAATCTTTTACGGTTCTCTCATTTTCATTTATGCAAACAAATGTTAGAGTGACTGCCACATTATATACAATTTGTTACATTGACCTGATACTGTCTCTCATCATCATCATCATCATAATATTAAATATTTTTTCTTCATAATGTTAAAACATTTGAACTTTGTTATCTAATAAACAATTTATTGTTGCTTAATATGAATCACCACATAATTCAAAGCATAATTTTTCTTCTCTTTAATACCAAAGATAATATCTTTAAAATCAAACTTTATCTCAACCATACAGTGGCAGAACCAGAGGATCTTTATCTCTTTATTTTTTGTTAAAACAAAAGAAATAAAAAGAAAAAAGGGGCGCGTGCGCCCCCTTTGATTTTGTTAAGGCGCCCCCCTTTACAAAATTCCTCGATCTTCCCCTGCCATAGAGCCTTCATTTATCCATTTGATAATATCCATTTGACAAAATCAGATACTTCAAAATGATCATGAAGTTAAAATCCATGAAGGATTAAAAATCTCGTTGAGAATGGATTAAGTTCATTTTCTTCCCTCTTAACCTGCATATAAATCTCTATTTTTGCCTCCATTCATAGAGGCCTGTTTAAACAGAAAACATCTTGTCTGAATGATATTGTGAATCATTGACATGCTGAGAACTTCAGATGTGACATTATACATTACAGAAACAAAACACTTCTGAATTCTTGCAAGGTTTTCATTAATCAGTCTACTCTAGAGTTAAAGTAATCATAGTTTTGTGGTGTTTACTCTTGTTTTAACTTGAGTTTTGCTGGAGCAAACATTTATATCAAACATTCTCGCAGGAGACACATTCACATTCCTAGCTTTGTTAACCCCTTCCTTCCATATGAGATTCTGGACAGAGTGAAGGTTTATGAACCATGAAAAACCAGCAAGGACCATAGAAGAAATGTTCAAAACTCTATATGCAGACTTAACCATACATCTTTTTTTTTTTCATTCTTAAAGGCTAACATCAAATCTAAACATTAAAACTAGGCTGTGAGGTACATGCCTTTTTGTGCAAAGTTATGTGCATTTTGTTTTATTTCTAGTAATTTTTTTTTTTTTGATCACATAACTATTTCAATGAGACTTTGCACAATCCATTCTTTAGACCAAGTAGATTACAGAATTTTCCTGCACAAATTCTCTGGCAGAGTAAAAGAAAAGGCATCACTTTGAAAAAGATGTACTGAGTTTTCCAAATGGAGTTGATACACGGCACTCCCATTATAATGAACATGGTTGAAACTAAATTTTGGTCACAACAAAGTAATATATACAGGGCCCAAAATTGAGTAGATATCTTTCTACACTTTATTTGTTTCATTACGATGAAACTTTGATGTAACGACAGAAAACTGCCAGTCCTGAGGACTTCCTTATATAATGGGAGTCGCCTTTACCATAATTTGGCCCAAAACATTCAGTGGGTTGTGTTACGGTAGATGCAAGAAAAATCCTAAGGACAATCAAAGACCTCTGTAGAGTGTAGAATCCCAGGTCGAAATTCCCATAGAAACCAGTAGAGCTAAAACCAGCAGAATTCTACTGGTTTGTACGGGTTCAGTGGAGACCGATTTTCTACTGGTTTCAATATGGAAAGTGAAATAAAACCAGTAGAAAACCAGTAGGAAATTTGTACTGGAACCAGTAGCAGACCAGTAAGAATTCTTATTGGAACCAATAGAAACCAGTAGAAATGCTTTATTTAAACCAGTAGAATCCAGTGAAGACCAATGAAAACTCTCAATGAAACCAGTAGAAATCTCAACAAAACCAGTAGAAATCTTAACAAAACCAGTAGAAAACCAGTAGAAACCAGCAGGATTTTTTTACTGGAACCAGTAGAAATCTCAACAAAACCAGTAGAAATCTCAACAAAACCAGTAGAAATCTTAACAAAACCAGTAGAAAACCAGTAGAAACCAGCAGGATTTTTTTACTGGAACCAGTAGAAATCTCAACAAAACCAGTAGAAACCTCAACAAAACCAGTAGAAATCTCAACAAAACCAGTAGAAATCTTAACAAAACCAGTAGAAAACCAGTAGAAACCAGCAGGATTTTTTTACTGGAACCAGTAGAAATCTTAACAAAACCAGTAGAAATCTTAACAAAACCAGTAAAAACCAGCAGGATTTCTTACTGGAACCAGGGGAAATCTCAACAAAACCAGTAGAAATCTTAACAAAACCAGTAGAAAACCAGTAGAAACCAGCAGGATTTCTTACTGGAACCAGTAGAAACCAGCAGGATTTCTCACTGGAACCAGTAGAAACCAGCAGGATTTCTTTCTGGAACCAGTAGAAACCAGCTGAATTTCTTCCTGGAACCAGTAGAAACCAGCAGGATTTCCTACTGGAACCAGTAGAAACCAGCAGGATTTCTTACTGGAACCAGTAGAAACCAGCAGGATTTCTTCTGGAACCAGTAGAAACCAGCAGGATTTCTTACTGGAACCAGTAGAAACCAGCAGGATTTCTTACTGGAACCAGTAGAAACCAGCAGGATTTCTTACTGGAACCAGTAGAAACCAGCAGGATTTCTTACTGGAACCAGTAGAAACCAGTAGGAATTTCTACTGGAACCAGAAGAATACCAGTAGATGCCTTACTGAAACCAGAAGAAACCAACAGAATACCAGTAGATGTTGTACTGGCCCCAGTAGAAACCAGAAGAAATTCCTACTGAACCAGTAACAGCATGTACCAATGCATTTGGAAGAAGAACTTGCACTTCAAGTGACTCCCATTATAACGACATCTTCAGGACCGACAGTTTTCTTTTTGTTACATTAAAATGTTGTTATAGCTCAACAATGCAAGAAAGAACATTGTAAATGTTGTACAGTTGTAAATACAGGTAATTTAAGGACCTGATTTTTTACTTTTTTGATACATTGCAAAAAAGTTTCCATAGAACCATGTCCAATATAATGGATGTGCACTAGTAGTACAAATTCTTCTTCAAATCAGCAAAAACAAACAAACAAACAAAAAACCTATTTGTAATGGTGCCACCAGACATCAACTAATGTACACTACTAACCAATTTTCGACTGAATGAGACATACCTGAATGTTCAAAATTAAGAATGCATACATGTACACAACACATGCCACACAAATTCACACTGCATTTGTATGCATACATTGATCAAAACATGAGACTTCTATCACACACTGTAAGTCTGGAGTAAATACAGTCTTAAGTTGAGGAAATTTTATTACAGGTCAATGGATGATAATCATATTACATGAGTACATTACATTTCAAAGTATTCATTGTTCAGATTTCTTTTCTTTTTCACCATGTTGTTTTGCCAAGCCAAAGAATTTTTATTTCAGTTAACAAATTCGTTCAACTGATATGTGACAGGAATTTTTGTTTTTGAAAGACAAATAAGGCCTCGACAGGTATTTGAAAAAAAAAAAACCCAAAACATGTAAATTTGTATTACATCAAAAATACAAGGTTTACATTCCTGTCATTGAGCACTTTCCATATGCCCCATTTGTTTGTTAAAGCGATAACATAAAGATGATTACCCTAATCATAGAAAATGTTCATCTGAAAGGATGCAAAACTCATACGTACACAAACAAACTTAATAATAAAGATATTAAACTGATGGCATGACAAACAAAACTTCACTTGACAAAACAAAATACAACATTGGTGGTTGGCAAAGAATAGATATTCATAATTATGTATGTAAAATAAACCATGCTGTCTTGCTGGCATCATCCAGGTACATACATCTACTGTACATACACAGATAACACTAACAGCATCGATCATAGATAGTGTTAAAAAAAGCGGCACCAAAATGGGATTGGATATTGTAGGTAAGAGGCAATGACTAAAAAAAAAAAGAGGAAAATAAACAAATAAACAAATTCATAGTCACATCTGAATGTAAGTTTACAGAATAGATTTCAATTACCAAAATGCTCACGCATGCTTGGCAGCTCATTTTATGTTAGTTAACAGCCTTTCAAAAACATAAGAGAACCTCATTATGTCAAGGACCTAAATACCACGATTCACCTGTAATTACCTGTTTGAGTGCATATCACCTTTCTTACTATATTGTAATTATACACAGCCCTGTCCCTTTGCTGCACACAGCATTTGGTTGGGCTAGTTTCTTTCTATAATAGGTCCTTGTTCTGTCAGCTGGAAAGTGGTATGCACAATCTGTGAGGTTTAATGTCTAATAGTAGTCATAGATTTTTCACAATAAGTCAAGAGTCTTCACCTGGGACCTGATAAAATCATCCATTATCATTTGCAAACTGGCAGGTCTGCAAGTTGCAAGGTTACACTAATTTAATTTAAAAAAAAGAAAGAAAATGCATCAAACTGAACATTACCCATTTGACCATTTAAAATAAAAAAGAAAAAACACAATGTACACCGTTGCATGATTCAATTACACAACTTTGAGCACAAACAACACAGCATGGACGCGGAAGGTTTTGGACTTCAGGCTCACACCCGTTAGTCTTTTTATCCGATAGCAAGTACAGCTATACTGTGTTATTGCCCAAGTTAGTCCTCACCTAATCCTTTGCCATCAGTACAGCGCAGGAATCTTCCCCTCCTCTACCAGCACAGCAACTCTCTTGTGCAAAACGATAAAATACTGTACATGAACTAAGTATATGCTGACTTTCTTGCAGTTTATACTTGTACCCATCATGAATGTAAAGATACACTGTAGCACAGAAGATCACCCAAGCCCAGTCATCTGGTTCTGACATACATGTATGTACTAAACTTGTACATTGTACATTACGGTACTGTTCAAGTATTTCCTCATTTAAGCTGTCACCAGTGATGGAATAACACAGGACATAGTGACACTCCTTTTCCTCCAGTCAATCTTTAAAGTACATTGTCGCTAACAAATCTCTGCACTGATGATGATGAGTCTGGCTGAATATGATGGTTCTCTCAGTTTTACATTTCTTTCGCTCACATAATTCTTTCACTAGTGTGAAAATATCTTGAAATTTTCCTGAAATGACAAGCTGACAACAAACACTTTTTATAAGAGCAAATATTTGGCCAGGCCTCCCTGGTTGGGCCCATCTGGTGCTTGTATGACGATTTCAAAATGCCGAAGGCCCAAACTGTCAGTGAGGTCATCATTCTCTGAAGAAGGCAAGGGAAGATGTAGGGCCCACTCGTGGCAGTCAAAATACCAGGTACGTGGCATAACGGAGCTCCGCAAGTCGACCTTAGCTGGCTTCTTCTAGTCTTCATCGTCTCCTAATACTTAAAGATAAAACAAACAGAAAGAGAACTTTGAGTAATCAATCAATTTTCAATGTTTGATGTTAAAGTGATATATTGTACTACACGTTGTACGTAAATCTTGCCAAATTGAGAACATTTTGTTTAAAAAATCAGCACATTTTTCTTCTTCATTGGAGATCAACATTCAACAATCATATCATTATGGTCAACTAGTGTTTCAGTTTGAACTCTTTATACATACATGTATGTACAACATATGTTACGTTTCCACGCCTGACTCTGTCAAGGGCATGTTATAGTTAACTTCACATATTCTGCTCAATGCACAAACCCGCCCCCACCGATCGATAAATCACTAGCACAGGGTAGACAGTGTTTCTGGCAATTCCATTTCTCTCACTTACAATGTACCGGGTAACCGGTATAGCCTGTATTTTACTTGGTGATTGACTAGCAAGCGGTGTTCCCTACGAACTGTTGTTATATACTGGCTTTTTGTACGCTTAAATGGTCACAGATTTGTCATACAATTTACACACACACATGAAAGCAAAGCTTGGCATTTTTTTCTACAACTTTGCTCACTGCATGTCCAAAATACGATTCAACATAAATCTACAAGTTAAATACATGTAGATGAGAAAAACTGAATGTACATGTATTCTCAAATCATCATCTTGTTGGTGTCTAATGTGGCAAACAGAATGTTTCCATCATGGCACACAAACTGATATTGAGTGATAAAGAGCTAACTTAAATCCAACTTTGTAGTTAGCGTTAATAATACTTTAAATCTAGGCTAACAAGAGGTCTAAGGCAAAACACTCACTAACTGGCCAACACTGGTGCTCGGTTTGTCTCAGTCGGGTTCCTCATACACTTGCACTGCAGACGAGTACAGCATGGCTATGCATATCAGTGAACCTACTGCGTACTGGTGGCTGTAGCTGTTCCAGTGTCTCACAGTCCATTATCGGGCATTGTCAGTCTCCGACACGTACCACCACCACAACGGTAGTACCAGATACAGTTTGGATTCACAGTGGATTGTTTCGTCAATTTTCACGATGTCACTAGCTCGCACATTTCAAATCGTTTGAACATACATGTAGTATGGTGTACGACATTTCTGAAACATACCGTAGGGCGTACTAGTACACCGAAAAAAAACGTAGCGTTCAAACGTACGGCTTCGATTCCGATCGTCACCTAGTATGATCAGCTATGGTTGAATACGGCCTGGAAGCAAACTCGACATCAAAGTCACTCTCAAATGAAATAAAACGTCAATGTTTACCGCTAACTAAACCTTAGATTCCTGAGCTCATTGAAGATTCTCATTCCGAAACACAAATGCAATCGTAAGTGGAGTTTTCTCGGTATAATTGGCTGCTGGATGACAGAGTTGAACGGATTGCGATGGGTGCGTTGATGTGTGTACGACAGCGCAGTACGACGTAGCTCAAATATGAATGCGGTGCGGTGGCGGCCGGCCGGCCAGCCAGCCAGCGCAGGGCTGGGGAGCGGACGGCGGATTGCGCTGCCCGCCAAAAGTAGCTCGTTTGCATAACGGCTAGCTGCGCGGTAGTATGACGTCATGTTGCCGTTTGAGACCCAGGGATTTATTGATGAGCATAACGAGTTTAAAGACAATTAGGTTATAACAATTACATAAGTATAATTTTATTTCCAAATATATGACGTATATTTTTATTTTTTTTTGGCAATTGTTAAATATCCCCATGATAACAAAATTAACAAAATTTTCCGTAAAAGTTGTTCATTGTAACGACGTTCTGTTATTTGACAACTTCCAGTAGAATCCACCGGTTTCTATTGGTTTCTGCAGGCACTCGGTTGGTTTCTACTGGTTTTACTTGTTAGAAGTATTTTGACACCCCATTTTAAACCAGTAGAATCTACTGATTTCTGTCGGTTTCTACTGGTATAACTCCACACTTCTACAACTCTCTTCAAACCAGTAGACTATCTACAGGTACCTGTTGGTTTCTACTGGTTTGACTTGTTTGTTTTTACATGTATAGGAGATGACTGGTTTGTACTGGTTACCACTGGTTTGACATGATATTTCGACACCCCATTTTAAGCTAGTGGAATCTACTGGTTTCTGTCACTTTCTACTGGTATAACTTCACACTTCTACTAATCCTCTTCAAACCAGTAGACTATCTGCAGTACCTGTTGGTTTCTACTGGTTTGACTTACTTGTTTTTCCATGTATAGGAGATTGACTGGTTTGTACTGGTTACCACTGGTTTGACTTAATATTTTGACACCCCATTTCAAGCCAGTGGAAACTACTGGTTTCTGTCGGTTTCTACTGGTATAACTTCACACTTCTACAACCCTCTTCAAACCAGTAGACTATCTACAGGTACCTGCTGGTTTCTACTGGTTTGACTTATTTGTTTTTACATGTATAGGAGATTGACTGGTTTGTACTGGTTACCACTGGTTTGACTTAATATTTTGACACCCATTTTAAGCCAGTGGAATCTACTGGTTTCTGTCGGTTTCTACTGGTATAACTTCACACTTCTACAACCCTCTTCAAACCAGTAGACTATCTACAGGTACCTGTTGGTTTCTACTGGTTTGACTTATTTGTGTTACATGTATAGGAGATTTGACTGGTTTGTACTGGTTACCACTGGTTCGACTTAATATTTTGACACCCCATTTCAAGCCAGTGGAAACTACTGGTTTCTGTCGGTTTCTAGTGGTATAACTTCACACTTCTACAACCCTCTTCAAACCAGTAGACTATCTACAGGTACCTGTTGGTTTCTACTGGTTTGACTTATTTGTTTTTCCATGTAGGCCTATAGGAGATTGACTGGTTTGTACTGGTTACCACTGGTTTGACTTAATATTTTGACACCCCATTTCAAGCCAGTGGAATCTACTGGTTTCTGTCGGTTTCTACTGGTATAACTTCACACTTCTACAACTCTCTTCAAACCAGTAGACTATCTACAGGTACCTGTTGGTTTCTACTGGTTTGACTTATTTGTTTTATATGTTGTTGTATAGGAGATTGACTGGTTTGTACTGGTTTCCGCTGGTTTGACTTGATATTTTGACACCCCACTTTAAAGCCAGTGGATTCTACTGGTTTCTGTCGGTTTCTACTGGTATAACGTCACACTTCTACAACCCTCTTCAAACCAGTAGACTTCTACAGGTACCTGTTGGTTTCTACTGGTTTGACTTATTTGTTTCTTCATGTATAGGAGATTGACTGGTTTGTACTGGTTACCACTGGTTTGACTTGATATTTCGACACCCCCATTTTAAGCCAGTAGAATATTCTGGTTTCTATTGGTTTATGCTGGTATTACTTCATCACAATTGTATGACCCTCTTCCAGCCATTACTACTGGTACCTGTTGGTTTCTACTGGTTTGATTTAATTCTTGTTTATACATGCAGAAAAGTGACTGGTTTGTACTGGTTCATACTGGTTTTCCCTTCTTTTAAAGCCATCTTCAAACCAGTAGGCTGCACGGGTACCTGTTGGTTTTTACTGGTTGACAAGTAATGTCTTAGCATGTATAAAAAAAATGCTGGTTTGTATTGGTTTCTATTGGTCTGACTTGTCTTTTTTCAACCCAGTTTTGAAACCAGTCGACTCTTCTGGTTTGTACTGTTCTCTACAGGTTTCCCTCTCCACTTGAAACCATTAAACAGTACTGATTTCTTCTGGATTCTACTGGTCTAACTTTGAATTTAACACTCCATTTGAAAACCAGTAGACTCTACTGGTTTGTTCTGGTCTTTTGACCAGTTGAATCTAATGGTCTCTATGGGAACCCTACTGGAACCCTCTGGAAATTCCCATAGAAACCACTCAAATCCGGAAACCATTAGAAACCAGTAGAAGGTCTCTACTGGTTTCTACTGGTTTCTATGGGAATTTCGACCTGGGATGGCAATGAGGGAAACATTTCCGATCGTTCAACTCCAACTCATGGCAACAATGCATCACTTGATGTGACACACAGGATCCTGCGATGTACATTTAGCCCAAGAAAATTATCAATGACCAAAGAAGGAAAGGAAAAACAATGCAAAGAAAGCTTCTACTTGTCACAGCTACAACCATAGCGGGTTTGAGTTCAAAACATGCTAACTGTATTCAAATATACTGTATATATATATCAATCTTTGGTAAGATTTCAAGGACTCGTGAAAGGAAAGGGTGGCTGGTGTCATGGCCTGACAGGGAGTGAATACCAGTGACAATGACTTGTTCCAGACTGTCATCCGGATGTTGGAGTTTTCAAAACAGAAGTGAGTCAGAGAGACAAATGGCTGCTCCCCTCCCCTCCCCCCTTCTCCTTCCGCAACCCCCGTCAAACTGGGCTCCATGCCATGCGAGGGAAAACCCTGCTGATTGTCCTGTGGAAAAATATGGGAAGTTTCTCCACGTCTTCGCATGGGAAGAAGTAATGAAAGATGTATTTTTATATTCATAATACATTTATATACATGTACTAGAAAACCGGATGTGAATACCTCTTGAGTCACAACAAATAAGATTTGTATGGACCATTGTTAAGTTTATTTACATTCTTGGCAAAGGTTTGCCTGCAATAATTCATTTTAAAGCTATATTCACTTGGTATGCATAGAAACCTTGACCCTTCAACCCAGTCAGGATAACTGCTCATAGATACAGTACATCAAAAATTCCGTTCACATAATCTATCACTCATCCCTTCATATTATCTGTTATTATCGATTTGACTTGAAATATAAAACCACAAAACACATCATGTCCTTACACTACAGACACATACATGAACACACATATACATGTACACACAAATATACACTCTAAAAAATACCTAGTCAGATATGACTAGAATCTCGTCGTATTTGACTAGATTATAGGATCCCAGGGGCACTTACTCTGTTCTAGTCATTTTTACTAGAAAAAACTAGTCACAGATTTTGAGTAGAAATCTAGTCAATGTTTATGACTAGAAAATCTAGTTGGTTTGACCGGTTTCTAGTAAAAGATGATTAGAATATACTGATCAGTTATTTGACTAGATATGTAGTCAGTGTTGTGATTCATGAATCTAGTCAAATTCAACTAGTTTCTATTCAAAATGACCAGAACATCTTTTCAAT
Organism: Diadema antillarum; assembly: GCF_040938485.1. Classification (NCBI taxonomy): domain Eukaryota; kingdom Metazoa; phylum Echinodermata; class Echinoidea; order Diadematoida; family Diadematidae; genus Diadema; species Diadema antillarum. The sequence goes on along the minus strand of NW_027271407.1, from coordinate 288,145 downwards.
CTCACCAATCACACATCAGTCACAAATCAATTATGAATGCTATGACAAATTGTGTAACATTTAACTGACACAAATGCATATTTTATTCTGAACCAATAATCATCGGAACATGCTACTCGTCACAATGAGTATAAAGCTTGCAATGAATATTGCATTGATTCATGAACATTTATGATTTTTCATTCATTTTCTTTCATAACTCTCTCTTTGCAAATTGAAAATTCAGCATTATCAACAATGTGTGTAGAATACAAGGCATGTACACGAACATTGTTTTTTTTTCTCAAAATTAACATTCATTTTCACTCGGTCTTCCATGACATTCTACCTTGTCACATATCTCAAGTTTCCTAGATCATAACAAACGAGGCATCATGTAAACTACAATCATCAGGCTTTCAGTTGATAGCACATTTAACAATGGCAAGTTAATGATGATAGAGATCTAATTGATCGAACATGGGCTTACCAAAAAAAAAAATGTTTCGGATAAAAAATTCACATAGACAATTTGATAATTGATATTTGATAATATTGAGTGATTGATTTGATCAGGGAGCCCCACATACACACAGCTCTCCTGCATTGCGTTCGCACGCCCAGTCAATCTGCGAGTTTATACATGTATAGATAACGGGATCAAATATTTGAAAAGAGTCAAAAAGTATGATTGTTCTCATTGGGTACGCTCAAACCCGGCCATCTTTGATCTCATACACAATGCTGAATCATTGTGCAGACTTCCATTCGGTTTGTAGATTCTTAAGTTGAACAATAAAACAATGAAATATCTTTTTTTGGCTTATATCTCAAATTGCCAATGCTGATGAAGCCTTTTTTGATGAAGCATTTTTCTGAGGAAGATGACGGTTTTGAGATTCGAATTATGTTTAACTAAAAATGTCGCTATGGCGACTGGCATGCCTCCGCCATATCACATTATTCTCCATTAGGTGCAGGACATATTGCCAGTGTAAGACCGTATGTTACATGACTGGTACATAATGAATTTCTGGTGATTATACACAAAGTTCCATGACAGTACTTAAGAGCCACTTTCAATATATGGATGAGCAAAATTTTAGCATTTTCACTTGACCCAAAACTTTTCCTACACAATCATTGTGCATTAATTTATTTGTGTATACCGGTATTCATGTATGAGTATACATATTTTCTCCGTATGAATATGGAGAAAGTAGTATAATTTCAGCATTCAATAATGCAATTTTAGCATTTTAAGGTGACCTTTGACCCTTGATCTTTGATTTCATGTCCCAAAACATCCACAGAGAAGCAATGTCAGGCAACACATGTACATTGTATATGCATTACGTTTCATGAAGATACCGTGAACCATTTCAAAGATATGAAGAAAAATGTGAAATTTTAGCACTGTCACTCGACCCATGACTTTTGACCTTTGAAATTACGTTGTTACTCCAACAAAGCATAGAATAAAAACGAATCAACCAAATATTATGATCTTGGTGTCATTTTCTTTTGCATCATATACACTATTTAATCTAGGCAACACAAAAAGGGCTTCTACAATAAGGCCACCAAAATCGACCATCCCTCCTTATTATGGCCAGCTCATATAAACCTGACAATCCCAAAGAAAATTTCCACATGCCACAATCCACAAAATCAACTATATCTTCAGAAATAGATATGTGTTACAAAAACAGATCAATATACGATGTTACTGTTCAATGAACATTTCAATTCAGCGCCCTAGCTGGTGTACAGTGGAGCCCTTACGGCTTTACTCTCGCTCAACGAAGTTATCAAGCAATACAACAGAGGATGTTGGTGGACCATCACCCATTCCCAGCCCATACACATACTTTTGCAAATATGTATATGTATGACTGCACTGCCAGCAGTAGCTGATGTCCAACACATAAGTAAGTTTGAAACATACATCTACTGCTTTCAGCAGAGATGTGCAAGGGATCGCATCTCCTTCAACAGCCACGAATGCCTGCTCCGGATTCTTTCTTTCCCCGAAGACCAGGACATGAGGTTCTCGTTTCCCTTCCAAATACATAGGCAGGTTCGTCCCATCTATATGTAAAAAAGAAAATAAAAAAAATTCTCTAATAGCTTTAATGAGAGATTTACAAACAGATAAAAGACAAATATTCAAAATTTTGATCCACAACCAAGGCATAAAAGAGAAGTGCTTTTGAATAATCTAACCAATATAAAAACACAAACATCAATCAGTGTATCAAACATGAATTCTGTTGATACCATCATAAACATTGGGAGATTCATTCATTTTCTGAATTTGGAAAAAAATATTGCCAATGGAAGCCCCCTTCATCTACATGATTTTGCCATGCCACTTTTATGTCATTTTTTTTTTTTACATTTCCTTCTGCACACCTCTATCTTCAGCCCTTCACCAGTTTAATGTTGTAATTTACTTGATCTTGACTTACAATATATCAAGCAGACAGTGAGATAATTCCAGCTGCAACTATGGACATACGAAGCACATTTTATTATGGTGACTGTTGTTGTTATCATTATCATTAGTAGTAGCACTAGTGGTAATACTGTTATTAGTATTCTTATCATTATCATTAATAGAAATTCCATCGATTACTTACTAAATGAACAGGAATCAGCAAGCATTTTCAGAGCAATTTGACTATATGGTGAATTAAAGGATAACTAAATGTCAATTAAAGGATAAAAGGAATGTGTTCACTTGACTGAATATAGATCTCAAGTGACAAATATTTCATAGCATGTCAACTGACCCATTCACACAACACAGGGTACTGCACTATTTTCAGTGTTAGATCCCTATTTCTATCATCACCTTCTCGACATTGATGAATGCAGGCATGCTCTCTTCCATAGTTGCACGCTGTACACTTCTCTGCCCCTGTTTCTTCACCCCAGCTGGAAACAACAGAGGAAGAACCTGTAGAGCCAGGTTGCTCTTCTCATCATCTAAGGAGAACACAAACATTAGCAAACAAGTTCATGAAATGTGGCACGTGGAGTTTTATTATCTTTTTAATACTTTCTCTCTGTAAAAATTCAAATGACAAAGAAGATACACATTTCAATTCCAATCATCCCTTATAAAGGTTGCATTCTCAAGAGGGTTGCATTTTTTCTCAATCTATTACCAAAATTAGTTTTATTTCATTTATTCATATCAGAGTTTTTAATTTTAAATCTTTATCAAGACTCAGGAAAAGATTCATATTTTTCAAGGATTTCAAAAGATCAATAGATTATGTATCAAATTAAAGAACATTCAATGGTCTTTTAACCTGGTATTTGAAACAAAGAGAAACTTAATGCATGAGTGAACACATTCATTTTTCTCTTCTAATGGATCCAACCCCCCGTCAAAAAAACAACAAAAAAAAACTACTACAGATGAATCCTCGACTGCACAGGGTCAAAATTTATGTCTCCACCTTTGCCACATCAGGAATATGACAGTGTCAATTTGAAATGTATTATACAAAGTGGAAAATAAAATCTACTTAAATGACGTTGCGTCAGGCCCATTTCATATTGATCTAATGGTTCTCAACTCTTAACCTGATTAAGCCCGGGCTATTTTGGCGGGGCAGCAGCTCGGGAAGGGTGTGATGTGAATAACAAGTGTGTTATGCAAATAGTGGCTGCCGGCCAGATCAAATAATGTCAACGGTGGGCAAGGTCGAAGGTCATTGACATTACGTTTGCACGTAAACCATGCAGATTCCCCATCTATAGGCCAATGTTGTGATCCCAACTCTAATATGATCGTTGTCCCTCTCATATGCAAGTATGATTCATGTTTGATCCACCAAATAAATAGCACAAGAGTGTCCTTTTCACATATATAAACGTAATGACCTTGACCTTTAAAATTGTGACCCCAATATCTGCTTAGATCATTGTCCCTCCTATATAATGCATACACGAGTCAAATGGTTAAGTTCCCGTGAGAATTGTGCTATTTTCATGTAATGTGATACCTGAATGTGGATCTTCGACATTGAGAATCTTCTTCCACTGCACTTGTTTTTCTGCATATTCCAGAACTCTTGCTGACATTTTCGGCCATTTTTCGAAGAGGGCATCTGCAGAGTTCACTTTCGAAAAGTATCCGAAAGCCTTGATCAACCTGTGATATATAAAAGCAGAAGTTAACATGTAGGCACTTTCATTATAAAATTAACAAACCCCAATCATAACTTATGCATCATCATAAATGGGATTTCATGATTAATTATTAAAAGATATTGAAAATTTCATGGTAAGAGCAAAGGGAAAACACATAGGATGTTCAAAATAAGACATTTTGGGATCAAAAGTCAAATTTTTCCATTTATAAGATGTTACCACCTTATCCTACCTCATTCTCAATTACATTTTGGAAATCCTCTCGAAATTCATTTTTGAAAATGTATATCTTAGGGATAGAATTGAAATATTTTAAGTTATGACCACTTTGATCCTGATAGGTGCACAATATTTAGGTGTCCTAAAGGATACTTTTTTGTTTAACTTAAAAAATAGAAATGTCGCTATGCCACTGGTATGCCTCCGCTACATCACATTATTCTCCTAATGGGTACAGTACATATTGCCAGTGTGAGACCATAATATAACATGACTGGCACACAATCATTTTCTGGGGATTATACACCCAGTTCCATGACAGTACTTAGAGCCACATCAGTTTGTCGAATTTCCCTTTAGATATGTCAGTGTCATTAGACTTTTAATTCTAGACTTAATTATAGTACATACACAGCCCTGTCGCTCAACCGGCTCCGCACGGCGTCTGGTCGGGCTATTCTAGACTAAGTCTAAAACTATTTTACACGCAAGTGCGCGCCTGCATAGTGAATGAGTGTGGACCTATTTCACGATAATGCCTCTAGAGCTTCTCACTATTTAGGGGTTCTACATGAAGGCTAGACCTTTTGTCTGGAACTGGTGGTAGTTTCTACAGTAGACCTATAGATCCGAGGTCTAGGCTACCATTGTACCAAGCGCAAGTGTCAGTTAGATCTAGACCAAATGAGAAGAGGACTGAAAGGGCTTAGACCAACAAAAATGAATACGTTGTAGTTAGAAGATCTAGACTAGATGTTCAATTACCAAGTATGTATCTAGATCTATATTGTATTTGACTATATTTCTAGCTTATCATATCAGGAAAAGATCAAGCAACTAAGACTAACTGCTAGATTCTAGTACGGTACTTTACACGTATCAGTGCACGCGTGCGAAGAAGTGAATGAGGACCTATTTCACGATGCCTCTAGACCTAGTACTTTACCTACATCCTTATACTATAAATCTCCTAGAGTTCTTCTACATGAAGGCTAGACCTTTTGTCCGGTACTACTGGTAGATAGGTCTAGGTCTACACTACAGTACAGAGACTCGATAGATAGATCACCGGTCTATAGGCTACCATTGTACCAAGTGCAGTTAGAACTAGGTGCCAAATAGATCTTGGACCGAAGGAAAGAGGACGGGTGGGGACTGACAGGGTTGAGCCAAAATGAATTAAGCCCCCTGAAATGACAGAGATCGGCTCGTTCGCCTGTGACTTGCGAGTGCGCGGTTGTTTGTGAATTCATTCGAAAAGTGAACCTTCTGGCGTAGGTTCTGCTAATTGAAAGGTGGTGAAGTGCGGTAAATCTGATTACATCACCGTAATCGTCTCTAACCAAATTAGTAAAGACCTCCCAATATTGTAACAGCATATCTTACAATTGCTTGAAACCATATTTGTCACAAAGCCGATTTTGGGGGGATTTTTTTTTTTTGTTGCAATGTTCACCGATGTTTACGCTGCTAATCATTGCCGCCTAACAACGCAACGGTTCATGCAGCACGTTTTACACATTTAGGCTAGGCACGAACAATTTGAGGCAACTTGATAGGCCCAAGGCAGCAGCAGCTCTCCCCCGAGCTCGCCCAATTTTAGCGAATTATCTCTTTAGATAATACTGAATCAATACCTAATATGAAGCTGTACACTACAAGCTTCTAAACACGATTTAAGATTTGCTACAAAATAAATACAGCACTTACCCTCAAAATTTTTGATAAATTTGTCGAGGCCCCACTCAGGAAGCTTGTCATCCACAAACTCCATTTTGATCAAGTACGTACTGACTAACGTACGTACGTACGTACGTGGCGCTTGCTAGGGTAGATGCGTTACATATACGCTCAGCATACACTCCTCACAGATCGTGCGATCGAGTAGTACGCTTTTGCTCTCCGCCTAGCTCTTTGCGTGCAGCGCGCAGACAAGAGCCAATCACGTTTCAAAGAAGTGTTGACAAGACGGTTCTAGCTAAAGCGTAAAAACGATTGACTCGATTGTAGTCAAATTTGCTTGAAAGTTGATAGAATTCTAGTCAAAATAACTAGAATTTAGTTGAAAAAATATGAACCAAAAATCTAGTCACAAAATGACTAGATATTTTTAAGAGTGTACATGATGTTAACAATATTCCTATTATTACGTTTGTGATCGTTACAACATTGCATGTTTCCGCTCAGACATCCTTCTCATGTACTTTCATTAACCAAAGCAGTCATCCTAAGTTCATCACATATACCATTTATAACAGGGGCACATATAGTCCTTGCATGTATACTGCTGTCATGACATTTATTAGGTGCACATACAGAGCCGAATTATTCACCTCAATGGTGCTGCAAACGTGTGAGAAAACCTGTGATGAGGAGATAATAACCAGCCTTCTCAATGGCTCTGAACTTGCTGCGGTTAGCCTCAAATACCCCCATGAACCAAGCACCGACCCCCCCTCCCCCCCCCCCCCCATTTCCCAATGAGCAGACAGACCGGAGCACAATGACACACAGGAAAAGCTGCCACGGCAACAGCCGACCCCGTACTCCCTCCTGATTAAAATAATTCCATTCTTCATTATTGAAATATTGTAATAAAAACTTCCTTAAACTCTACTGTAATAAATGTTATCTCCCTCCCCAAACCCTACTCAATTTCTTTGTCATAAATGCTCAACAAAGGAAAGAACAGCCGGACTCAAACATGGCAACCTCCCTCACATGTCAAACTGCTGGATTGTACAAGAATCAGAGTGATAGTTTTCAACTGACCAGAAGCCACCTTACCCCGGGGCACAAAAATCTGACATATTATAATATACAATATGAAGGATACCATTACAATTAAGCATTCAGAAAAAAATTGGGAATTGGTACCACTTTAACCAGTACTGCTATCAGTACTTGACATCTTCTGTGTATAGCAGTCAGATACATAAAAAAATAGACAAAGTTTAAGGAGGTACCAAAAGCAAATAGAAAAACTGTTTCCACACAGAAATTTGCATTATGAACACAGTAGAATGATAAAAATAGGAAACATGAGGCTATTCCATCCACAAGTTTTGCTAAAATATGTGTTTCGCTGGTATAAAGTAGAAACAGTTGAACGTTGGTATCATGACACCTAGTTTATGGAAAGGATCCCTGGTAATGAACGAGCCTCAAACTTCAGAAAAAATAAATCCACAAAGACATCTTGACCCTTCAGCACCTGGAGGTTTCTTTGAATGCCAATGTCTGCCAACTAAAGGATGCAATAAATTTCACACAATTTTAAACTGATTGAGACAAACTGACCGTGTACACATGGAGATTAAATTGGCATATAGTGCGATGCCGTCATGATCCAAAACCTGTACTCAAAGACTCACGCTTCATGCATCACATGTGCACAAACTAGGTAGCCGCAGGCGGTTTGGTGGGTGTGGTGGTGGGGGGGGGGGGGGGGGGACAGTTATGGGCAGGTAAGGGGCTATATAAAGGGTTGATGAATTTATCAGGTGATTTCATTGGGGGAAAAAAACATTGAAAAGAAAAGGTGTTACATTCCTCAATATTCCATTCATGGCAGTCATGTGATGCAGCACGAGGGAGAGCCATTTGCGGTCACGCCACCTGTTTCAAGTCTGAACATCCGTCAAAGGAGGGGGTACTTTTGAGGTACACTTCTAGCCCAAAACTTGTTGCAGGTATACTACAGTGCAATTCCAACCCCCCGTAATATTTACATATAGCAATGATGCTGATATGGTGCCAAGGGCCATTTATAATAACTTATAATTTTATATATTTATTGAAACTGGGTTAGGTTTTGAAATTGAGGGGTTGCAGGTATCATTTCATGGATTCTATCCTTCAAAATTTGCAAGGATGATTTTACTTTAGAATGTATGACCTTGTCAATTTGTGCTACCGCCTATATTACAGTGTCATGTGATACAGAACTGGTTGAGGGTAAACCTATCGACTAAATAAAACAATTAAGCGCTCGGATTGAAGGGCAATTTATCATTTGAACGGACTTCAATGAATAGACCATCGCAAGCAAACAAAGCAGTAGAAGTTTCATAGAATCTGTCAAAATATGAAAAAAGTAACGCAATTTCAAGATTTCAAATAGTTTCATGTACAGTAAGTTGGCTACAATTTCTTACACATGTGAACAATGTTGCAATGACATTTTAAAAGTCTCCATTCATATGCACACATATTTTCACTAAATGTCAGAAAAGCACAATTTCTTGGCATCAAATTTGAAAGTTGCAATGACTAGCAATGACGAGCTGTAAAGAGAACAAGGTGCCACAGTATGACTACATATTTGATTTCTAAAATAGTTCAATTTACAAAATGGCTGATGTTCATTATTCCGAAGATTTGTCATCCCCAAAACACAGAAATTCTGTATGTGCCTAGATGTTTGTTAATCAGAACATTTGTTGCATCATTCTTAAGTTTTGTCATTCTGAGAATGAAATAAGGTTTGTTAATCGAAAAAAAAAAAATGAAAAGAAGGTGCAAACACACTAACCTTATTTTGTTAACCAACCTTTGGAATAATGAGCCTTTTTCATATCATATCCTGATAAATGAACCTTGGGAATAAGAAACCTTATTTCAGTTTTGGATTAACAAACCTTTGGAATTACCAACCTCATTTTATTTTTGGAATAATGTGCCTTTGGCATATCAAAATGGAACATTCAGAATAAAAACCCTTAGTTCAGTTCATATCAACAAACTTTCAGAATAATAAACAGAAACATACAAGGAGAGTTACGAGGAAATGATGACATCACATCAACCAATTTGCATATTTTATGTGCTTGTGACTGATATTAGTATCTAGTGAAAACATGGGAAATCTGAAAATCATCTAATTCTCTTCATTCTACGTCTGACTTAATAAAACATCTATGTTTCTATTTGTTTGACTGATCTCTTTAAGTTAACTCAAATGTGCACAGGCTTATTGCTTGAAATCGCATGTAGTGATTTGTTGTTTACAATGCTCTGGTTTGTTTTTGTTTTTTTGGAAAGCAGAGAGAACCACGCAAGTGACTTAGTAATAAAGTAAAAACAATAGCAATTTTGATGGGAATCACAGCATTTGTTCTCATCACATGAACTGCTTGAAGTATGTGCACACTCATAAAATGCGTTCATGAAAGCTACAGTAACCTAAAAAATACCCTGTCAAATTTTTGCCCTAAAACCATAAAATTTCACTGTTCAGATTCCTGTCAAATATTTTGCTAAGAATCTTCTGAAATGTGTGCTTCATAACTTGAAATAATGCAGTAAATTCCCAGCTTTTCATTTTTGTATATCCAGAGAACTGTGAATGAAACACGCACCTCATCATACCTCACAGAGACCAATTCAACCCAATATTGTATAAATTATTATAATTTTGACTACTTTTTTCATGAGCATGTAAATTTCAAGTCTAAAACTTTCCACTTCTTGATTGTTCTTTTGAAGTAAATGTCACCCTTTTCAAGCCAACAAGTGCTTTAAAAACGCGTTTCTGTGTTATATGCTTTACCTTTAGAGTAAAGGTTTTCCCTTCATTTGAACCCTTTGTTGTGTTTATACAATCATTCAATTTTCTTTTGCAAAAAAGTTTTAAAAGACTCTTAATCCCTAATAAATTCATATCTAAATAATAAATTAGTAATAAATCATAGAAAGTTATGTTCCTGTTTTTGTCTCAAAACTGGCAAATTTCTGGGAAAAATTCTTTCTGACCAAATAAAGTTAAAGTGCTCTATCTAATCTCTTTCCAATATGGGATATGCCTTAATTAGAATTCTAATTTGCCAAGTTCATGAGGACAAAAATGATAATTCCTGCAGGAATAAGATTTCTGGATTTGATGACTAAAACACACACACACACACACACACACACACACAAACAAACAAATTTAGTTGACAGAACTCTGATCCCTTTCCAATGGACTGAGGGGGAAATTCTGAACAGGAAATATTCAGACATCAAATGTCACAAGACCTGGACTTATCACACACCTCATTTAAACATGAATTAGAGAAATATAAACACTAGTCTGACCCATATATTTGTTTATTACGACGTAGCATGCTTGCCAGAATCTGGAGGTGGAGGTGGAGGAGGTTGAAAGGGGGGAGGATATATGAACGGCAGCCAGAAGAAGGGAGGATGTCTCAAAATAGCGCACCCCTCTCCGCCGAAAGGAAGCGCCAGTCAAAATTGCAAAATGTCATTACTTTGCGACGAACGTGGACTTATTAAAAAACTTGGGCAGAAGTCAATGGCTGGGGGTATGGGAGTTTCTTTCCAGACTGATGGATAGCAGGGATGTCTAGCCCACAGTACCATTTTTTTTTTTTTACTGTGTGCGTGTGTGTGTGTGTGCGTTTGTGTGTGTGCATGTGTAATGTAATCCTTGATGGGATGTCAAAACACAGGCTGCATCAAAAATGTTTGACATAAAAAAAGAATGCATGTTGCTCTGAAAGTGGTAAGTGCCAGCATTATTGAGAAACATCTCCCCCCCCCCAAAAAAAAAAAAGCTAGATAAGGATAAATTTCATGTTCTATTCAGTTATTTGTTTGTTTGTTGTTGTTGTTGTTTTTTTTTTTTTTGGGGGGGGGGGGTGGAAATTTTTCTTAACATTGTGACAACATAATATGCAAGGCGAAGTCTGATTTACTAGAACATGGCTGCTTGCTCGACAAAAAAGTTAGGCTGTCATATTTTTTCAGAATTGTTTCTTCTTTTTAAAACAAACAATATGCCCCAGAGCTTCCTTTTTGCAAACATGCAGCAGATAAACACAGCATACATATATGCATTATATATATACACAGACACATCTAAACATACAACATGCATAAAAATATATGAATGAACAAACAAAAATATACATATCATATACATACATACATACACACATACATACATGTAACATACACACACATATACAGTTGTGACGTAGTTAGCAATCACTACAGCAAAGGTTTAACCATTCAATGTATACAACAATGCTGAGAGCATAAGAGGGCCATTCTCAGATTAAGTGTTCAATTCCATGTGAGTAAAACCGAAAAATCAACCACAAAGTAATACATTCAAAGATGTGTTTTCGGAAACTTCAAAACCGGTCAAATACGAAACAAAAAGTGGAACATTCTAAATGATGCCCATTCATTGAGTAAAAATGAATTGAAATAGAGCATCATATATGATTTTTGATCACCAATCAGATACGTTACCGCAAATTTACATGTTGTAATGGACTCCTAACTCTGAATTAAATTTATTGTTTTGATCCAATTTCTGTTTAGGAAAAGACATCTGTCCCCCCTAAAGATATTGGGGTTTTTCAAGAGGTAAAGATGTTGTCATCCCTTGCTAACTGGTAGAAATTATTTCTGTGTGGTAGGTTGAAATATGCTTTTTGCTGAAATGAAATATAACCTTAAGATTCACTTTGTATTTTTAGCAAATTTCGCTTACAAATAAAGTTTCGAATCCCACAAATCATGCAAAGGGAACGATCCAATTTGGAATTTCACAGGAAACAAATATGAATTGCTTTCCTGGGGAAATAACTATTGAAAAACATCGAATCACCTTTGGTAACGTATCTGGTAAAATATAAGTAATAATTTTAGTTGTGTATGAATTAATAGATATCACCTGTTTAATTATGTACCTCATGAATTGATGTAAAAATGAATGATGTAAGCCCAAATTAACCATTTTAAACATTGTACGTAATATTAAAACTATGAAATGTAGTGGAAAAGAACCCTAAGTGTGAAAGCTGAGTTCTTCATTCACAGAATATTCTCATCTTACGTCTGAATGTATTTATCCATCTGACTATAAAATATTCATTAAGTTTTGATGGATAATGCAAACAAGGTTTAAAAAATATATTTTTGTAGGCATTTAGAAGGAAGTAGGTACAGTCTCTATGAACTCGATATGCTAAACAGTTGTTTGACCTATGGTAACGTATTTGGCTCATCCCTTTTAATGAAAATGAATAAATAATTGTTCAACTTATCAATGAATCTTGAGTAGTTCTTCATATGTTGAAAAACACTAGAATAAATATGCAACAGAACACTGAAACTTTTCTCGGAAACGTTTCATAAACTACTTTTTACTCTTTCAAAGTTTGGTAACGTATCTGGCGTACCGTAAATGAATCTGTCGGTGAAGTTACAGAGCAATTTCTACTGAATATTCTTCATTTGAACATAACTTTAATTTCTTATGGAAGCGTCATTCTATGCAGAATTGTTTTATGAACACTTTGTTTTACATAACATTATTTGTCACCATGGGTGCCCTGAATTATACGTAACGTATCTGCTAAATCTGAAAAGCAAAAAACTGATATGCTGAATCTTAGCTTCGTCTTGTAAAATAAACGTTCAAAGTTGTTGCATAGAATATGAAAGTGGCTGGGTTTTATAGAATAGAACTTTGGAGTTTATGAGCACACAACGATTTGTTTGTAAAAACATTTACAATTTCTTTTCAGCATTTTGATTATGTGGTAACGTATCTGTCGGAAAACTTGGCATTAAGTTGTGAGACACTGACGCAGAAAGAAAAATCATGTGGAAGTGTTGATACTTTCACCTCTCTGTCCTTTTGGTGTAAGAATATAATCCTGAGGTCCAACAAAACGAAGCATGTAATGTGTAGGGATGAATTTTGACCAGATTTGATCCCCAGAAATACAAGACCAATGAGCAAAATTCGGTCACGTATCTGGGGTAACGTATCTGTGGTAACGTATATGGTCGATCATATTATTATGAGAGCGATATCTACCAAATATTTCTCACTTGTACTAAACTTTAATGTTGAATCGATGCGTCATTCCGAGGAGTAATGTATAATATACAATTTGTCTGACATTGCAATATCTGTCGCAGTGGGTGGCGTGAAAAGTATGTCACGTATCTGTCCAAATAAAAATGTAGAAAACCGATATTTCAAACATTGTACCGTATTCTCAAAAAAGAGTTGTTGCACAAAAACTCTAAGTGCTTGCAATGTATGAAGTATATCCTCAGGGTTTCATATACACAGGGTCATTGCATAGTCTTGTTATTTTCGCAATGCTGTAACACTAAAGAAACTGGTAACGTATCTGGCGGTGAACTTGGCGACAGGTTTCAAAAGGCTATAAAAAAGAAGTCAATAAAAATTTTGGAACTTTTCGAGTATTGTGATTAGCACATATGATATGCTCATCGTCCATGAAAATGATATTTGGAGAGTGTGTTTGTGGACGGAGAGGAGCAATAAAACATAATTCTGAAATAGCCGGCGACACTGCGTTTTGGGGGTCTTAAGGAAGTTTAACAGCAAAATTTTATACAAAAAGGCAGACAACCGCATTTGATCGTGTTTATTTTTAACAAATAAAGTCCTCGTGATATATTATAAACATTTAAATAGTATCTAATAGGTTTCAGGGAACCGCAAACTGTCATGGAATGTCGGCGACACCAAAATTCCGTATTTGCACGCTTTTACTGAGAATGGGCCAAGAGGCATGTAAAGTACACAGTATTCACACTGTCTGAACACGCAACAGGAATATCTTTATTCTGATATCCGTCAATTCAGCACCCGAACTTGTGGAATGATTCACCTTATTTCCTGGGTTAAATCTTCAAGTGTAGGCAATCCATCCATCCTACCAATTATCACATCATAATCAGATCTAGAGCCCCAAATAAGTCTCTCTCTAGATATAACACCATGGATAGTCATCGGCTAGGTGCGAGCCAAAAAATTCCTCCGTAAGCTTTTCCTGAAATCCATATCGGTGAATGAAAGAGGAGCTCAGATTCTACCTTCGAAAAGACAAGCACAGAAACACTGCCTGTTTCAGGCAAAACATAAAGGGATGAAACTCATCAAATCATTCATTTACAGATGTGGAAAATAAAAGACAAAAAAATCTGAGCACTTTTTGATTGATGTGAGTGATACCATAGCCTGTCCAGAAAATCAACCACAAATCCAACAAAACCTATGTACAGAAAGCCATAAACAGTCATAAGAAACAAATAAAGACATCATTAGTACATCCCCAATCATGTGGGTCTGTCTTGTATTGAAAAAATTATATGCCATGGAAGTTTTGAAATGTGTCACAAATTTTCTTGCTTTAAAGTTTGATGTCTATTCCATTAATGTCCTCATCCAAAATCATTTCGGATTGTAATAATTCAATAAATTCATCCATTGAAAACAAGAAGAAATATATAACATTTGGAACTACAAGTACAATGTACACAAACAATGCAAAGTCAATAGAAAAAGGGTTGCAATAAAAAGTTTTTAATTGGATGTTTGGAGTCACCAGCATTGGGCAGAGCATTATGTGGGCTATTTTAGGAAGTTTTAGTATATCATGTCATTTACGAAATATTTCAAGTTTTGGAACCTCGCATAAAGTTAAAAGTAACAGACATCATAATCTGTAACAGAATGTGGAACATCAGATAACACTCTATCTATGGAGCAATTCTGGCTGAAAATGTACAACATGGCTGTGTAGGCCACAACACTAAAATAAAACCTGGCAACTTGATCACACACTGAAGCTTGGCTTTCCACAAATAAACTTCTTATCGACAGAACATGAAAGTTTTACGATCTTCACATGAAGTGATATGTACACTCCCCTCAGCCTAACCCAGTTGCTATAGGGTGAAACTCTACTATGAATGCAATTTGAAGGGTTACTGTAAGTGTCTCTACACAGGAGTGAGCATTAAAGGAAACCAAAACCCAAATATGGATTTGGATTGAGTGACAGTAGCAATATTAGTATATTATATCAGCTTATGTTTTAGGAAAATTGGACAGGTGATTCAAAAGTTATGATTTTTTTTTCTAATTTTCAGTGCAGTAATTGCTGGATATTAAAGGAGACCATTACAGTTCATGACATCATTGTGGACAGCAATAAAAAGAAAATATATAGAGAATTTTCATAAAATTTAATTTTTCATTGAAAATACACATTCCATCGACAAGTTACTGACATGATGTTAAGGGTAATATTATTCCTTCTGCTTTCCGAAAGAAGTAAGCCAAGTGCTCTTTCAGAATGCTAAAAAAGTGAAAATATGTTGAATTTTCTTTATATTTTCTATATACTGTTGTCCATAATGATGTTATGAAATGTTGTAGTCTCCTTATCCAGTGATGATGACACTAATACTTTAAAAATTCATGACTTTTCAATGGAATGTCTAATTTTCCTCACACTTTCACTGATTAAATCAACTAATACTGCTGCTTTCGCTCAATCCACATTTATATTTTGGTTTTGGCTTCCTTCAATGCATACAAAGCGTAATACACAATACATTGCATAACCTTTTTTTTTCACAATGGAATTACACTTAAAAAAATAATGTAAACACACTTTCTCTGAAATCTCTTCAAACAGCTTTAAAGTAACTGGCAAGCTTACTGTGACTGAACGAGAGAAATCATTCCTAGCATACAGAAACTGAAATCACCCCAAAATTGTAAATTTGTGACATATGTATGTACTTGCTGCCAATTCCCCAATCAAATGATCTATACACCATCTCTTTGATGGACCATTTAGAATGCTATTCTGCACAATTCACTGATTTGTATGATTTCACTGATCATGCTTTGTTGTACATTTTTGTCAATACATTCAAAACAATGTTCCCCCTTGATATCTGCCTCATGACTACTCCTGTCATGCGGTATAAAGTCTGGCATGGGTTGCTTTTTCCAAATGCTCCAGCTGCCAATCCAATTTTTATCTAAGACAGGGTTAACACCCACAATCTGCCAACTTCACTTTATACTGTATCTCCTTGTACTTACACATGCAAGTATTAACCAAGTTTTTGGCAACACACTTCGCATCATGACGTTTCATCCAATGTTGGGATTGGCTTGTATAGACCCTTCCATGGCCATAATTGCTTCATTATGTTACTGTTCAGCAAGGGACGATATGAAGTGTATTCATTTTGCACACGAGTACTTTGAATGTGTCCTAATGACTGGTAATGAGGCTTCCTCCATGATGTAGTCTTTGTAGCATGAGTTTTTTTTGGTGTTTTTTTTTTCAGAGATAGATCTCTGTATAACCCCATCATTGTCATGAAATAATGAAGATATGAAGATGGCACTCTCAGAGAGTAAATGTTATATTGCAATAAAGAAGGCTTCCAACAGATCACAAGGTAAGAAGGAACCATTTAAAAGAAAATCAGTACATTGAAGAAACCCACACACATTGAATGACTGGATGCTGATGTTGATACAATTTTCATTGTAGATTCCTGCATATCATAACCAGAGACCACAGTGTAACTGCAAATGAAAAACACCAGTACATTGAACAAGTGAAATGTACGTATGTAATGATCATGGTGTAGATCCCCTTACAAGATGGCTAAAGACAATGATACAACCCTTCCTTTCTACCTACCGTAGTCAAAAACAAAAAGATAGTTACTTTCACCCAGCCAGCAATCCAAGATATGAAATTTAGAAAGAAATCCTCATTTCAACAAAAGAGACAGAATGCCTGACAGATGCGTCTTGTTGGAGCATTGACAACTAGCTAAGGTAGCACATGAGCGCAATGGTTACGTGCTTTCATGGGGAATGCATTGAAAACTCACCCCAATGGCTTTCAAGGAGTCCAGAATCACATGATGGTATGCCCTCCGTTTGGCCATGCCGACCCAGATTTCGTAGGGAATCCAATCAGATCAACCCAAAATAGTTCCCCTATACCCGATCAGGTCCCAAGTTTCTCCTACTTTGCACTCTGTATCACTCGACAAGTCCACAACAACTCTGGAAGCCTTGAAATCATCATCCCACGGACAAAGTCCATGGGTGAGCTACGCAAATTAACGACCAGTGTCCTGTATTTTCTCTTTCCCATTTTGCCGTTCCCTCTCTTTCTCCCAGTCTTCTTTCAAACACCTTCACACCCTTCCTCCTTTCTTACTCCGTCAAGTCGGATCCATTAAAATTCACTTCCCTTAAATCCTTCTGCCCCCCCCCCCATACACACACATACATACATGCACACACTCATATCTAGTGCCTCTACGGGCACATCTGTCCACCACTGGTCCACGCATTAAGAAAGTGGTTTCATTGTCAGTGAAAATTCTTCAAACTTCAGTGTTTCAACTCCTAAACAGAACATGAAATGCCTCCTGTTTCTATCACCTATTTTTATCCTCCAATTCCTTAGCTCTATCAGGGCTGTCAACTCTTGCATACCAGGTACAAAAAAACAAAACCTAACAAACTAAACAGAATTAAAATCTAAAACTATATTTATGCACATTAAAAAAAATGGAGACAAAAAAAAAAATCACATTTCAGTTTTTGAATATGAAAATTTAACACACTTGAAGTTGTAAACTGAATCTCCCCCCCAAAAAAGTCAATTAACATATTTTCTCTTTAATTATGAAAAAATACATCACATACCACAAAGAACATACCAACTGGCAGTTTTGTTCGTATCTGCTCCCATGATAAAGAGGACAGGATAAATTTTAGTCACGTAGAAGAAAATCAATGGGTAATTTGCCCCCACAAAAGTTGTGAATATTCGAACAATACTTTGTGAAACATTTAGTTTGATGCAGCCTGAACAAAATGGATTGCACCACTGAAATTTACAAGGTCTAAATCTAAATCACATGACACCCTCATCTATAGAGGTTGTAAATTTCCAATACAGATATGTGAGGAATTCTACAAAAATCCCCAAAATCTTTGAAATCAGACACAATGATGATGCATAAAAGCCCATCTAAAGCGAGTCCGTTATCTGATAGAGTGAAACAAAACCTTTCCAATGATACTTCACTTGCTACATAAACAAGGAACATTCTTGAGGGTATGATCAAAGAATTCCAAATTTTCTTTTGATTTTCTTTATTCATATAATTTCTTTCACAGCAAATATCTCAAGCTGATTGTGCTAGACGACATGTTTCTCATAGATACCTGCCTGAGTATACTTGGGACTAGCCTTGAATGGGTTCAAAGTCTTCAGATGTTGACATTATTCTTTACCTCCAAAGTGCCCCCCACAAAAAAAAAGGGGGGGGGGGGAGAATGTAGAAGTGTTCCTTCCCATTTGAGTGTATACAATGTAACCATCATTACAGTTGCCAACTCTTGGTATGACTGATGTAATTAAGTTATAAATGTGCTTTGTTGATATGTTTGGTCTAGAATGTCATACATTTCAGCGAGTGGTCTGTCTAAATGCAATTCTAGGCTAACAACTATATTTAGACTCTGATACAGTCAACTCCAAGTAAAAGTGCATGTGTGTATGTACTCTATCTTGTCTAGACTGCAAAAATAAGTGCACCTGCATTTTCCTTCATTTTTTCCCCCCTGAAGCTATAAAACACAAAACACAGGGGGAACATATTGCCTAAAGACTGCACTTGCATCCCCCCACCCTTATTTCAGCTCAGCGAACTAATTTCCTCATGTCCTGAAGAAAAAGGTCTGGGTAGTTCCATTTCAGACTTTGAATGAGAATGTTGTAATATTTTATTCATAACAAAAACTAAAATTTGAATGACCTTGGTCAATCAAGAGTAGTCTTTTAGGATTATGCAGTCAGGATATCAAGAGCTATTGCCTGCATTGTAGAAACACACACTAAAGGCATTATTTACCATTTGCAGATGAAACAAAAACCCAGGTCCAGTGCTTCAAAATTGTTCTAAAATGCGAGTTGAGGGTAGTAACAACCAGTGATGTTAAGATTTTAATCATTACAGTCAAAGTTAAGTATTGTTAAATATGCAAAATGTGAACAATAGTTACGTTATAATAAAATTGTTTCTAGACAAAACTGTCCACAGTTATGGTTTAGTAAGAAAAATAGTGGTATCTCCTTATATATTTAGGCTTTATTGAGAAATATTTATGTGGTAAGATGTTTTTGTGATGCAACTGACCTATACATATGCATACAAAATGTGATAACTCAAATACTTTTTAAATCACTACTCCCAATGCAAACAAAACCTTTAAAAGAAAAAAAATGTACCGGATCTGGTGCAGTAAAATACCATTACTTAAATGCCTGATATCCACAACATTCTGTGCCCATACGCATAAGTCTCCAATACTTGTATTTGCAAGCTGACAAGCATTGACCATAAACATAAATTTTAAGCAATCACATTTCCACACGTGTATCCTGCTTGCATGCATTCTTTGTTATGCAAAGCATGTTTGCTTGGGCAAGGTTTCTGCCCACCAGGCACAAGCACTGTCACATATTTGTTGGCGAATCAGTTTATTACAGCGTTAATCTTATTCAAAGATTTATAGCCTCATCTGTCTGTTCAACATGCAATAATGAATTATTGATAGGCAGATCGAAATTCATCATGTCATTATCTTACATTTCCACAGTCGGTATCATCTTTTGCCATTACTAACTATCACTTGCTACAGGGTTACAGATGTGACTAGAAAAAACAGAAATGCATGCCAGCCCATGTAAATATGACATGACAAGCTGCATGAGAGTACAGGATGGTAATGTTAATAAAAATGATAAACACACACACATTATAATGCATGTAGTCCAGGTGAAGACAAAGGTAAGAAAACATAATTGAAGAAATCAGTGGTGATTTACACCTCATGATATCAATTATGGCTCAGCATTAGTGTGGGAAGTGATCTCACCATATCACCTGTGGACATCTCATCCACACACCAAAAAAAAAGAACAAAAATGAGATGGGGATCTAAATTATTATTAACCCCCTCCATGGGGTGCACTGCTCTGCAATATACCGTGACCCTTATTCAAGGACTTAGGCTACGTGATCTGTACTGAAGATTCCCTTTAACCCGTTGAGGACGAGTCCCGAGTTTACTTGGGCAGGTGTCTGTGGGAAATGCATGTTGTAGCAAAATCAGCCCGTCCTCAACGGGCTGATTAGAGAATATCCACTATCCATGAGGCTCCCCTTTAAAACCAGGAGAATGTGAAAGACACATCCATGGTCCCTCTACTTGCTGCAGTGATGCTCTTGCCAACAGACACATGTCTAGTATAAATGAGCATACCTAAATAGCTACTTTTTAGCATCACTCTTCAAATTAGAGAAGATGTATGTGTCCTCAACTCTTTTCTACACATCAAGCATCCAATTCACAATGCCTTATGACATAAACATACTGCTCCCTTGTAAAATGTTCAAACTGCATCTAAATTTCACAGGAAATAAGAATAAATACACTATTTCCTCACATTTATGTCATGTTTTTAGAAATACAGAAAACTACATGTGACTGATTTTTGAAAATTGTGGCAAGTCTTTCTGTTTAAAAAAAAAAAAATCATGAAGGACTCAACCTGTTGTGTATCTAACAAAAGGCTGTATTTGAGACACTAACAAAATATGTTATTATTCCATTATACGGAAGGTGGAAATAATGCAACTATTTTTATACACTGTCTATTCCTTCCTCAGTCAGCATAAATATCCTAACTCAACAAATGTTTACAAAGTCTTGCAGTCTATCTGTACTTCCTGTTAACAAATTTCTGTATGATTACGAGAATAGTCTGAAAATTCCATTTTCTTTCTACTGTAAAACCAATTATGTTCATGCACATGGAACTTTCATCACAAATTTCATGAGGAACTAAAGTTCATGGAAGTAAAATGCATGTGAAAGGTTTTGATTACACAATGCATTGAATGCCAATGGCAATTCACTAAAAGTTTCATGCCGCAAAAAAAGGCTTTGATTCTTGAAAGTTTTATATCACAAATGTTTCTGGTTTTACAGTATCTGTGGTGTCTTTTTTTTTTAAATCTATTTTCTCAACTTTCATTATCTTCCTGCCTGTTTAAAGCCCTCTTCTCTTGTTCATTTGAGTTTGTCTGTCTGTCTGTCTGCCTACCATGCCTTCATTCTCGCCTTTCGTCCCAAGCATCGAGAGCCAGAGAAGCTCTCCGCTGGGAGGGCAATCAAAGTTGGAGGGGTCTGTTTGTACCCCTTCTCTCCAAGGATGGGAGGTGTTTCCTCCCAAACTAATTTTAATATCTGTATCCTGGAGCCTTCATAGAAAATCTCTTTGGGATTCTTTAACTCTCTCTCACTATCATCTCTTTCCCCTTCTCTCATGTTGTCTCTTACATCCTTCTCTGCACTGCCTACACCTTTTACTAAAACATAAACAAGTGACTTCTAGCACATGTATTAAAGGTATTATTTACGATTTGCAGATGAAACAAAAACCCAGCTTTAGTGCTTCAAAATAGTTCTGAAATGTGAGTTAGAGATAGAAACAACCAATGTAAAAATTTGAATCAGTACAATTAATTTTAAGTATTGTTAAATATACAAAATGTGAACAATAGTTATAGTAAAATGTTTCTAGACTTAACTGTCTACAGATATGGTTTTGTGGGAAAAATAGTGATATCTCCTTGTATTTTAGGCTTTATTACAAAATTTTTATATGGTAGGATGTTTTGTGATACAACTGACCTACACATATGCATCAAATGTGATATCTTACACATTTTTTACATCACTGCTTCCAAAGGTAAACAAACAGTACCTTTAAATCACATTTTCCCCACACGATACTACAGCTTTCTGCAAAATTTTCCCCTTAACTTTAATGATCTTGTTAGAAATATTTGTTAGAAATATGTGTACTACTGACCTACACATATGCATCAAATGTGATATCTTGCACATTTGTTAAATCACTGCTTCCTAAGGTAAACAAACAGTACCTTTAAATCACATTTTCCCCACACGATACTGCAGCTTTCTGCAAAATTTTCCCCTTAACTTTAATGATCTTGTTAGAAATATTTGTTAGAAATATGTGTACACATCCCTCAAAGACATATGAAAGATCTAGTAGGGCTGCCATCACCATGTGCAATCCACACACACACACACATATATATATACATATATATATATATATATATATATATATATATATATATATATATATATATATACACACATATATATATATATATATATATATATATATATATATATATATATATATATATATGTCATGACCAATACACAGTGTGATATTTGGAATCATTAAAGGGAACCCAAACCCAAAGAGCAAGGCTGATTGAGTGAAAGCAGCACCATTAGTAGAACAAACCAGTGAAAGTTTGAGGAAAATCAGACAATCGATGCAAAAGTTATGAATTTTTAAAGTGTTGGTGTTGGAACAGCTGGATGAAGAGACTACTAGAGGCTATGACGTATGTGTGGACAACAATATAAAGAAAATATAAAGAAAATTCCATAACAATTCACTTTTCTAGCATAATGAAAGAGCACTTGACTAACCGCTTTCAGAAATCAGGGGGAATAATTGCTACCCTTAACATATGTCAGTATCAAGTTGATGGAATGTGTAATTTTCATGAAAAATTAATTTTTGTGAAATTCCTGTTATATCTTCTTTATAACTAGATCCAGACAGAATGCCTTGAATGAGGGAACAGCCACGAAGACTAAAAAACAAACAAAAACAATAGACATGAGTTACAACAAATCCATGAATCACATTCTGCAATGGACAGTGAAAAAGGGGGGAAAATATTTGGCACTTCCAAGATGACATTTTAAGAGGGAAGCACGAACAAATTTAGCAGCAGACATACTGACGTGTTCACAAAACAATGAACAGAGATCCTTCCGGACAGACAAGCGTACAGTATATCAGAACTTGCAGACAAAGCTGGACATGAGGCACACAAAAACTGTATCACAAAATATTTGTTGCCTTCATTTTTTTTTTTTTGCACACAATGGACATGTAACAAGCACATAATTGCCTATTTGATTTGAAGAAAAAAAAGCAACTCATATAAGATTTTTTTTTTTCAAAAATAAGAAGAAATGAAATATTTCAAAACTGATCACCCTTTAACAGAAAGTGATGACACATAATTGCTGGTAACCTCACAAAAGCAGACAGAGTACAATTTCCTCTTAACTCTCTAGCAATTGACGATTCTGTACATAATGGCCTATGGTTCCCTGAAATGTACAACAATATTACTTTCATTTTGACAACTTTCTAAATGATATGAAATAGCTAACTGCATGTTTATTTTTGTCTACTACAAGTTATATTTATTTGAAAGCCTATTAAGACTTTACAAAGAGAATGATGTGTCACAGAAGTACTTCTGACATACTTCTGTTGACCTTTGGCCTCTTTCAAATTACATAATTATATATTCCATATGAAAACAAAAAATGGTAAAGCATAAAACTAAATAATGATGTGTCATAGAATTCTGACATACTTTTGTTGACCTTTGGCCTCTTTCAAATTACATAATTATATAGTATATTCCATATGAAAAAAAAATGGTAAAGCATAAGACTATAAAACACACACAAAAAAAAATGGATGGGCAGTTTCGGGCATTTCAGTGACTAATGAGTTAAACGAAAATGAATTACATTCCTTCTCCAGCTTTCAAGAATGAAAAATGAAAGTTAGAATTATTCCATAAGCTTCACGAAAACCTTTCATTCAAATGCTCTCATGAAAAAAAAAAATAATAATAATGAAGAATGAGCAAAAACCATGTGTTTGGATTGACTTTGTCACTTACATTTACTGAAATGTCTGACGAATGGTGGAAGAAGATATAAAACTGCACAAGACTGATGGTAAGATAGTGAATATGGTATGATCCCATGATGTAAAGATATAGATATGATATCATGAAATGAACAAAGGCTGAAAATGACATTTTTTTCATTGTTGATGTTCATGCTGATGCCAGCTAGTGCAACCATCATATATGATAATGACATTGGAATGATATTTGCTGGACCAACTCAGATGGGCGCGCTGACCACGTTACGAGCACGACACACACATAAGCGATTGACTAATGACAACAGTGATGTAAGCTGGGCACATTGAACATCCAACACTTACCCCGGTCAATCGAGCTAGGGTGAAGACAGTACCCTGCAATGATAAAAGAGTGGTGCATTTTGGGATTATCATATTTGACATCACAACTCATACTGCGGCATCTCTTACCAAGACTACCACTATACATCAAAAGACAAAAATATCAGGAATATTTGCCTGCGTAGTTTGTGATATCACTCATCCTCTCGTACAAATAATCAAAGAGCTCCACCATCAATAATTTCTGCTAGCATAATGTCACACTTTGTATATCATGATAATCTTAAACATGAGATCTTTTAACAAATTGCGTTTCGTAACAAACACCATTAGACTTGAGTTGTCAACAGTATATTATTACGTACAAGCCCTGCTTTTTAGTAGACCCTTCAATATTTGTTTCTCAGAACAGATGTAATGCACCAGGTTTGATTTGAAACTACACTGCATGTCTATATGCTTTCAATTTGAAATTGATAATTACCTCCAATTTTTATCTTGCAATCGACCAATGTTTACTTAAGATCATTTGTAATTTTCTTATATGTTCTGCAGAAGAAATGTGAAAATAATTGAATTGAATTGAACTTAAACCCTTTGAGAGCAAACTGCTTGTTTATGAAACTGCAGACAGTCAAATCTAATCAATTGACACAGAATTGATACAATGAAAGCACCAGAAGCAAATCCAGGTATTTCTACATTGTAATAGGAAACATTAAACGATTTGAAAGTCAAGCATCTACTTTGTAAAGCTTTATGAGGCTATATACACTCAACTTTTAATTTACAGCAAAAGTCAGGACAGCCTTGGCAGCAACATTAATTTCTTCTCATTTCAATGAAATGAGTGCTTGTGACTTTTATGTCTGGGATAAACTATGAGCTTGATGCACTGACGTCAGGTCGCCAAATACAGCTCCTCTTTAAAGGTCAAAGCCACTTCCATCAAGTTTTCTCGCATCCCAAGAATTTATGTGAATATCCTGAGACCAAAATATCATCTCATATTAAATTATCCTTTCTTCTAAAAGAAGAAAAAGGGGAATACATCCTAGTCTCTCTCAGCTTCAAGTGGAGCAGCCAAAAGGCAAGATGAGGACTGATATGAAATTGTTCCCCAAGATAACCTCCTGTGAAGTTAAGCAGTCCTTTTTGTTGTTGTTCTTGTGTTTGTTTTCCCACTTAGCATGAGTTATTTGCCCTTGCATGATCTTATATCAAAACAACAACAACAAAACTATAAACCAGAAGTACACACTCGACATATTAAGTGTGCATTTAAATTTTAGACACCTATACAGAGAGTAATAGATTTCTTTTGTCATTTGAAGCAAATTATTATCTTCCACCTTATCCTTTTGTGTAATTCTTGAAATAACAAATAACATGAAGAAACCATTATAATATTTCAAGACTAAACCTCATAATTTGCTTCTACATCCAGATTTGGAATACTGTGATCAATGTAATATATACATCAGTTTTGACATCAGACAATGAGAATACCCTGACAGTTTTGGAGCTCTAAAATGAAATAAATTTTAGGAGCTATAGAAATATGTAAACACACACTTATATATAGTCACTCAAAACTGGTTAATAGGGGCAAAACTTTTCAAAAAAAAAAGAAGAAGACAAGAAGTTAGCTATGCTACATTAGATTTACACTCAATTCAGTTTAATATCAAGGCTGTTATCAAGATGCTGGTTAAGTTAGTACTGTTTAGAAATACATTTCCTGTTGATCTTTTGTATGGTCAGGACATAGCCTAAATTTAATCATTTTGAATGGATTTAACTAGACAAGACACTCAAATCTATCTGCTACCTTTACATCCTGAATTTTGCATGATTATGAGATTGATACCTCTGAATAAGTCAACAGATGTTGTTAATTCTAAACACTGACATGAATATATTGCAGATCATGAATATACAACAGTGGTAGTATAAAATATTTCACTTTCATCAGTGATGAAAAGCATTTATTTGAAACTTTGTGACCAGCAACAACCTTTCTCGTAACCTTTAATGGACAGATGTAATGTGGCAAGATAACCACAGGGTTTTAAGACTCTTAATCCAGATGATTCAATGATGATTGTGTGAGAGCCAAAAGGGCATTCATCCATTCATGCTACAGTTCATGTGACTCTAGTACACATCCACACAATTCAAAGATCATCACTTGAATGCGTAAAAAGTGTGTAAACCTACAATGGCTAATCAACCCTTTGTGGGCTTTGAATGGTAACTGTCAGTTACGGAGTGAGGCAGTCAGAAAACACAATTTCCATCCTTTAATCAAATACCATACACAGCTGAATCCTCCTAAGTTGCATTTTCTTGACTTTAATGTCCCTGACTCTAACAGGAAAATGTAGTGACAGGTCACAAACATGTAACTCCAGACCAATTTATTGGAAATGGTAATAAGTAGTGAACATATTGAGCACAAGAAACCAGTTGGCTCAATTTAGATTGATAGTGGGGTGTTTTAATGGAAATATTACCTTTCTGGGACCAAAAGAAAAAACACATCCCAGTAAATATCATAATCTCTGTAAATGTGATGTTTGAAGAAAATACTAACATAGGTCTCCCCACACAGATTAACTCATTAAAGCATGCTGTGAATAATGGACAGGTGGAAATATTGGAGTTATGGTTATGAAGCGTGCACTAACCCTCTTTTTCATGCTGACATCGACAAGGGTGGGCATCATTTTCAAATAATCCCTTCACCTGTCTTACCTTGCAAACTAAACCACATCACATTAAATCTTACATAACAGTATTGGATTCAAAAGTGCGATGTTCTAACATACAGACATCAAAACTAATTTTCATATTGATGGAATGAAAAACCTATTTAGTTTTTGTTTGTTTCTCTTTAAAGTTGGGTCTCTCTTTTCTCTCCTTTCTGAAACGTTAATATGGCCACATCTTTTCTGATTATCTTCCTGCTCTAAATTACCACTTTTCACAACCATAAAACTAGACGATGTGCTCATGACATTTATTACAGTAATCTGTAATGCCTGTTGTGCAATTGTTCGTGTGTGTTAACTTTATACTTTTCCACTGTTAAAATTTGTTCCAATTTTTACATTTTTTTTTGTAGTGCCTAAAATACTCCATTAAAATAACATTTTGAATGAAAGAGAACAGATTGATTGAAAGAAAGAATGAACTAGTTAAGTAAATTAGATAACTTTTTATATGGGCATAGTATAAAAAATGACATGATAAACACATAGAAATTACAGACTAACTTTTTTTTTTTCTTCTTTGTGACTAAGTAATGCTTGTTTGCCTCCTTAAAGGAAAATTCCGGACCTGTTAATAGTCTGGGAACAAAGAGTAACATTTCATTTTCTTATGAACACTAAGTTGAAAATTTGATCAAAATCTGATAAAAATTGGGGAAGTTATGAAATTGTGAAATGTTGCTAATTTCTTTTTTGCAAAACACTTCCTGACCAGTGAATATGAATGTATATATATATGCAAATGAGTAAGTTGATGCCATCATTTCCTCACAACTTGCCTTTCAGTTTTTAAAACTGTGAAATTTTCATTTTTTTCCTGTTCAAACACATTTAAACCCCAGTCTCAAACAGTCTCAAACTCCAATATATCTGACTGATCATCATTCTGAAGTTATTCAGGCAGGAATATTATATTCTGCAATTTCACTGCAGAAAAACTAAATTTTCATCATTTTCTTTTTGTTCACGAGCAATGGAAAATTGTGAGGTGAGGACATCATCAGCTGACTTATACATATCAACTATTCCAGAACTTTTTGCAAAAACTAGTGAAACTTCACACTGTCATAACTTCCCTAATCTTTATCCAGTTCTGATCAAATTTTCACTGCAGTGTGTATATGAAATTTCACTCTTTCTCTTCACATTACTTTTAACTGAGCTTGAATTCCCCTTTAAATCTCATGCTATTACTTTGCCATAGGAGCAATCTCTTGTTGGCTGGCCCATAATGTTTGGCACAGACAACAGCAAACTGCAAGGTTTCATCTCTTGACAACAATTGCTGCTCCCCGCATCCCCTCCATACGATATTCCCTTAGCCTTCACGGGCTGGACGTCTGCCATGTATGAAACTTGTTCGTACCTTGTCCCCCTAAAATCGCTGCTTTAATTACATCCCACACTAAGTCACCCAAACATGGACATATTAATAGTTCGTGGAAAATCTGCACAGTGCATGATGCACATCAGATTAAAAATCAAAAGGGAGCATCGAAGGAGCAAACTTGTATCGAGTGGTTAAAAAACGTGACTGAGATAGATATCTCATAACACCGCTCCTTTCCTAATTATTGACAGGATCCATATATCTCACTTCCTAGCATTTTCCTAACAGTTTTAAAGAGCATAGTCACTTTTCAAATCAAGATCTAGTACATACTGTGACAGAACTTGTTGATGTTTCCATCAATTTATTTTTCAACATGAAAGTTGGTACTGCTGGTTACTTTTCAATTGTTAGAAAGGTCAAGTTAACTTAGTGACTTCAATGATTCATTTTCAGATTTATTATACACACAACTCCCGGTCTGTTTTACATTTCTCTTTATGAGATTCCCAACCATAAATTATTCATAGTTTCACTGAATGTCCGATATTATTTATTTGCACATTTCATTCTACATGACAGTGTATCTTTAAACCCTACAATATCGAGAGAAAATGCCAGTTTTCATCTCCTCTGTAATGAACCAAAGTGAGAGACGAAGGAGACATTTGAGCCATGAGATTTGATGGAAAACACAAACGTAGAACAGGCAGATAAACTCATGGAAAAAAAGAGTAAACAAACTAGTATACAAACATACACATCTGCACAAAACATACAAAAGGAAAATCCTCTACTGTGCAATATTTCCCACCTTTTTCAAAAATCTGTGTATGATATATCTTATATGATATGTTATGAATATACTCTCTACAACATTATTCTAAACACAGTTACACTTTATCGTTTACTTGTTATTGAACTTGAAGAGAATATCAAATAATTCAAATCAAACTGAGAATTCACAAAATATGTGAAAACACTTAAGTCAAAATCATTGATCACTACTGCGACAATTGGTTACCAATATCATTTGAGAAGAAAGGGTCATTCTAGTCTCTATAAACCTGTACAGTCTGTACATGATGTAACAGCCTTGTGGCTCTCAGCTGGTTGTGCAGCATTTTTACACGTGCACATACACACACAATACACCTTCAAAAGAGCAGAGCTGCTGAAAATGTGCTTTAACATTGAACCGCCTATGACCGAAATGTACGTCATGCGGGCAAAACCTGAGCGGATGGCAGGTTCTGATTTGTCATCCTTGGGTCGGGTCGTGCCACGGGGCTGGCTAACGGCTCCGTGCCAGAAAGGTGTAGACCAAGCAGTCGTTAGGCTACGTCACCAACTTTCACGAGCAGCGACGAACTCCTAACAACAAACCGTGATTCATCGCTCAAGTGGCTCCTGGTATTCAAACCACAGCATCATGCGGGAATGATCATCCGCTGATACACTTCAACCCAATTTTTCTTTTATCTCTTCGAGCAGGACACGTCACTGATCACTTGTCACTCACCCCAGGGACCTTTTGTGCTTTCCTTCTCCACCACCCATAGTGCAATTAATTTCACTTTACCCAAGTAGATCGACATCAGTGCACAAAGCAGTGGTATGACAATCAACGTGACATTTACATAGGTAGAGCCTGAATGCTCTGAAGATGCAGCATGACCTAATCTGTGACATAGTCAGTGATTATCTTTCCCACAATTGTCTTATGAATATTCTGTGTGATTCACTTGACAACAACAACAACAACCAAATGTGGCATATCCTTTGTAAAAGCACACAAAAAATTAAGCACTCAACATTGCATGCACATGCCTGCTTTGTCACACATGTTGATTATCTCTTTGTGATTAACCATGGTATAAACCCCTGTGTGCCACATTATTCTGAGATCACAGCATAGGGCCTACAAGTGTTTTTAGAAAACATTCCGTTTTTAAAAGCCATCTAACTTTTTATATGGCCGTTTATGTCATATATACAAAGTGCAAAGTTGTCAAGAATACTCCAAGCTTTGATATGATGTAAATTTTGTGAGAAAGCTACGATCATTTTTTTCTTGTAATGGCCATTAGCGACATTGTTTCCAGGTCTGGGAGACATGAACTTTGCAGAGACAATCATGACAGAAAATTTGAATTTACTCAGAAACCCCATGGAATAGAGGACACCACCATTTAATCTCCAGGCAATGCAAGCAGAATGAGTTAGGATTTCATCTCAAGTAAAGCTTTTATGGTACTGTAGTAGGCCTATTTAGTAATGGGTGGGGTAGGATTGTGCGTTTGAGCAAAATATGCGAACATGGCAAGCCATTGATCAGGTGGGGTTTGCAAATGTGGCATGTAAATAGTTATCATGATGCCACTTTCTGAACCTAGAGTTAAGTAAAGCATATGTATTTCTTTCATGTTCTTTCTTCTTAATATTATAAGCATTCCAATATTCTAAATTAAGAAATTTAACTAAACACCACTTTGCATGAATCTACAACATATTAAAGATTCATGAAAAGAATTCTCGCAACATCATTATACAATCTGCTCATATCTCACGGGATTTTTTTGCTAAATTTTGATAAGCCACCAAGCACCTTCAGAAGGAAATACAAGAATGGGAAAAGACAAGACGACAACGAGGTTAGACAAAAAATCTGGTTCCCATGGAGTACTATGACTTTAAAACATTTTTCTTAAATCACATTCAAAGAACAATCCAGATCACTTTCCATCCCTCCATCCCTAGTGAAAAGATAAAAAAGGGAGCCAAATATTAATAGGTTCCATGTGTTTTCAAGTCTATAGTAATGACCTAGCCTTAAAGATAATAAAAAGTTTTGGTACCTCAAAAGCTTCCCTGAATTTCCTTGTCTTGGTTTGTGTTTCAGGTTAAAGTACGTTGTCTGTGAGAATTACTCGCCCCAAAGTGCTCTCATGTCTTAGTAATCATGCAATAATGGTTTCGTACCAGAGCCGACGCTGTACAGCGTCGATAAATATTGTACGAAACCACTGACTGCGACCAGCAGCGTGCAGCCCATTGTACGCATAGCTAACTGCGACCAGCAGCCCCATACGCATAGCGTAATGGGGCTTCGCATTGTAGCATTCAGGATCATGACAGAATTAGTATCGCGGGTAAATGTCAACTTAAAATCCAAAAATTTCTTCGATTTGAAGACTTACCAATTAAATTGAAGTATTGAAAACAGGCTTCGAACAACGTTTGGTTCTGCCAATAGTCTCTTTCTGTTCGAATTGATGACTGAATGTGACTCGGTCGAGAGGACCTTGGGAGAGCTACATACACTGGATACCATGGCCAGCGCATGCGCACACAAACATCTTATCCGTTCATGGATTTGAAATTTGTGTGCATGTGATGTGTTCGCATGCACTGGTTGTAGTATTCAGTGTACTGTATGTAGCTCTCCTAAGGTCCTGTCGACCGAGTCACATTCAGTCGTCAATTCGAACAGAAAGGGACTATAGGCAGAACCAAACGTTGCCCAAAGCCTGTTTTCAATACTTCAACTTAATTGGTAAGTCTTCAAATTGAAGAATTTATGGGATTTTAAGTTGACATTTACCCTGCGATACTAAATCTGTCATGATCCTGAATGCTACAATGCGAAGCCCGATTACGCTATGCGTATGGGACTGCTGGTCGCTATGCGTATGGGGCTGCTGATCGCAGTTAATTGCATGATTACTAAGACATGAGAGCACTTTGGGGCGAGTAAGTCTCACAGTGTTAGTTATATGAAAGGTACTTTAACCTGAAACACAAACTAAGACAAGGAAATTCAAGGACACTTTTGAGGTACCAAAACTTTTTATTATCTTTAATGTATAATGGAATACCAGAATTATTGTGACTGTAGATTACACTTTGAAGGATTTGAGCATATACCGGTAGACGCGTGGATCCCGTTTCAATCAGAGAGTTTACAATGGTCATATATAATAATTACAATTTCCTTGGCAGCAGCTGAACAATGGCTGACAAGCTATGAGTGATAAACTTGTTGCCATGGTGACTGAAAGCATCATAACTTCCAAAAAAAAATGGCAAAGACTACCTCTTTATATGACAGGGATTTTATTTGCTTTCATGTCGCCCTATAGCTTGTAGATCAATTTGTTAAGCAAACTACAGCAAGAGGCCTTGCCCCCGTTTTCTGTATTTTTCTTGTTTATTTTTCACACATCAGAATCCAAGATAAAAATAAGGCTACCAGAGAGACAAATCACAACACACTTCAGACTCTGTGACAGACTTACTTGATTATTCTCTGAATGATCATTGGAGGCAGGTGTCTTCCAGCATCCCTGTTACCATGGCAACCACAGGATGTGATTTAAATCGCTTGCACGCTATCCTCCGCACCCACATTTTCTTACTGTTTAAAGGCTATTTTCACTCATGAATGAGCACCATTATGAAATTACAACATGGTTTTATTTACATTTTTTTTTTTAGTTTGAAAACAAACACCATAGTTAAAATGGATTTCATTGGGTGGTTTCTACTGAATTATGATAAGGTAATTCTTGAGGGAGATTTTGTCATTTAATGTCAAAGACCCTGTTGTATGCTGATACCATGGAGTGGAAAGCCTGGTGATGATGTATTCGTGGATCACCGTAATGAATTGTGTACAGCAAATATTAAAAAAAGGTACACATGCAGGCTAAGGATCTCGACTGCAATCCATCGTTACCGATAAGCTTATGCTTCGATGCCCACATTCACTGACATGTGGCTGATGGGCACTATTCGTGGTTTTTGAATGGTGCCTTAATCAAAGTTTGAAAATTGTAGTGTGATGTGTTCAAGATCATCGGGGAAAGTGAGAGATGATAAAGTGTAGTAAAAGGGCTTAAATGTAATTTGAACTTACTCCCTTCTGTGAGGCACATGACCTGGGGCATGTTGCATCAAACTCTTTACCTTCAGGAGAAAAACTCTGGTAAGAAAGTTCTGCAAACCAAAGTTAGTATGACTTTTCCATTGACTTCAACACAAAAGAAAAAAAAAAGTTTTAAAGAGGAAATCTACCCCAAAAATAAATGAACTTCAAAAGAGAGAGAAGAATATTCCCCACAGAACGATACAAAAATGACAAAAATTGGATGAAAAATAAGGAAGATATAACATCTTGAAATTTCACATTTCTTGATCACTTCTTATGAATATTCAAATGAGTGAGTTGATGATGTCATGCCCTCATAATTTTTCATGTATGTTATATATGAAATTCGGAAAAACTGTAATTTTTAGACAAGATATATGAGAGTTAACATTTGTTCTGTCGTATTTTGGGTGGTTTTAAGGCAAATTTTATATATATATAGCTGAAATATGAAATTTGTCATTTCTGTATATGAAATGAATAAGAAAATGTGAGAGTATGACATCATCATCAGCTTACTCATTTGAATATTCATAATGACTGGTCAAGAAGTGTTTTCTGAAAAAATGTGAAATTTCAAAATATCACATCTTCCTTATTTCTTATCCTATTTGTTTTTTCTTTTGAAGTTTATTCATTTTAGGGTGGATTTCCTCTTTAATGAAGAGTAGCATGAGTTTTCTCAGATAAAAAGTTTCCTGTGACATCTGCAGGCAGGCAACTGGCCTGTGGGAAGATTACAGAATGGAAGATGGAAGATGCAATAAGTGGATAGTGAAAGAAAAAGCAATGCAGCTGCAGAGCCACACTATTCTCTTTGGTGAGCAAAGCTTGGCACTCGGCAGACTGAGAGGAATGCATGTTTTGAAATGGTCATGGCATGGTTTAAACAATGTAACTACTATTACAGTTTCTCAAATAGAATATATTTTCTTTACAAGATCCTGTTCAATGCAAATTCTTGCAATTCTGAAATACAGGGGATCAATATCTTCACTTGGGTATTCAAAGAAATAAACTTCAAACTATTTGGGAAGAGACGTTCAAAAATTATAGGAACACAAACCCAAAAAAAGCAACAAAAAAAATAAAAAGACAGACAAAACTTAAGAGATTAACTTGAATGACACAATACTTGATAATGTTTAGTAACACTGGAGTGATACTGGAGCCACAACTTGCACTTTCCCTTCGGATGTTAAAATAGCTGACTCACTTTATATTTAATGGGTCAAATAAATAATGTCTTCCTATCTTGATTGTCATTTGAAAATTCATCAAAAGTTTAATGGTGACATAACTTTGTTTTATTTCATGGTGCCCCTAGTAGATGATTCACTGACATTTAAATGGTCATAAAAAGAACTTTAAGTCATATCATGGTAGTGTGCACCAACATGTGATTCATGGTAATTTTACATGGTGACAATACTCCTTCTTATGTGTTTTTCGTTTGTGGGCTGATTCTACTACAGTTTGCACTGACCTAGCTGTCGGCTATCTTCAAGAGGTTTGCCAACAGTTTTTCTTCCCTATTCATGCTGCCTGTTATACTCTAGTATGAACTTGGACACTTCATTGAAAATACTTTAATATGAAAAGAAGGACAAGTAGATTGTGCTACTGCTGCTTGCAGTTGTAGCTGTGCAAACTTGGGATGTCTCAGGACCTGATGAAAGGCCAAGTCATGGTCTCCTTTCAGACAACAAACATTTCTATCGGGTTTCTTGAACACATCATGTATCATGCCTACACGTATAGAGTAATGGATTATTTAGACAATGAAATGGATCTCCCCACCAACGGCAAACTTCAAATAAAATTTCACACAGCGGCCGTATGGTAAACTCCATGACTGTCAATGGAACATGCTACACAGCTCCCTGTGCATGCCAGCACACGTGAATACAAGAGTAGACGTCACACACTACACGCCAGTGCAAACTTCTGCACGTTTGGGCCAATATTATTGTGACATAGCAGTCATAGCATACATGTACATATACACTGTAATTGTCTGTATGACAAACATACGCCGTTTTATATTTCTATGTCACACGGCATATCCATACTATATTATCCATACAGTATACATAAACTCTCTGGTCCGGCGAATGGGGGTTAAGTCTCTAATCTACACAGTCTGGCTTACTCACTGACACTGTGTGAAATTGTCATCAGGAGTACTCGTCTAGCCCCTCCCTACCAATCCCCTTACCCCCTTACTCCCTCCCCCCCCCCCCATCCCATCATTTTTGTTTGTTGTCTATCTTGTTCAATTTTCATTGTTGTTGTTGTTTTTAGGAGGTCGAGCTTAAATCCCACATGGCCTTACTCATCACAATACAGGTGGGTATGGCATAGGCAGAGGGACAGAGAAAGGGGAAAATAGCAGAGAAAACATAGGATGCACGGTAGTATATAGGGAAGGTGAGGAAATTAGCACATTATAACATCAACCTGTAAGAGTGGCTATCAAATGTAAACCTCAACAACAACAAAAGCAGAATGAGCATCACCATGTGGAAGAGTAGTGACAAAGACTAGTTACTGAACATCTTTTTTTTTTTTTTAATTAAATTAGCAATAAATTATATCTTGTTATTTTTGATATTTTGAGAGTGGGACCAGTTGGTATGGCATATTTGGGTGCCTCGATCTTTACATTTTCTGTAATATAAACTTGATGTCAGATAAATTATTACACATCAATAACAGCTAAAGAAATTTGTCTTGGAGATTTCTCTACTTTGATTGAATGTTTCTGAATAACATTAAACCACTTTCTCCTTTTCAACATATTCATGTCTTTTAGATTACTCTTGGTACAGACCATACACACGAAATATAACATAAACACTTATTAACTTTGTATGGCTTCATGTGACGCAGCACTGTAAGAGCAAATACTAAATGAATTTCTTTGAACTACTGATAACAAAACATACACTGAGGCTGCGAATTAACTGGTTCTGTGATAACAGTTAAGAAATACAAAACAAAACAAAACAAAACAAAACCCAAAGTTATGTTTGGACAGAGAATTAGTGGTCATTGACCAACCATCGTGCAGTCCACATTAGTTGCTTGCTGCCCTCGTGTGTCCGAGGTGTGACAGAGAACCATCTTTTGGGAATTACACCTGTATATAAAAGGGACCATCACGAGCCTCATCACTTATCAAATAAACAATACTAGAATATCATAATTATGACTGATGAAAATTTATACTATGGAATGCAAGCTTGATTAGCATGAGTTTGCTACCATTGAATTCCACTGCAGCATGTGCCCCATCTGAAGCTAGACATACTGTAAAACCAGAAATCTTTTGTGTGCATGAAAGTTTCACAAATTTCATGAGGAGCCAAGATTCCAGAAGGTAAAATGCATGTGAAAGTTATCTTGTCTACAATGCACTGAACGTAGCGGGCAATTTGCGAAAGCTTAAAGAGACTGTTAGCTCTAATTCTCAAAAGTTTCATGCCGTGAAATACGACTGATTTTACAGTAATTTCCATTAGATGCACACAAATG
This sequence comes from Diadema antillarum, assembly GCF_040938485.1. Taxonomy (NCBI): domain Eukaryota; kingdom Metazoa; phylum Echinodermata; class Echinoidea; order Diadematoida; family Diadematidae; genus Diadema; species Diadema antillarum. The sequence goes on along the minus strand of NW_027271407.1, from coordinate 251,170 downwards.
CTATGTTTAGGTGAGATACCTTTCTTACGTTTTGGTGGTAAAACCACAGTATGCCTTTCCAAAGAAAAAATAATGTCATGATAACAAATTTGCATGGGATTTTGGGAAAACAAATAGATCATTCAGAATTTAAGTATATTAACTTATTCTGGGATGGTTAATTCCACGGAAAGGTTGCATTTTATGAAAATCAAACTATTGAGTATAGATAATTAATGAAGCTTAATTAGATGATCTGGTATTGTTTACTCAAAGCAGCCTTTCACAACGGATATTTTGATACCTCATTTGTGAACATCGGTGAACGTGGAGTGGAGTTATGTCTGAAAAACCTTCATTTTTCATGAAAATTGCCAATTTTTGCAGAATTTATGTATCATTTCTGATACACTATTATGACCATAATACAGCTTGTGTAATTCTCAGATGGCTTATTTTCTGAATGTTCTTTGGTCATGGATTGGTTTTATGATGTTCTAGAACTTGTTCCGGCATCAGTAAATATTATTCTCTCAATCTCAAAATGTGGTAGTTGATAGCGTCCCATAAGTCACGTTTTTGTGTCCCATCAGTCACACTGGTTTTCCCTATCCTGCTACTGTACCAATGAGTAGATATTCATACCACTTGGCTCAGGGTAAGCACCAACCCTTTGCTACATTCAGGAAAGAAAATTATCTTTCCAAAGACTCTGTGTGTAAGAATATTTCAGAACTTACTTTCCCATGTGAAAAACGGTGGTCCTTTAATGTCCCATAAGTCACGACAGCAATTTTTCGTTGCTGTACGTAATGCAATGATACTTTTCAAACTAAGAATGGTGTTTTCATAAACTGTGATATGATGGATCTAACCATGAACTGAGAAAAATGCATTTGATGCAACTATTTTCTCAAAATACTGGTTTGAAATTGCCGAAAATTGTCACTTTGTCCCATAAGTCACAATGGAATTGACCGGATACAGAAAGGACAGAGGCATCAACTTTTCCATGTATTTCTAAGGATTTTTTTTTCAACACTTCTCTCAACAGGAACTTACACATAAGTAAGCATAAGGTATCTTCCATTATATCTATGGTTCCACACTTGACTGTGTAGTTTGAATGTCAGATTATTTTAGATCATGTTCTACCAATAGAGAACTATATTTAGATATTTCCTGCCCCTCTTATCTGCATACTAAAATGAAACTATCTTGGAAAATGATTCAGTAATCTCCGTATTCTTATGGTACCACAAAGTCTAATAGTTAAAAACAAGCTGGATAAGACACATTTACATACACAAAAATAATCTTTATCCAAATAAACTTTTGAGAAAAGGGTACATTCTCCCTTAACTCTTTATGTGCCATGGTGGAAACCCTCTGTGTGCCACGTTATTCTGAGGCACGAAGGTAGTCATGCTTTGAGAAAGAATTCTGTTTTTCCAATTTGTATAACTTCTACAAATTTCTGTTAAGATGGGCATAATAGTAGGCAAAGTTAAATTGGAATGTCAAACTTCGTTTCGATATAAATTGTATGACTGAATCTATTTTCAATTTTTCTTTTGAATGACCAGTTGCTACATTACTGTAAAGGCATGACTTTTGCACATAAAACCGTGACAGAAACTTAGAATTTACGAGCAAATCTAGTTGGGAACATCGCTTGATAGCCGACTACCACATAGAATGCAAGCCGTATGTGAGAGGAACAAAAGCACGAGAAACGCTTTCATTGTGCCGCAGGATTAGCAGTAATTAGCGGTTTATCGATCGGTCTTGGCGGCTTTGTTTGTTGAGCAGAATATGCGAAGTTGGCACGCCGTTGACTGAGTCGGACGTGCGAATGTGGCACATAAAGAGTTAAACAATTGCAATAAGTCTTAATCATCTTCTGAGTATGTAAACTCAGCGGGGCATTGCACACTCTGTTGGCACAACTTTCTTGGCACGCAGTTGAGGTGATGAGGTACAGAAAATATAGCAAGATAACTTCTCTTCTTCCCGTAAAAGTCAAGAATGGCTTGAGCTAAGCCTTGAGACATCCTCCTCTGATATCATTTGTCACCCTATCTCCTGAGGAAATTCTCTGTGGAAGTAGGAAAGAGCTGTAAATACATGACTACCACCTTTAAACTGACTGAACAAAAGCTCTGATTCTCCAGGTATAAGCAGCGGAAGAAAATCTGGCTGTATGACAAATGTGACTGCATCACTCAGTCATGTAAGTGAAATGAAAAGTTTCCAAATTCGCCTGGGACAGCGAAGCAAACTTCCGATTCTCACTCTACTCATCATTATGTCATACTCTCCACTTCTTTCTGTTTACATAAAAACAGAGAAGCCATTTGTCAGACCAAAGGATTCACAAGAAATAATCATCTAGCCATGCCCTTGACACATTAGAAGTTCTATGCATCTCATTCCCCAATTGTGTCTCCTGGCTTCCTCTATAAAGCAGAAATAAAAAAAAGTATAGAGATGATGACCAAAACAGTTCCAGTTTATGACAAGGAAAAATAGGTAAAAACATTTGTTTTCATTTATTTTTCCTTGTCCTAAGCTGTTGGTCAAAGTTGCACTCATCTCTTCTTCAGTTGCAACATTGTTATCATGATAACTGTCATTATTGTAATGAATAGGGCAAATTCCCATCTGATGGAAGAGAAAAAATGGACAGTGTGCCTAATATTCAAATCTCATACCAGTAACTTGCCAACCACTTGAGTCATGATGATGATGATGATGATGATGATGATGATGAAGTCTTGTATAGCGCCGGTATCCGCCAAGTCAGGCGCTCATGGCGCTTGCTCCAAAATAAATACATAATTCAGCTTAAATTAAAATCATCTTTAGCTGGAACTTTTGCACTTTAATGAGATCCACAGCATGTGATTTTGTTATTGTCAATGTCAAATGAATGTTACTGCCTTCAAGGTTACATAGCATTCTCTTCAGTTTACTCTCATATTACCCCATTTATATTGTGGCCAAAATTTGGAGCCTCCTTGAACCGTTTCAAAAACCCTTTTGAAAAAGCGTTTATAAATGGTGCAAGCTTTCAAATTTCTTATATAACCGCAAATGTGAATGAGCGCGGAAGTGCGCAAGTTGTGCAGTGTTCATGAGCAGCCGGTCATGACGACTGGTTTGTTTACATTTACTGGCAATGACCTTCAGTGAGTAACTTCCAGGTCAGCAGAAAAAGCTGTCTTTCGAAACCTGTAACCTTTATACTACGTGCATCTGAGGTACTTCTGAGTCTGATATAGAAGGCTCTGAAAACACCCCTATAGGTGATTTCAAAACCTGATTGGATTGGATCTCCTTTTTTTTGTATTCTGTTGATTTATACTGAGCTGAAAGGCTGCTCAAAGAGGATTCAGAACTGGTTGCCTACATGTAGTATAAATGGGGTAAAGGATGACTTCACTGAATAGACCTGAAGTACAGTAACTAAGGAGTGCAAAAGAGACCTGTAAAATGAGCTGGGTGCTGAGTGCCTTATCCCATCGCCATGGTAACTCTTGTTTCAAGGTTTGCAAAAAATATAAAAAATAAAACAAAGAACTTGTGCAAAAGGGAGGAGTATGTAATAGGTACTGCCAAAAAATTCCCAAGAGACTATCCACATTTTAGCTCTTTTTTTTTTTTTTGCCAAATGGGAAGGCACATTGGTGGTTATATGACTGTTAGTCACAAACTGGTGCCCTGACATACTCACACAAGAGACAAATGGCTATGAAAACAGCATCGCACAGCTAGACGAAGGCCTCTTAATGTCTTGCCTTCTAATGGAATGACACATCACTTTTGGTGGAGCAACATGACTTTGAATATAAACAACTCATTCTTCGCCCAAAACGAGTTGTATATCCTACAGTTTCTTCTACACACACATGAGGATACACAAGACAGGCAGAAATATGCTATTGTATTTTGTACTACATCATGACTATCAAGCTCTAGATACATTTTGTTGAACATTTTCAGCGTAATTCCTACATCTTATTTTGAGTTGATTTTGAAGATAAAATTATACAAATAAACAATTATAAAATCATTGCCAGGGGGGCGTTTCATCAACGAGTTCGTTAGAGGTTTTCACCAACAAATTTGCTATCAGCCAATCAGACGCAAGGATTTCAGTAGCTTTTAACAGTTGTCAGTGTAAATCACTGACAAAAAGTTTCATGAAATGGTCCCCAGATATCAAATAGAGTACCAGAGTGTGATGCCATAGCCATTCATCACCATGGTAACTGGTTCGTATTAACCTCACCTGGCCCTAATGTTTATAACTATCTGCCCACCTAGTTCCAACCCAAGATATAAACTACAGACTGTGACATCATCACTTTAATACTCTATGATGTCAAATCACTTTTCTCTCTCTTTCTATTAGGTAAATAACATTTAACCCTTTAGCAACTGAAAATTCTGTACATAATGGCCTATGGTTCCCTGGAAGGATACAGCAATATTAATCTCATTTAGACAACTTTCTAAATGGTGTGAAATAGCTCACTGCATGTTTATTTTTGTCTACTATACGGAGAAAGTTATGTTTATATGAAAGCCTATTAAGACTTTAACAAAGAGAATAGTGTGTCACAATAATTCTGACATACTTTGCTGACCTTTGACCTCCTTCAAATTACATAATCATATATTCTACATGAAAACAAACAAAAAATGGTTAAGCTTAAAACTATTCTTTAAAAAATGCACAGGAATCTGGGGCATTTGGGGGAGTCTTTAAGATGAGCAATTTCAGGCATTTTAGTTGCTAATGGGTTAAAAGGAAACTCCCATCCATGCTGACATCAACTTTCAGAAAAGTCTGAAGTTGAATGAGATTGAGAAGACTTACACTGGAAAATCACAGGAAAAGTGTGGAATGTCCACCTGCTGAAGATGATGCTCAAATTCTTTCTGTGGTCAAACAACTCTATTTAGTCCCACCCATTCACACTCAATGCGGGAGCAGTATTTTCACGGCCTCAGTCAATGCCACCAAAAATTGTGCATCAACTCTATAATTAGAGCGCTCGGGTTTCCCTAAACCACATGGATGTCAACCATCAGATGTACATAAAGGTAAAAGCAAAACAACAACAAATGAGTTTGGCCCTTTGAAGAGAACCAAATCCTGGCTTAGCAAAGTGGTGAGTATACCATGTACATGTCTTGAGTCATTCCCTGGGTCTCCTGGTAAAAGTGCATTGATATTATATCTATACCTGAGTTTACCTTGCTCCTAGCTGACATTATATCCTACATTGTAAATTCTCAAACTAGGATTGGCCGAGAACATCTCATGAAAAAAAGTAGATACAGCATGATGAATAATTTTCACTTTACTAATATTTTGATATCATTTTTCAAAATAATGAGATATTTAGCTATTGATCTCTTCACACACACACACACACACACACACACACACACACACACACACACACACAATGCAACATTGCAATAAACCAGCCAGAGGCACCTGGGCTTCACTTGCACTGTTATCTACATTGTACATGCACTGTACGGTAGCTGTATTTTTATCAAGATCTAGATTTTTTTTTTCTCTTGTAGAATATAAATCAAATATATATGTCATGCACTCTGTTCGAGGTACTAACTGAAATTATGGATTCTTCAGTGATTGGCATAGTTACTGTTTTCTTTGGGGCTGTCCTCTTCAGAAAATAGTGCTATGCCAGTCACCAAAGATTCTGCAATTTCAACTGGAACCTCCCAGCGTATGGTATAATTGATTAATATTCATTTAACAAGAATCCATTAATGTTTGCATTAGTTCCTTTCACTCACTGTATATATATATATATATATATATATATATATATATATATATATATATATATATATTTGTAACTATCAGAGGTTATAGATTATTCATGTGATATACAATCAATTAATGGAGTTACTGTAAAAAGCTGCTATTTTTGCAAGGGTTTAATTTGTCACAAATCTAGCGAATTGCTTTTGGGCCGAGAAATTAACAACATGCGAATATATCGAAACCTGATGATTTATGGACAGGCATTATTGCATTTACGATAGCCTCGGTGTCAAATCATGAAAATCAACATCTCAAGAAATTGTCTGTGACCTCATTTGTGAAGACATTTGTACGCAAAAATAACAACTAAGCACAGTAATTACAGTAATCAATTACAGTAATAACAGTAATAACAACTAAATCATCAATGATCAACATCTAATGGGTGATGCAATATGATTGATTTTCTGAAATATGTAATCATTTGCAAGTTTCTCATGAAGACGTCCTCATATTTCAATAGTAATATTTCATTTCATTTCATATATTTCATTTCCAACAAAATGTGAATACAGCATGACATTTGCTGATATATAATTGTGAAAAATCAAAGAGGCTCATTTATCATAGCAATATTTTAATTCTGTCTTGATTCGATGGTTATATAGCATTGCCAAAAGGCTAATTGAAATATTAAGTTCTATGGTAGATTCAAATCATATGAATTTTCAAGCATTACATTAAAGATATCATACTTCTGGTAACACTTAAATTCTGGGTAGAGCATACAAGTGATCTTGCGGCAAACATATCAGAAATATCATGCTTCACTGTTTTGGCAACATCTCTACCGCAATATCCTTTCCCAACAATTCTAAATCCAAGATCAAAGTTTTCCTTCACCCCAAAGTCCTGGGATCTCTTGTAGGATTGGCTGTTAATACAAAAGAGATCGGCCGATATGGACACGCAGTCATGATGTGCATTAGTCACACCAGATCAGGCCAACAGATTCTCTGTTAGAGGAAGGTGGATCAAGAAACGAGGTGGGGGTGAAGGGGAGGGGGGCAGGACTGGAAGAGGGGGAGAGGAGAGGGAAGCAGAGGTGACCATAAAGTGTGGAAAAAGCTTGAACTAGGTGTGCTTGTGTGCCATGGGCTCCAATCAAAAAAAAAAAAATTTACGCTGAAAGTTACTTGTGGAAAATTCACTATTTAGAACTGGTTCCAAGAGGACTTAAAGGTCCAGTTTACCTTTGGGAGCAGCAATTTAAAAAATGTTCAAGACATCACATATGATGCATATGTGTAGGTCTGTTGTATCACAAAACATCCTACCATATAAGATTTTTGCAATAAAGCCTAAAATATTAGGAGATATCAGTGTTTTTCTCAATAAACTGTAACTGTAGACGGTTTAGTCTGGAAACATTTTTATTATAACTATTGTTCACATTTTGTGCATATAACAATACTTAACATCGATTATACGGATTCAAATTTTTACAGTGGTTATTTCTATCCCTAACTCACATTTTAGAACTATTTTGAAGCATGAATGCTGGGTTTTTGTTTCATCTGCAAATGGTAAATTATGCCTTTAACAAGTTGAATTATTCATCTATATATATATCTGATGTATATATCTGATATCATCTTTACGAGAGTGTCTTTCCTTGAACAGGCAATTGGAACAAAGTGAAATGGAAAAGTCACAGTGTTGTTCAAAGATTCGGATATCTTATCTACAAATGTTGATATGAACTTTATACAACAAACAGGTGTAATAGATGTCTACAATGATCAGAACATCAGATGGAAAGGTAACAAGCATTTGGAAGATTATAAGCTGGCAACTTTTATTCACTGCTATTGATGACTTCTGAGAGTGTTTGACAGGTGAAAACTCAATAGTTGTTCCATGTTGGTCCCGCCAATATTTGCATTAACTTGGCTAAGTAACTGATTGTAACTGATTTGATCCATATCAGTATATCCTGACTGATGATTCATATAGAAAAATTAATTTGTACACTCCCATATGCTCTATAAATCTGGCTCACAAATCCACGTCTAACATATCAGGGGCAGATCCAGGAATTCTGTAAAGGGGGGGGGGGGGGCACAACTAATATTTCTGGTGCCACTTCCGGGTTTCATTTAATTTGTTTCTTTTTATTTCTTTTGTTTTAAAAAAATAATAAAGGGGGGTGTGCGCCAGTTACGCCCCCTCTGGATCCGTCACTGCATATCATAATGCATATAACTCAGTCAAAAATTCAGAGGTTTAACAAGTACTTTATTATCATGTGTGGCTTTAATTGACTTTAATATATACACAAAATACAAAAAAGAAAGTTTAAAACTTATTGAGACAAATGAAATCAGCAATGAATATTTGATTATTAGTTTAACAAGGAGGAGTAGGTTAATTAAGCACTCAAATACTGACGTAAATGTAAGATCAGATGATTCAGTTATATCTGAATAAAATTATGAAACCATTGAAATTACTATCATAATAATGACTATTATTATTATTATTATTTGCAGATATATGCATAATACAGAACAGAGAAGAAATGCTGGTCCTTGCATATGTTCCAAAAATATTCAAGCAGACAGAAAATGCTGCTATAGGTGATTAATCATTTCCACCCTCACCCTTTGCTTGACTCTAACTTTCTGGGCAAACTGGGGTTGGGTACTGGGTTTGAAAGGAGTAAAATGACTGAAATAGATCTGTTGAGGGACCTGCAAAATTCAAGGGTTGCTTTTTGGTAGGTTGCCCCATGGCTGTCCACAAATACAATGATGTCCTAAGAGCTAGGCTAATCTCTTTTTCTTTTCATATATATCTTCAAAAGTATTTGTAATGCCATCACTTTATCATGCATTCTCAACTATCATGCCGTCCTTGAATTAGAAAACATCACACCTCAGTTTATCATCACTATTTTTTTTATAAACAACCCTTTGCATTCTTCACATTTTAAATTCACCCATGCCAATGCTATGTTTTTGTGTGCCATGCAGAAATTTGGACATGGTGGTATGAATGGATACTATTGGCATAGATACAGCTCAACACAAGTCCTGATACATTAGACTTTTATACCAGTTTTCCTGCCTAAATTGTATACTTGTGCAGGCAATAGGGCAAAATTACAAAAATTAACATGATAGTGCATTATATCCTTGAATTAGCTGAGAGAAAGCCTAATATACAATGCTCCGATCCACAGCATTCATTTTGTACAATATTCCAAATAAAATACCAATATTCAGTGCTTGGGAGAAATGTTCAAACTTCAAAAACTTCAGCTTTACTGGTTCAAAATAAAAGCTGAGGCAAAATACGAATGTGTCAGTTTTAGAGTTGATTACTGCATGCGAATAATTGATATGTCAAAACCAGTCCTAAATTTGCACTGAACATGTGGATCTGATACAATGCTGGACAGAGGCTAAAAAGAAAATGGGGGAAGATGCATCACATGAACTTTCCAATGGTATCTGGAACACTGACCTATTTCTGTCACAACAGAACAATAATTATACACAATACATTTTTTTTGGTCATTATGGGGTTATTTTTTTTTCTAAGTTGGCATTTCATGCAAACTGCGCATGATTTCTTTTGGATTCAGCATATCTCTTAACTAATTATGTCGACTTTTGAGAATATCTTTTTAGAGCTGTAGTTGGAGCCATTTTTACATGACACAGCACTTGGTCTAAAATACTAGATTTAATTATTGTTTTAGCCATGATTGAATGATGCATCATATCTACTTTATTGAGTTCTCTTTTCTTTACTCTCAGATTCAACAGAAAAAAAGACAAAAATAACCAAGGACTCCTTGACAAAATTCAAGGTCATAAAATTAGTATCTCTCCAGACTACAGGATTTACTGTTGCTCCCACTGCTTAACCCTTTGAGGACGAGCTGATTTTGCTACAACACGCATTTCCCATAGGCACTTTCCCGAGTATACTCGGGACTCCTCAACGGGTTAAACCAAAACTAAAAAGGAATTCAAGCATGGTTATTCAATTGAAAGAATACCTCTTTATCAACTATAAATAACATTGTAAAAAGGGAAATGCACGACAGGATGTGATAAATTACTAGATGCTCTTGATTGTGGGGCTCATCTTCTAATTGTAAAATGTGAAGCTATCATTGAATTCATGTATGGGGGGCAATACAGGACTTTTGTTAATGGTTGCCAACACAATGATTTTCAATGATTGATCAGGATAATTGACAATCTCTCATCACTATCATTATTGCCATCAGTATCATTAGTATCATTATTCATTATTATGATTATCCATATCATTATCATTGTTATCTCTTCTTATACACTCGTCTAGCTATTTGAATCAATATTAAACAGATTGTGTGTCTGTCACTGGCAAATCCATTGAAATGATTGATTGAAATGATTTAATTGCCAGTCTACGGTAAGATCTATAGGACATAAGATTACAAGATATAACATTATAAGAATGCAAATAAAATGAATTGAACTGAAAGTAAATTGAATTGAAATTGATATGAGAAAATAATCTATCAATCTCTTCTCTTTCTTTCTTCTTTGAGCTATAAAATCAGGCTCCTGGAAGCCACATATTCTTTATTCATTTATTATCAATTATTATTATCATTATTATTTTTATTATTATTATTATTTATTTATTTTTAATTTTTTTTTTTTTTTTTTGGGGGGGGGGGGGGACATCAGCCTTAGAGATACAATGCATCAATGCTACCTAACTTGTTTCATAAGTGTATACGCCCATATATCCACATCATGAGTTCTGTATCAGAAAATGCTCAACATGCACACTTAATATTCTGCTAATCAACTTGTAACCATGGCAACATTCTTGAAGGTATCCCCCGAGTCATGGGTGAACTTGTGGTTATGACAACACAGTGCAAGTTGGTGATCCTGCAGTGGCTCATGATAATCCACAGGATGGCTAAGAATAGCATGAATAAGGTATGGAACAATGACAGGAAAATAAGCAAATATTGTACAGCAAGTGCACACAGAAAAAATGTTAAATATTATGAAAAAAAAACAACTTATGATGTGATGACAATTACCAGCATCAAGAGTTTAAAAGCTATTCTGGAAAAATAACATCAATTGTACTGAAAATAAATATAACTACCAGTATGTATCTAGTAGCAACAATAATGACACATTGTATCACTTAAATCTGTGAAATAGAAGGAAATGTACCATTAAAGTTTAGGACGTGACAGCACTTCTGTGTGTGGGTAGCAAGTAAAAAAATGTCTTGTAACTGTTGGGACTTAATTAACCTGGTTTGGTTTGTGTTGGCTTGGTTACAACTGTAAGAACAAAGCTGAGGTATGTAAATAACTGATTTTTTCTTTTTTTTTAAGCCTGAAGTTTGGCAAGACCAATGTGTAACTGGCACTACGAACAAGATGCATTGTTTTGTTTGATGGGGGGGGGGGGGGGGGGGGGGTGTGGGGGTGATGTCAGAGGGCAAGGTGAGAGGGTCACCCCCATCACCTCCTTCTGCTTTCCAATCAGGAAAATAAATCTCCTTGGCTGGATTATTCATCAATTAGCAGGATGAGCCCCCAATAGAGGAAGTCCATTCTTACTGGCGTGAATCAATGCTGCGTACAGGACTGTTCGCAGGTAGGTACAAGTGACTGAGGTGTGCCCACATGTTGTCCTTCCATAGAAGAGGCAGCCCTTCCTTTACACAGCATACTTTTTTTTTCTTCCTAGGACTGAAGTGTCCACTTTCACATCATTGAATAAAGATATATGGACCCATTCAGAGTAATTAAATCTTTTTTTTTACAGCCTACAGACTTTGAATGACAGATTTGCAAGGTGCAACACACACATACATGTACTAATGCCTTTACCTATGGACACTCACATCAGTGTCTCATCAATTAACACGGACAAAAGGTAAACTGCAAATGCATGAAACTATGTTCTATCAATGGATTGTGAAAACATCAATACAACCAAACAGCTGTTGCATACCTCTTTCTCAAGATGTCCCTGTTCATATCTGTATAAGATATCACATACCAGTATATAGCACATGTAATACGGCATTTTGTATGCTTTCTACAGCTTTTAAGCACTGATTAGGGAAAGAGGTAATGAGAGTGTGTTTGGTGACTGATAATGGTTATCTTCAAGCATGAAAGGTAGCACAAATGTAAGTTTCAAGGAAATGTGTCATCATGATTTAATAGATATTAAATGCAGCAACATTTTCAGAATGCCTCAAGTCATTCCATAAAGCACTATTCGACCCATTGCTTCTGACACTACTGATACCAGATTTACAAATGCAAGCTAATGCCACTGTTCCTCTGGATTTGATCTACATAACATGTACTTTGTTATAATCAGAAATACTTCCCCATTTTCCCAACTGGCATAATCAGGAGTACAGTTGTATTAATCAGTGAATTCTCTATTTCAGCACAAGGAAAATGCAAACTTGAATGTATCCTATTTGTTTCTGGTAAATTCTGAAAGTATCCATAGTGTGTGCTACTGTAATTAAAATGGTGGGTGCATATTATCATCACACATTTGTGAAAACATGTAATGGGATCTTTTATGTTTAAACAGTGATAATAGTCTCATTTCCCCCCAGGTTATCTTTTTGCCATTGGTATTATGCTCACAAAAGGTCTAGCCACAAAGTTACTAAAGCATGCCAGATTCCTAGTTATCAATTACACCTACGATAAGACATAAGTAGAAATAACTAGAATGACTACTTTACAAATATGGAATTTTCTTCTTCATCATCATTATCACTATTATTATTATTATTATTATTATTATTATTATTATTATTATTATTATTATTATTATTATTATTATTATTATTATTATTATCATCATCATTACTGCACCACCTGGAGGGGGAAGATGGGGGAATCTCAAGTCCATGCTATGACCCATGGAATTTGCTCTGAGTGTTGAGATCAAAAGGGCAATGATAAAAAGCAGTCTATATCTGTTACATATAACAGACTGAATTAAAAGAAATGTCAATTCCAAGGTCAACTGCAATCACGCTAGCAAGCTCACACATCAGGCACTGCCACAGATGGTTCCTTTGCAATCACATTGGACAAGGGTCACCTCTACTCGCAGAAGGAGCCAAGCACTTACAGTACATGGACATGCATTTGAGTACATCCCATATATTAAAAAGAGGGCAGTTTAGTGCTATGGGGCAGTTTTGGTACTATGAAAAGCCCTTTTTACACTTGTGTTTCTTAACCCTGTACTTTCTCTGACCCAGGACTATCGTTAGTCCTGTACCAATTTTTTCAGCTTTTTACACTCGCCAATAAGTTCCGTACTAAGCTCTTGTCCGGGGCTAAGGAGAAAATTGACCTTTTTACACTCTTATTTCTTAGTCTGGTACTTTCCAAACCACATGCATATTCATGATTACGCTGTGCACTGTACACGTACACGCACGCACTGGCAGCACTTGATTATCTCGTTTCTGATTGGTCAGTGGGGGTCGGACTTCGTCTCCGTCGCTTAGCCCCGGATTATTTTTTCGTTCTGTTTACACTCGTCTGCTCGGCACCGCAATTGCGGTGCTAACCCTGCTATTTTGCAGGGCCAGATAGTACAGAACTATCGGTGGGGCTAGCCCACTTTGGCAAAACCGAGTGTAAACAGAAAGTGGGCAAAGGCCCCCCCCCCCCCTTAGCCCCACCGTTGGTACGGGACTAAGCAAAAATTTGAAAGTGTAAAAAGCCCTTAAAGCTGCAGACACTTGGTGAATATTCCCCTGCCCCCCCCCCCCCACCAATTTCAACCAATCAGAATCAAGGATTCATCAAATGAGGTATAGAATGGGAACTAACACACTTCTTCTAAGGATTGGTAGGGTCTCCTGCTTCAATGAGCCTAGAGTCTAATCCACAATACCACATCTCTATAGCTTTGAAGGTGTGCTTGCTACATTAGTCATCATTTTCAGCCAGAGTAAATACAGATACTAGATCTGTCCAAACCACTGGGATGAACTGCAACCCAGGCCTACGTCGTCCGACGCGAAGGTTGACCACAATGAAGGCACATCCGACCTGGCCTTCTCCCTCAGAAGATTCGTGGCTGGCCTCTGGAGTATCATATGACAGTTACGTGAATGTTGGCATTGAAATGAAAGGAGAAATGGTCGGTCATGTCTACAATGTGTATACAGTGTATATCTGGAATATATACATTGTGAGGGCATACAGCCAATTTTCATGATCCATGCTTGGAGATGAACAGAATAAATTTGAGGACAGAGAATCAAGTGATAATTTCTTGTGCATTGTTATACGTGTATGCCCAATAATTTGTAATCATATGAAAGTTTGGATTTGTTTGTACATATAAAACATAAGAATTAGGTATCTCTATTTTTTCCTTTGCTTTAAATGTTATCTCTATCCCCATTTGGTTACTCTATATAAAAAAAAAACATTTGTATTCATAAAGGATTATTTTGTTTCATTTCAGTCTTCTTCAGGATCAATACTGGTTTACCATGGCAACCAAAAGACAGTCAATACAAGGCTTGACATGAGTGGTGGCCTGGGTCCAATAAAAAAAAAAATAATATTGGGCCACCACTTTTTAAGAAATTGTAGGCTACACTGTATAGCGGCCTAGTTGGGCCACCCAAACTTTGTGAGAGTGTGCATTGCTTTCATGTGGTTTTCTCATCAAGAAAAGGAGAGAGTAACTCTTGGCTAAGTGCTAGATAACAATTATTTATTACACATTTCAGCTACAAATTGTAGCCATCCTAACCAGGGCTGCCAGATCGCCGCTAGTCTGCATGGCCAATTCAGTCACTTTTTTGGCCTAATTTGGCCAGACTATTTTTTCTCATGATAATGGCCAAATCTATCCAGTAAAAAACTATTTTTACATCACATACTAGGTACACATAAAACCCATTTCTACAAAATGCCAATTATTTCAATCTTAATCAATTTTGATGTACACCTTACTGGGCTTAAAAAGATCTCTAATATGACAATTAGAGCAATTAATATTAGCGCAAAGTGGATGTTGCAAATACTGGCTGAAAATCAACCAAATATGGTAGACCTACATTGAACAGCTACAAAACAGACAAATATATTGGCATAAAAACATAAATGGTAGTTTCAAGAATTTAAAAGTATGGTCAGTCAGTCATGATATAAGGCAAAAATGAGTCAATAATTTCTTTTTACAAAACAAATAAGATATACAAAATCTCATACCACATTATTGACCTTTACTTTTCTTACTTTCCGAGTAAAAATTACCCTTGAATTGAATTATAGCAAAAAACAAAACAAACAAACTTGAAAGAATATTTTCCTGTTCTTTAACCTTCCAGGTTAAATGCAACGCATGGCCAGCTAAGAATTATCATAATCAAAAGAGCTAATATAAAAAGTCGTTCTATTTTTTTCAGCATCAATTTGCAACAAAAAAAAAGAAAGAAAGAATGCTAGCAAACCTCAAGGATTTATGGAAGTAACAGTTGCGACTTCAAAACTTTTCTAATAACTGCATACTACAGTTTGCGTAAAATTGAAATGGACATTAATTGCCGATAAAAAAAGGCACGAATCTTTCCACACTTCAGGTTCATGAACAAAGATTGTCGCAGTGGCCTGAGAACAAGGTAGAATTTATCGTTGGAGTGTGAAGTCATATGAGATCTGAGAATGAGATACTGAAAATGCGAACTTCTTTGACCGGGGAGGGAGAGGGTGAGGGAAACTGGCATATTTCCTCCTTCAGGAATTAATTACAATGCTTCCGTGAGATGAGGGACTTTAAGGACACGGCAGAAAGAGGCATATCAGATGCTGTTTTGTAAAAAAAAATTTAGAAAAGAAAAAAAAAACTTTGATGTGAACAGGGATGGAAGAAATGGCGATCATGTGCTAAGGCCACTTACAGGAGATCCAAAGCTAACCACTATAAATAGGGAAGTGTGCATCCATGAAAGTTCCTTGGGGCAGACTAGTTTTTCTGTGCTTTACTATTAAACATATTTGATGAAAAAGTTACAAAGTATGAAAATGAAGCCTAGCATTTAGATATCCAGACCTGTGGAAAAAAAAAAAGAATCCAGGAGGGTAAAAATAATGCTGACACCCCCAAATACATGAAATTATAGCAAAAAGTAGCACATAACAAGATGACACACACACAGGAAAGAGCATGATGGGGTACAAGTCACTTCTTTGATATGAGCTTAAAGACATGGAAATTGCCTCTCTTCTCCTTTAAGTTTTTGACATGAGTAAGAACAGTATATGGAAAAACACACAAAACAGTCTGGGTGAAACAATTTGATATGACTGATATTGTAGTAAATGCTTATCCCTATGATGAAGCATGTGCTGTATAATACCAGCCACAAATAAAGAAAGTAATGTCAAAATACTTCAGAAAAATATTCTTTTGAAAAGCTTTTCTTTACATGACACCAATGATACTTTTGTAGAGCATATGAAGAGTTTGTTTGCAAAAACCGATAAGTCCATATATGCCAAATGGAGATATTTGCGATTAAAGGTCAAGAAAAATAAAGAGAATACAATCATTGTAATAAGAAAATGTTTGCTTCTTTTGACCATAACTTCAAAAATGTACCTATATGTAGTGACCAATATATCATTTAAAAGGTATCATTTTGTACTTTATGACAGAGACTGTACTTCAAAATCTTCAAAAATGGACTTATCGGTTTTTGCGAACAAACTCTTCATATTCTTCAGTGGTAACTTTCATGTCTGAGATGTGTAACTTCAGTCTACTTCTGACTACTGGTAGATATATTGATCTTCAATTGATGACTTTTTTTTTCTATATTTCTCACTGCATGACAAGTGCGTGTCAATGAAAGGTTAAAAATTATATTATAGTAATCAAAACTACGTAAAGGCGTCAAAAATGAATCTTTATGAATCTCTAAGAGGTGTCTTCTAAGACCGCTTCCTATTCCAATAAAGAAGAATCTCTTTCAATAAAGTGATAGTGTTCAGGGAAATGGTGCGACATGTATCAAAGAGGAGAGATATCAATCCAAGATTTTTAAAGGAAGACTAGCAATAACAAAGCCAATGTATGGACATAACTAAATTGACTGTCCTAAAGGCATGTTAATCAAACACTGTCCTTCATGATATTGATAAGCAAGATATATTGGTGAAGCAAATCTGTAAAATGAGTTATGTGCATGACACACCCTCAGTTTCATGCATTGCCACACTTGTAAGCTAATTCTCTTTAAAGAAGATTGTTTAGACAGAATTGATAAACTGAATCAGAAGTATGCTGATGCATATATTGACGTACATTGTAAATACTTAATTCTACAATCTCTATCTCTCTTGCGGGGGGAAAATGCTTTTTCAGGATAACTCATAGGGTGTATCGTCCATTTGCATGAAACAGAAGGTGTCGAAGCATCTGTTCTTTGATTCATGCCTCCCCATGCCACCTTTCAGACAGCACTCTCTATGCAACACGCTGCCATGAGCATGCCACAGTCTGAGACACACAACGGTGTTGGGCTCTGTCATTGGGCAGACAACTTCCTGACTAATTTCCTCTGGAATTATTTTTTTTTTCTCCTCCTTGAAGGAAGGGGACGAAAGGGGGTCCAGGTTTGCCTCTCCAAGCGAGGGCGCTTGTTGTGGAGGGGGATTAGCACTCTTCCTGTTCCTGGAAATAGAACCAGGTTCATTGGAGGATGCCAAAAATGTGTCATTTCTTCCCCGAAAATCTATGCTAATTAGCTTGAACTCCAATCATCATAAGCGGTAATGAGAAGCTTGAGTTATTATCTTTTTTTATTTTGTGAATGGTCTAAAAATGAATTATAATAAATGCAACATTGCCTTGAAAGAATCTCTGGCTCAACCTTAGATTGATATTGTCTTACAGAGTATGTGAATTTGTGTGTGGGTGTACAATAAAATGTATATTATTATACAAATTTGCAGCATCCTACTCACATGCAGCTCTTCCATAAGTTGCAATCATATTCATCCATTCTCACAAACTCTCCACATTTTCATGTGTGTGAGATCTATAATAGATATACTTTGGAAACTTCAACAGCTGGCTGGAGTATTTTCTTGCCCGAGATCACTGTACGTGCTTCTTTCTCAAATGTTATCAATCAAAGCTTTGTACTGTCCCTCTTGCAAACTTTTATCAATAAAACTTTACAGCTATGGGATTATGGCTGTTTCACTTTTCCTTTCTGTATTTATACCTTTATTCCCATCTCTAGAAACAGTATTATGTTTACTTTGTGTCAAACAATATACTGTATCTGCTCTCCAAAATTGGTAATATTCTCTCATTCTGGGATCCTACCACCCTATATGATTTCATTTTCATGTAGGTTCTATATTAAGTTTTCTCTTGAATTAACCCTTTGAAGACGAGTCCCATGTATACTTGGGCAGGTGTCTATGGAAAATGCATGTTGTAGTAAAAATCAGCCTGTCCTCAATGCATTAAATTGCTTTGTCACTGCATGACATTAGCATAATACAATCACATAATGTATCTCTCCCTTTTTTTTGTAATGTCATAAATATACAAATTATGTTTTTTAAACAGTTACAAATATTACATGATGCTTGACATAAGAAGCATGACAACAATAAATTGAAGTTGAATTTAAAAAGACAATGGTAAATGAGCAAGCGAGTTTCTCAAAAGTGATACACATACGCATATATCAGAGATATAGGATTGCATTAGATAAGCGTCCGGCTTACAAAGTCTAACTTTTGATTTGACTATCTGAGATAAATATCTCATCTCTACGTTCAGCAAAGTTCTTACCACTTTGACTTTGTGGAACAGACAGAGGAAAGACAGGATTCCTGTGAAATGTTGCAAAATCACCCATCATTGCATGCAACATTGAAAAGCTATTGTTAATGAGTAATTTTCTTTTTTTTTTACATTCATTTATAGTAGATCTGTATTTTGTGGGTATCTTTCAATACCAAAAGAGACATCGCTTATAATGAAGTCCTTGGAGTGGCAGTTTTCATTCATTTTATCAAAATTTTGTTAATAGCTATTAAAACAATAAGGTATATGAATATATTATATAGATCTACATGATAATTTTGGGTCCTCAATTTGTACTTTTTTGTAATAAAATTTTCACTTTAACTTTGTTCATTATACTGAGAGTGCACTGTAGATGATTTTCCTACTTCCTCCTACAAGCAAACATGAAGACTATGATTTACACTATGGCTTTTGCTGACATTTGTATATGATATTTAAATTTCAGAGATCCCATGACAATTACCACTGAATTGCTTCCAGTGGATTGGATGTTGATAACTCCATGTCACTGTAAATATGAATATGAGGAGTTGCAGTCATTGTATGGCCTGGATTGTGAAGGGCAGGCCTGCCTTTTTGCCCACATTTCTTTTTCACAAAACCTCTGACAAGGTGCTATATTTGTTAAGCACTTGCCCGATTGCCCAGGGCAAGTGAAAATCAAATTCGGGCAAGTGTTTTTGAACAATGAGATCAAATGCCTGCCCAAATTGGGCAAGCAAAAAGTTTTAAAGCCACCCTAAATTTTCACTTATTCCCCCCTACAAACCGACATAATCAACCATACAGAAGCCCAAAGATAATGGCTGTTTAGTGATGCAACACACTTTATATCTCATTTCAGCAACTTTCCAACACTTTATAAAGAAGCCCCAATGCAGTGCAATTGCAACACTTGATCGGACCAAGTTTGCTACTCCATTTAAGCGTACGAATCAATGTGTACTGTTTATTCAAATTATTGTGTTTTATTTAGCCCTTGACTAACACATGATTTTCCATATTATTTCATTATATTTTGGACTTTCTTTTTGGGCAAGTAAAACTAATATTTCAATTTGGGCAAGTGTTTCACGACAAATTTGAAAATCTGCTTGTCCGACTGAGCAAGTGGTAAAATAAAGTTATGTAGCACCCTGCACTGAGACAAAAAAAAAAAGTAATGTTCTCTTCATATACTTACTTGATGATTACATTGACATTGTAGTACAACTTAAATCATCTCATCATGAACACAGCATATAATATGCAGGTTGATCATAATACTTCAAGATTTCTTGGTCACGATGGTATTGTAAATTTTGTTGTCATGGACCCCTGCAGTCCATTATTTTCAAGAAAGGCACAAGTAAGTTGTATGGTAAGCTAAAGACTACACATTGAGACTTCCCAGATGACCAACATGAAACAAGTAGGCCTACAGAGTAAGTGAAAAGTCAAAGAGAGCATTGGTGTGAAAGCTTCAAAGGGCACTAATTTGTCAACGATATTAATTCACAGTGTTTGCAAAGTACAGGCACTGATCTTGGATTATACACATACACTGCCCGTCACACAGTAGTCCCTTTGGCCTGAAGGAGGGAGTCAGCTGGCATTAGTCCCACCCAAAAGCTCGCGGTTAACCAGCGAAAACGAGCCACTTCATCGGTCGCTAATTCGCCTCGGCGGATCTCGTCAAACTTGCTTTCTCACCCTGACTCCTGCCGCTTTTGCAGACACGGGCATTACCTGTCACCTGTTCTGATCTGCCTAGAAGTACTATGGACACATCCCTCTGTCAAGGGCTAAACACAGCACAACACTGACAGCGTGCATGTTCTATGCACAAACCTGGCACACTGTATACACCGAAAACACAATCGATCCAAGGAAAACAGTACGTGCCAATGATAACGATACTGGGTGTGCAAAGCATTGATATTGATTTGTTCAGCATATGAAGGGAAGGTGATGATTAGAAGAAGCTCAGTTTTTTCAACATTATAACATTTCCTTCCTAATGCCATTTCATTCTTCCACCCCCCTCCCCCCCCCCCCCCCCCCCCGACAGGTAATAAAACTGAATTTACCATTGCTCATAGTTGTATTTAAAGAAAAAAAAATCAGCAAGACCATGTCACCGAATTGAAGCAACATGAGTACAGCCTTATAATCTCTGAGAAGCTACACTGTATTGATAAAACAAACAACAAAACAAAACAAAACAAACAAAACTTCTTAATTTCATGAATGATAAATATGTTACTATTTGTTTTCAGTATCTATATAAACAGGAACAGGATATTACCAAAAAAACATGTTGAGCAAGTTCCAGACAATAGTTGGGCTTAAAGGTCCTGTTTACCTTTGGCAGCAGTGATTTAAAAATGTTCAAGATATCACATTTGATGCATATGTGTAGGTCTGTTGTATCACAAAACAGCCTGCCATATACAATTTTTTTGCAATGTATTTATATAGCCTATGATTTAAGGAGATATCAGTATTTTTCTCATTAAACTGTAACTGTAAATGGTTTATTCTGGAAACATGTTTATTATAACTATTGTTCACATTTTGTATATTTAACAATACTAAACATCGATTATAGGGATTCAAATTGTTTACAGTGGTTGTCTCTATCCCTAACTCACATTTTTAGAACTAATGCTGGGTTTTGTTTCTTCTGCAAATGGTAAATTATGCCTTTAAAGGGACTGTACAGTACTGGTTGAGGTAGGGATTCATGTTTTGAACATTCCTAAGTGAGATAATGAAAAGCCTCTTATCAAATATGAAAGAGCACGTAATTTTAAGAAGGATTCAATGTTTATTTGATGAAAATTGGTTATCAAATGGCTGAGATATCCCAAAAAGTGCTAATAATAAAAGGCGACATGCCCCAACTTTATTAGGATCTCTTTGTTTCACCTTGTTTTTGGATATTTCAGCCATTTCAAAACCGATTTTCATCGAATAAACTTTTGATACCCCTTAGAACTGCATGCTCTTTGACATCTCATAGACTGGTTTCTGAATATCTCGCAAAACGTTAAAAGCTAAATCTACACCTTGACCAGAACTGTACACACCCTTTAAAAGAAAAGAAAAATGTCCTTGTGTCATTCAGGTGCACAGATGGCTAACCCAGTAATTCATCCCACGAGACCTTTTTTCCCCAGTGACACAACACATGTTTCTGTCCCTCCCTCTTCCGACAACATGCAGCACTTAATGTGTAATTCACACTGAATCAGTGCATGGCACCTGGGGATGAGCAAGATGTACACAGCACCAGAAAGTCACCTGTTGATGTACTGTCCATTCCACAAGGTCCCAAACCTCTCTACCCACATGCACAGGCTCTAGGGAATGCAACAGTCTAACCCTCTGAACACCATCTTTTAGGAACTCCATAAACATTCTATGTAACGCAAATTGCCAGTGGTTATGACAGAGTTAAATGAAGTTACAGCTCTCCATTTGCATGACTTTCTAACGTCCATATCACATTAGGCGACACTACAACTTGATAATTAACCCATTGAGGACGGACTGAACACGCATTTCCCACAGACACTTGCCCGAGTATACTCGGGACTCGTCCTCAACAGGTTATACAATCAGAATGGTAGGCCTCCTCCCCCCCCCCCCCCCCCCCCCCCGAAAATGGACTGA
The DNA here is from genome assembly GCF_040938485.1 of Diadema antillarum. NCBI lineage: Eukaryota > Metazoa > Echinodermata > Echinoidea > Diadematoida > Diadematidae > Diadema > Diadema antillarum. The sequence goes on along the minus strand of NW_027271407.1, from coordinate 228,787 downwards.
CTAGCTTTTTACACAGATGATAAAGTTTATAAAAACTTCCTCAGATTCAAAACTGGATTTAGTAGATTGGAGACATGCAAAACATGCAAAACACAACACTACCACTAACAGCAACAGCAACATTGATTTGCAACTATAGTAATCCCACTTCCTTTTCAGAATGTAAAATACCTTGAAAATTTGCTAGTGATATTCATTATCATGACTATTCAACACTATATGCAACATATTTGTCAAATACAACAAATACACACAAACATAATAGACCTATAATAGTTATGTCTGGTCTTAAGTAATGTACTTTCAAGAGGAGAAATATACACACAATGAGAAAATGAGAGAAATTTCATATAATCCTGTCTCTATATCAAACCTGAATCCGTATCTGCATTGTCAGCATTAATAATAAAAGTGTCAGGGCATTTAGCGCAGTGAATACAGTGGTTTCCATTAAATCTATATATTGCTATTCAACTATTCAATAACACCAGTCTCAGAGGTTAGTAAAACCAGCAATGTTGGTCAGAATCATACCACTTCTTAAGAGATGAACCATGTTTAATTAGAAGGTAGATGATTATGATACTATTCACAACCAATAATTAGTGTTTTAGTCTGTTATCAATATGTTTATATTCTTGTTTTAAAACCCATATTTGCAGAACTTGTTAAATGAAGGGTCAAGAAGCAATTTCGTGAATTAGTTCTTTCTTTTTGTAAGGACACTTACTCAAAATAATTACAAATATTCGGGCAAGGTAAACACAAACACCTATCACTTTGGATCATGTGATTGGTGCTTGACAGCATTCACAGTACTCTCTAAAAAAAATCGAGTGAAAATTTTCACTCTAAAAAGAGTGAATACAAAAAAGAGTGAATTTCGAGTGAAATTGGAGTGAATTTTGAGTGAAAATGCTCATTTTCACTCATTTTGGAGTGACGTCAGGGATCACTCGAAGATTTTGGAGTGATCCCTGACGTCACTCCAAAATGAGTGAAAATGAGCTTTTTCACTCAAAATTCACTCCAATTTCACTCGAAATTCACTCTTTTTTGTATTCACTCTTTTTAGAGTGAAAATTTTCACTCATTTTTTTTTAGAGAGTAGTTTTACAAACTCATGCATCCAGATAAGGCCTGTTGCACACACACACACACACACACAAATGTCTGATATACAACATTAAAAATCAAACATGACTCACTTTCAACCAATCAGAATCAAGTATTAAGGACATACATTTGACTTCATTTTGATATCAAATGTATCCTTTTTTTTAATGCAACAGGCCTCAGCTTGCACCTGTGATTAAAGCGTAGCAAGCAGACACTGAGGTGACTAGTCCAAACAGTGACATCATGAAGAAGGAGGGGGTACAGGGATAATAGGGTATGGGGGTAAGAGAGGTGCTGTCTGATACCTCTGGAGCCATTTCAATGATGACACTGCAATGACAGCCACCTGGTTGCAGCACTACTCAGGATTATGGTTAAAAGGGGGATTCTGTCTCATATAGTCTGGACTCAAAGGATGTATAATTTCCTTTCCATTTTGTTTGAAAGGATCAGTCACAACTGTTAAATCTGTGTAACAAAGTTCTCAATAGTTATTTGCTTATTTCTAAGATAGGACTTTGCCCACAGGAAAAAAAAAACCACAATAAAACAAGATATCAACCAAATGGAAATAGATCAACAAAAAGAATAGGGATATTCCATTTAAAATTCGAATAGATTACTTCACTCTCTTTAAGATCTCTGCTTGTAGATAAACTTTCATTTGTTTTGAAAATACCTGAAAGTCATAACCAAATGCATGCAACAAATGTCTAACATTCCAACTGACAATGGAATAGTATATTGTATCATCTTATAAAAGCAGACATAGAACAATTTCTTTGAATGTATCTAAACACAAACAACAGAGAAAAACAATTATGACGATGTGCATGATTCAGAACATACTGTTAGCACAAGAGCTGCTTTAAGGTGATACAATCTCACACAGGTTTGAAAAGTCATCATCAATAGTAAAACACTTCCTGTTCTTTCCATCCTAAAAATAAGACACAATGCAAGGTTTAGAAATCAGAAGGGATGTCTACAATAGCTTGATGAGGCATTGTGCTATCAGTAAATTTATTTTAAACATTCATCTGCTGAAGACATAGACATGACTGTGCTTCAATCATGTCTATTCCTAGGACCTCAAATTGGTCAATCACTATAGTCACATTAGTGTATATTAGTGTGTATTAAAGGAAAAGGAAATTTAAAAAAAAAGGTAAATCAGGCATTGTCAGGTATTCCACAGGCATATGGGACATGAGTGACTTTAATCCTTTAATCTGTTCTGAAAGGATCTAAGTGCCTGGTAATAACCTTCCCATTAGCATTGGAGGAGGCATGCTCCTAGCTCCTGTTCCTTAAAATCCAGGGTGGTGAGTGATTATCAGGGAGAACGTGGTAGGTTCTTTTCATGCTTTGGTGACTGTTTCAGTCATGAAAAGTAACAAACAATCCCATAAAAGTCACTACTGATGTAAGATAATACCAGTATTATATGCTAGAACAAGGAGATGCTGAGCTACCTGTGAGAGAGTGCGCATTGGTGCGGAGTTGCGAGTTCGGCTGGGCGGCGACCCAGGGGGCAGCAGCGGCTCTTTCCCGTCGCCTCCTCCACCCCCACCACCTGGTACTCCCCCACCTGGACCGGGACCGGTAGGACACCGTGGATCCGCGGATGCCTTGCCGTCCTGCTCGTGCTGGCTCCGGACATATTCCAAAGCATCTTCCATGGTCATGAGACCCTGTTTCACGCGAATCATCACCCATATTTGCTCGTCTGTGCTAAGCTCATAATACCTCGCCATCTTGGATTGATATGAGCTACTTCTCCTGTGGTCTGCAGCGGTTGGCAAGCGAGGAACGCTGTCCTCGTTTTCATCGGCGCTCCTGCTGCCTCCACTCTCGCGCTCCGCGCGCGACGGTGACTCAACCATCTCAACGTACGGAAGTTTGCAAGGGAAGAACCCAATCAGAAAAAGGTCACAAAGCGAAACACGTCAAGTCGAATTTTTCCCCCTTCCCTCGCCTGTGCCCATGTACGAAAAAATTTCCCCCTCTCCTATCACTGAAAGACGCTGGCCCCCAACTTATTCAACGGTAGCCGCAGAAGGCATTGTTCATTCCATAAGAACTCTTACGTGGTGAGCATAGAATTGCCAAGTCTGTAACCTTCGATGCCACTGAAGATTACTTCAAGTTCATGACTGCGTGCAATTATTTATCAACCGATGAGAGTAACGAAATAGATTTCTTGAACCGTAATTGAGAAGTTCTCCCTATATGAACCCCTCAATTCTTACGACAAATTGGTGCTTTACAAACTGTATTTGTATATAGTTCGAGTCAAGCACCTATGCTTCTTCTGTATCCAAAGACGCGAAGATAAATTTTAAAAAAAATGACGATTTTGTTTCTCGATGTTGTGCGTGGTAACCAGGTTCGTCTTACTCACCAATTAGTACCCTTTCAATACAACCAGTGGGGTGGAAGAGACCTCCCTGCTTAATACAACTCTGCTGCGATGTGCGATATTTACACTATATCCTCGGAGTTTTGCCAACTTACGTTTTTAATTAGTTCACTTGTATTAACTCCACTAGTTATCCGGATAGATATCGCAGTCAAACTCCTCGGAAAGTGGCTTATCTCCTCGCAGAAGTACAAGGTGGGGAGAAGTTAATTTTGGGAGTTGAATATAGTCGTCCAGGGTGTCTTGACTTTAATACTTCCAAAGCGCTCGCAGAAGATGGTGTACGCATTCATGGGTTCCTCCACTCTATCAAGGTCATGTTGTAGCGTCTTGAGGAGCTGTTGTATGAAGCTGGGAGCAGTATGTGCGACAAACTGAAGGCATGGGCACATCCGTAGGGAGACCGGGTTCAGTGTACGCCAGGGGTACATAATCTAATCAGAAAATTGATAAAACTTCCCGTGGCAGCTAGCTAGGCGAGAAGCGGTTTGGATAAGTCACTATCTGAAATTCATCCTACAAGCTCAATGACGCATGGTGTACAACATTCATGTGCTCTTTGTATCACCAATAAGCGAAGTGGTTTACTGTCTTGCCCCTTGGCAATGCCAATAGAATGTGGCACTAACCAAGATCTTCGTACTATTAAGTCCATACTGCGTGACTAACCTACACAGGCACCTTATTACACAATGAGCTGGTATTTCCTCCCACATACTTAGGCACATAATACTCACATATACACGCACACACACACACACACACACACACACATCCTTGCACCCCCTTTCGACCCTGAACAAGCCCTCCCGTAGTATAAGCCGTGAAGTGTTGAAGTTCTCACTTCTCATTTCCGGACCTGGCCTCATGTGTGACCGCTTATGCGTGCTTAGAGCTCAACCAAGAATTGACCAATCCCCCCCCCCCCCCCCCTTCCAGGTTGGGCATAATTTACATTACACTCCTTTCGACAAAGGCTTGAAAAGGCATAGAGTCTCAGACGTGTAAAAAATGAAAATATGAAATAATAATTAATAGCAATAAATAAGAAAGCGATGAGTAATGAGTGAAATACAATGCATATTGTCTGTTTCAATAGTGTCTCTCTGCCCCATGGTTTCTTCTTTCTCTCTCTCTCATTTGGCTTCAATTTGATAATGTATAGGCCTTTGAATATCTCTGTACATTTTGTAAGTAGATAGTCCCATATATATATATATATATATATATATACATATATGAATACATAAGAAAATATAAGTCAAGAAATGAAATTCCTAATATGTATGTTTGCAAAGGAGGTCCTCTACCCCTGGAATTTGGGCGTGACCAAAATAAACACGTGTACTATATATATATATATATATATATATATATATATATATATATATGTATAAATATATATATATATATATATATATATATATATTTATATATATTATATATAAATATATATATATATTATATATCATATATATTATATATGATATATATTATATTACATATATATTATATATATATATATATATATATATATATATTACAAAAGCCGCTAAATCCATCATTTTTCAATGGATTTAGCCCCTTTTGGAAGCAAGTTCTACATATATATATATATAGGCCCTATGCATATAATTATATATCATAGATATCATGAAAAAAGTTATTGCAATTCACCTCAAGTTTGATGCAAAGGAGGCAAATTTCTGACTTCAATATCAGTGGAGACTTTGTGTGAAGGTCGTTGGGAGCCTCGAGGACAATAGTTAAAAGTATAATAGCGTATGCTACCCATATACATGTAACTCATTTGTGAACCACAAATTCTATAACTTTCCTATCAATCTTTTTTTCATTAGACTTTTGATAGAACTGCATGCTGTTATTCTATGATTGTTTCATTTTATTCTGTCAATTAAAGCAAACTTGAACATATTATGGAATCGCTTTTCACATACTGAACTTTCAAATGCGCAAATTTGTTCTATGAATTACATCTGACATGTCTGAGTATACGAAACATGCCAAAACGAGACATTCTAGTGCAGTTTTATTGTAGTTAGAAAAATAAATTTTAACGAATAATAGGGACAATTTTGATGAAAAATCATAAGTTAGAAATATGTTTCATACCTTTTTTTCACATTGCTGTACTGCATCTGATGACATGCTGTTTTCATATATTTCGTACAACTTTATCTTTCTCTACAAAAAGTGATATCTTCAAACTACTTTTTAGCTCTCAACGTAAAAATCCTAACTTCAAGATTATTTTTTTCTCCACCTAAACATAATTAATCACACACGCACACACAATGTAAATAAAAAGAAAGAACCACCAACCTAAGTAATAAATAAGCAGGGTACATTATACTTTCAATGAGGATTAACATGATTAAAGAAGTGAAACATTTTAATGATAAATAATTTTGGGGATTGAGAGAAGGGGGGGGGGGGAGAGCTACTGAAAAGCGAAGCTTGTATATTTTGGGTCCCACCAGTTACAATACGCATACAAGAAGAAAAAGTGGTCACCAAATAAGCAACTTGATTAATATATCGACCAAATTGAACATAGATATATCTCTAAATATATGACACTGTTTAAATCAGCCGAGATGGGACTAAGAGACAGAGTGGATACAAGACAGATAGGCTCCTATCATGAGCTAAAAGACACGTCTAAGTTCGAACAAGATCAGTGACAGTTTGAGGAAAATCGGACAGTCGATTTAAAACTTATGAATATTCAAAGTTTCGGTGCTGGATAAAGAGACTACTTCACTTCATGTGGACATTTTGGACAACCATAAAGAAAATCAGTTATAAATTACAAGGCGTATTCTCCAAAATGAGATTTCTCATGAAAGTGCAAATTCAATCAGCTTGTTACTATTAACATATGCTTAATGGCATTATAGTCCCCCCTGCTTTCTGAAAGAGGTAAGTCCAGTGCTTTTTCGTTATGGTAAAGAAACGTGAAAATCTGTCGAACTTTCTTTCTACTTTCATTATATTGTTGTCCATAATGACATCATGAAGTGCAGTGGTCTCCTACTATCTAGCGATAACGGCACCGAAACTTTGATAATCCGTAACTTTTTAATCGATAGTAAGATTTTTCTCAAACTTACACCGACATGTTTTACTATCAAAATTTGCTGCTTTCACTCAATCCACATTATATTAATTTAGGCTTTGGTTTATTTAAGGCAAGCATTGCATGCTAGATTTAATAAGGGGCTTCCCCCATTGCTTAAGATTGGATGTTGGAGAGCATGATTATAAAAGTCGATGGATATATAGTAGGCCCCATCTACAAATTGTACATAATACACGTGGTGTGTGTGTGTGTGTGTGTGTGTGTGTGTGCGTGTGTGTGCGTGTTTGTGTGTGCGCGTGTGTGTAGAGCGAAGGGGGGGGGGGGAGAAAGAGGAATTGGTGCAATTTGAAAGTGCTACATTAACCATCTTTATTGACTTAAAGGGATAGAGTCCAAAGGTTAATAATGTAATTTGCATAATAGTACAAACATCGAACAAATTTGACAGCAGACACTAACATCGGTATGTGTAATGTCATAATATATGTTTCCATGTTCGAAAAACAGTACGGCTTTATAATCGAAGAGCATACAAGGAACGGAAGCGGCAGGGCAATGTGCAGGTGAGGAACTATTATCATTGTACATCGATCAAAAGGCGTGTGGGATAAAGGGCGCCCCGATTTAAGGAAACGCCGTGTTATGTCATGAGCAGTCTCAGTCAATGCCCCAACCCGGTGGCGAGCCGGGGAGAAAGGGGGGAGGGGGGGGGGGGGGACCGTTTCCCAAGGTGTTGAATGATCATTCACGGATGAACTGAAAGACATTGTGAAGATACTGTCATAACAATAGCACAGTGGCCATTCTTCCATTTACCCTTTGACCTAATGTTGAGAAAACAATAACAAACAAACAAACAAATAGGCTGGTTCCTTCTTTTTCACTTGGTGTTCATAGATACTAAACGAGCATATATCTACGATTATTTTGGAGAGTAACAGAAGAAAAAAATAATACCTTTGTAAACAAATAAGTAACTAAACAAACAGATAAACAAACAGATTAAAAATGAATACATATTATTGTTTGTCTTCGCTGCTTCTTATTTGTGTGTATACATCGTGATGAAGAAATCGATCTTTTTCCTGTCAATGGTGCGATGACTGGTGTTGTTATAAGTACATCGTGTATTATATCAAAATCAATGAGTCATGTTACCATGGAGATGACATACAAATACCCTGGAGCTTCTGAGATAGACATTACATTCTTCCCCCTTCATCCCTCCTCCTCCTCCTCCTCCCCCCATTCTACTCCTACTGATTCTTCTTTTAGTTGACAATAATGATAATGATAATAATGATGATTATGATGATGATGATGATAATAATAATAATAATACGTGTGATAATAACAATGATAATAATAAGAAGAACAACAACTGATACTACTACTACTTCTACTACTATACTACTACTACTACTACTACTATTACTACTACTACTACTATCACTACTGCTACTTCTACTACTACAACTGCTCACTACTACTATCATTATTGTATATTTATCATATTTTTTTGTCATTTCAAAGATAAACACAGCCACTTGAAACGCATTGAAGGATCTAAAAAATGCTAGAAAGAAAAACAAGCAGTTGTGTTACATATAAGTCTCACATAAGGCGAGTGGCATGAGAAGAAAATGATACAATGTTAATGAGATGACAGAGTACGTCGAATATTCTGTCAGCTTTTGGTAGGATGCAATATCCTTTCCTTTCAATAGGGTAGGTATGATGCAATATCCGTTCCTTTCCCCCACTCCTTCCAATTGTATCCCCCTCAGTTTAGTCATGTTATGTTGTTGTGTTTCTGCTGTTTTATTCCATCCTGTCTTAATTATTTTTGTGTTAAGTTTGTAATTTCAGAAAGTATTTTTAAAATAAGTCTTGAGTGGTTCACAATATACAAGCATTGCTTTTAGTGGACCTCTCACTTCTCTTTCCCCCTTCTAAACATAACTTATAGTATTTTGCCGGTATGTATATGTATATCTCTATTTGTTAACTATCGTTTATCTTTCGCACATTCCGATGTATATGCATATGATTTGATTCCTGATTTACTATGTGTTATGTTTTGTTGGAAGAAAAATGAGAATGAAAAATAAATGAATTGAATGAATTGAAACAATATTTGTCCGGTGTTATCCCCGTGGTTGAGATTCACTTATGGTCATTGATCATTTTGTAGAATAAACTATATCTGTTCGCATAATAATCTATTCTATTTCGAGTGGCATATCTATCCCTGTCGGCGGTGGGTACAACTTCGCTTTCACCACACGTTTTCAATTCGTCATTTCTTTAAAAATGCGATGCCTCAAAGGTAATACATACAGGTTGATAACGAAAGACGGGCATGGTTACATAACTAAATGGGTCAACATGATTCAAAATAAAAACAACAACAACCACCGTCCAATCCAAAAGGAGGAAAGAACAAACGCGATGAATACCCAACGATACGACAATTACAACAATATATTGTCATCACGTCATCAGTAGTCAGCCTAGTCAAACTTGAATCCGCAGAAAGTGTAAAGAGTTGTATCGCTGGTGATTTTTAAGCAAATGCTATATAATTTCGATGCGCAATGTTACCTGCCAGCATATAGAGCTAGTGCCAACTTTCTTGCCCCAAATAGTCGGTTCAGGAAATGTCACTCGCGAAGCCATTGGTGGTGATTATTTAGCGCACTAATCCTGTAATATCCTGACACCCCGGGTGAAGATGTTTGTATGTATTACCAGAGGATTCCGGAGCGATCAAAACTCATCAGACTCAGACATGTAAGACGAGATAATGTCCTTTCTTTTGATATCAGCAGAATTAGTGATTGCACTGAAAAGTACAAGCATGCTTGTTTATCTCTCTATCTATATATATATATATATATATATATAAAAGAAGAAGAAGAAGAAGAAGAAGAAGAAGTAGTAGTAGTAGTAGTAGTAGTAGTAGTAGTAGTAGTAGTAGTAGTAGTCTGGAGTACGCCATTTGTAGATCCAACAAGGTTTTTATTCACAAAATTTTCGGCCCGCCTCAGGTCTTCGTCAGTGTATAACGAATGGCGTACTCGAGACTTCTTCTTGTTATGTATACAAATACATAAAAATTCAGAAAGAAATATATGTACAATTATACATAATGTATATACAGATAAAGAGAGAGAGAGAGGGGGGGGGGGGTGAGTCAAAACAAAATAGAGAAGTGACCGAAAGCTAAACGCACCAAGCATGCAGGATAGCAAGATGGATAACTTGACATGGACAACACTGCCGACCTGGAAAAAAGCTACTCATACACACAAGCAATGTATAAAGATGGGCATTTCCTCGGTAAGAATAGAATGATGATCGTTTTTCAAAGCTAAGAGCTGTTTGACGAGGCTACATTGAGATTGATTTTAGATCAGCAAGACAGACAGCACTATGATAATAGTCACTTAGTGTGTTGATGAAATGTGAGAACAGAAGTAGATTATAATATGACCATAAAAATGTCGTTTCAAGACCAAAATGCATGATTATATTAGCCCATTTATGTCCAAATTCGTACCTGTAGTATTTACTATGTACATGGTTGTCAAAGAGTTATATAGAGTGTTGGGTTGCTTTTTTTAACGATTATCTTTGGCTTGGGAAATCACAAGTCAAACTTCATAAAGTAGAGAATTTGACTCCCTACAAGGAACTTCGTATTGCCTTCTTCACAATAGACGTAGAGGGTGCTCTGGAGTGTATTCATCTGTCAACATGCCATTTCCCCTTCTCCATTAGAAACCGAAGTGTTAATAATATACTCAGTATTGAACATGGATGAGGAAATTTTCTAGAGATAACAGATTCAGGCTGAAACATCGGACGCTCCGAAAGTGGATGACCCAGTTGTTGTTGTGTTTTTCTGCCCGTTTGTATCTTCGTAAACTTGACGTCCAAATGAACGACGTTTTTCATATCTCTCATTAGTATTTCTTTGTGTTTGTTGATTTTTGTCTGTTTTTCTACCTCTCTGTTTACAAATTATCGTGTGTTTATCTGATTTGTGTGATGATGCGTACATGTGTGTGTGCTGGTGTTTTACGCACAGTTACATGACATTGTAACCATTTTCATTGCAGCGGAAACTCGTTTCTTTTATATTATAATTTGACACACCCTAACATTTTCTATCACAGCGAACTGGAAAGTCAGATGACGAGAAAACACAACTGAGCAGATCAAACCGACGAACAACAACGAGAGAAAAAGAAAATAATGGCTATAGGAAAAGGTTAGAAATATATGAAAAAAAAAAACACACACACACACTCATAAACCATTTAATGTCCAATAGTCTCAGAGGAATACCATTAAAGCCACATTAACTAAGTCACGTTTATGGTGTCTATGTCACCTGAAATATGTCCGGGGGAGATAAGTCAGTAATATTCCATGGTCTTGACGCCAACCCACCTGCAAATGGTCACAATATTACTATATTACTTGAAAAGGTTGAATGATTACCATAATTATAGAATTTCATTCCTTACATTACATACCATATAAAATTACATTCCTTCAAATGCAAATTAAAAGAATCATTAGGCGTTTTCACATCACTCCGATAAAAATCCAAGCTCGAGATATTTTTCGCGATCGCAAATTAGCGCGCTATTTCATTTCGTATTCACATAAGCCCGAACATTATCAAATAGCGCGCTAGTTCGCTATCGGGATAATTTCCCAAGTCAGAAAATAGCACGCTATTTCGAAACATCGGGCTGATGTGAAAACGCCTATACTGAATAAATTTGTAATGTCTTATGTAATATTGTGGTATGTTATTGTCCGATCAACCATTCTTGTCAACCCGCTGCAGATTGCGTTTTGGGACTTGCCGTCAGGTTCTCCGAATTCATCATTGGCAATTCCATACTCTACTTCGTTTCCCTCTCTTCCTCCTTCCCTCTACCAAAGTCTACCTCTCTCTCACTTTCTATCCAGAGCTTGAAGGCAGGCACCAAATGACTTAATAGCTGTACACAAGGGCGTACCGAGGGGGGGTGTTTTGGGTGTTCAAACACCCCCCTTTGCCAAAAGGGGGGTGTTTAAGGTGTTCAAACACCTCCCTTGGGCAAAAGGGAGGTGTTTGAGCTATTCAACACCCCTCTTCAGCAATGTTTAGATGTTGACAAATGAAACAAAAACTGTCTTTACCGCTTTTATTTCCGTTTTGAATTCCGCCTTTCCTTTCTTTCGTTCATTTTTTCTCTCTCTCTCTCTTCCTTGTTTTAATGTTTGTGTGGATGATGATACATTATGGAGTTACATATCATACGCACTAAAGAACTCGTGTTACGTTACTGCACCGCGCGCGAAGCTGACGCGCAAACAGTAGACATTCCCGATCCCTGCTTTGCTTTCTGACCGAATCGCGAAGATACATTGCGCATAATGTTCACCGTTTACCGGTATTATACCGTACGCGGTACCGTAAATTGTGTATGATGCATAATATGTGTGTACAATGCATGCTGCGCTGCAGCCTATTATTGGCACATTGCATGCTAAGTTAGTAGTATCAACTACCAACAGTGGCGTATCGGGGGGGGGGGGGGCAAGGGGGCTCGTGATAAAAAAAAAAGCGAGAAAAAAAAAAGAAGAAGAAGAAAAAAAGAAAAAAACCTCGCCCGGACGGGGGGAAGGAGAATGGGGGAGGGGCAGAAAACCAAATCAAACAAGATAAAAACAAAACATGAATTCCATGTTTTGTAACGCTGAAATATAAAAATTTTCGGCTCGCTCGCTGCGCCCGCTCGCCAAAATTTATCCAAAAAAAAAAAGATAAGAACAAAACGTAATGATGACGTGGAAATATAAAAATTTCGCCTCACTCACTCGTAGTAATTTAGAGTATTTTTCCAAGTCCTTAGTTTGTTGGCATTAATCGTTATCTATGAAGCCGTCACCATATCTTGATTAGAATTGTAAGATTTAATAACCAAAAAATGACAAGAATTCCATGTTTTGTAAGGTGAAATACAAAAATTGTCGGCTCGCTCGCTGCGCTCGCTCGCCAAAATTTATCAAAATTTATCAGATTTTATATCACCCTCAAAAAAAAACCTTTTAAGTGCTCGAAAAAGCATATCAAGTGGACTTTTTTAAAGTCCCTACCGGGATGGGATTGGGGTTGAACACTGTTGGTATAATCGTTATCTATAAGACCGTCACTATTTTTGATTAGAATTGTCATTCGAAGATTTAATAATCAAAAATGACAAGAATTCCATGTTTTGTAAGCTGAAATACAAAAATTTTCGGCTCGCTCGCTGCACTCGCTCGCCAAAATTCTTCAATATCTATTACATTTAAATCACCCTCAAAAGACCCCTTCTAAGTGCTTGAAAAAGCATATCATGTGGACTTTTTTAAAGTCCCTACCGGGATGGGGTTGGACACTGTTGGTATAAATCGTTATCTATAAGGCCGTCACTATGATTAGAATTGTAATTCGAAGATTTAATAACCAAAAATGACAAAAATTCCATATTATGTATAAAGCTGAAATATAAAAATTTTCGGCTCGCTTGCTGCGCTCGCTCGCCAAAATATATCAACATTTAGGGTTGCCTATTACATTTAAATCACCCTCAAAAAGACTCCTCTTAAGTGCTTCAAAAAGCATATCATGAGGACTTTTTTAAAGTCCCTACCGGGATGGGGTTGGGGTTGAACTCTTTTTCAGAAATTAGGGGCGCAATTTTCGCGCTTGCCACGGCGCCGTTTTCCCTAGATACGCCACTGACTACCAAGTACAATCAGTATAGTAGCCTACTGGAAGCAGCAAGCTCTGGAAGCTCTGGGAGTAGCAAGTTACTTGCTACTCAATGTAATTAGTAATAGGACATGGACTTGGTAATCTTTAGTAATAGTAGATATGCATTTTTTCAATGACTGAAAGTTAAAACTGTGTGAGTGTGAGTCTACAAATTGTGGTTGGATGACTTTATTGCGCCTAAAATTCACTAGATATCTAGGTCTAGGAACAGTGGCGTAACTACGGGGGCATGGGGGGGGGGGCACGTGCCCCACCCCCCAATCCGCTGGTAAAAAAAAAAACAAAAGAAAAAAAAACCTACGAAAATGGAAATTCAAGGGTTAGTAAACTGCTTTTGAAATCGACATGAAAGGATGATCAAGAAAAAAAGATATTTTTCTAAGATTTCTTTTAACCATAATAATTAAAGAGGTATAACATTGTTCAAAAAGCCCGGAGACGACAAAAGATTCTGATTCAGCGTGATTCCTGGTTGGCATTTTGAATACAAGCAGGATGTGCGCAGTGTACTCAGAATATCGGAATGGCAAAAAGAGTCGCTGCAATGTTGCGCAATGTTTGATAGGTTGTACACATTTGCTATCAAAGCTTGATCATTGATTTTGCAGTGTTGCTTTACATACTAGTCTATATTAAAATGCCTTGCATTGCCAATATAAGACTTGACCTTGGCTATTTCCTAACTTTTCCATCTATATGAAACACACACACACACAAACACAAACAAATTAGGGGATGCTCTATATAAAGTGCAGATTTTGGACATCCTTCTCCCGCTTGGTCACTTCGACGCCCCCTCGCTGGTCATACCTCCCCCAATCATGAACATAAACCGACACCCTTGACTACCAGTGGCGGATCCAGGGGGCGCACCGGGTGCCCCCTCCTTCCAATGCGAAAAAAAATATACATGTAGCTACAAACGACAGTTTTTGGACGGTAAAATGTCAAAATTTTCAGCAGTTGCGCCCGGTGCGCCCCCCCCCCCCCCCCCGAATTTCCAAAGCGAAAAGATATAGCTACAAACGGCAGTTTTGGGACTGTAAAATGTCAAAATTTTCAAGCTCGCTCGCTTCGCTCGCTCGCATTTAACCGTTTATGCCATTCTCCTGATGTTACTGCCAGTAATTGCCAGCAGTTGCGCCCGGTGCGCCCCCCCCCCCCCCCGAATTTCCAAAGCGAAAAAATATAGCTATAAACGGCAGATGTGGGACTGTAAAATGTCACAATTTTCAAGCTCGCTCGCTTCGCTCGCTCGCATTTAATCGTTATGCAATTCTCCTGATGTTGCTGTCAGTAATTGCCAGCAGTTGCGCCCGGTGCGCCCCCTCCCCTTAATTTCTAAAGCGAAAAAAATATAGCTACAAACGGCAGTTTTGGGACTGTAAAATGTCAAAATTTTCAAGCTCGCTCGCTTCGCTCGCTCGCATTTAACCGTTTATGCCATTCTCCTGATGTTACTGCCAGTAATTGCCAGCAGTTGCGCCCGGTGCGCCCCCCCCCCCCCCCGAATTTCCAAAGCGAAAAAATATAAACGGCAGTTTTGGGACTGTAAAATGTCACAATTTTCAGCAGTTGCGCCCGGTGCGCCCCCCCCCCCCCCCGAATTTCCAAAGCGAAAAGATATAGCTACAAACGGCAGTTTTGGGACTGTAAAATGTCAAAATTTTCAAGCTCGCTCGCTTCGCTCGCTCGCATTTAACCGTTTATGCCATTCTCCTGATGTTACTGCCAGTAATTGCCAGCAGTTGCGCCCGGTGCGCCCCCCCCCCCCCCCGAATTTCCAAAGCGAAAAAATATAGCTATAAACGGCAGATGTGGGACTGTAAAATGTCACAATTTTCAAGCTCGCTCGCTTCGCTCGCTCGCATTTAATCGTTATGCAATTCTCCTGATGTTGCTGTCAGTAATTGCCAGCAGTTGCGCCCGGTGCGCCCCCTCCCCTTAATTTCTAAAGCGAAAAAAATATAGCTACAAACGGCAGTTTTGGGACTGTAAAATGTCACAATTTTCAAGCTCGCTCGCTTCGCTCGCTCGCATTTAACCGTTTATGCCATTCTCCTGATGTTACTGCCAGTAATTGCCAGCAGTTGCGCCCGGTGCGCCCCCCCCCCCCGAATTTCCAAAGCGAAAAAATATAAACGGCAGTTTTGGGACTGTAAAATGTCACAATTTTCAAGCTCGCTCGCTTCGCTCGATCACATTTAATCGTTATGCAATTCTCCTGATGTTGCTGTCAGTAATTGCCAGCAGTTGCGCCCGGTGCGCCCCCTCCCCTTAATTTCTAAAGCGAAAAAATATAGCTACAAACGGCAGTTTGGGGACTGCAAAATGTCAAAATTTTCAAGCTCGCTCGCTTCGCTCGCTCGCATTTAATCGTTATGCAATTCTCCTGATGTTGCTGTCAGTAATTACCAGCAGTTGCGCCCGGTGCGCCCCCTCCCCTTAATTTCTAAAGCGAAAAAATATAGCTACAAACGGCAGTTTGGGGACTGCAAAATGTCAAAATTTTCAAGCTCGCTCGCTTCGCTCGCTCGCATTTAATCGTTTATGCCATTCTCCTGATGTTACTGCCAGTAATTGCCAGCAGTTGCGCCCGGTGCGCCCCCCCCCCCCCCTCGAAATCCAAAGCGAAAAAATATAGCTATAAACGGCAGTTTTGGGACTGTAAAATGTCACAATTTTCAAGCTCGCTCGCTCGCATTTACTCGTTATGCAATTCTGCTGATGTTGCTGTCAGTAATTGCCAGCAGTTGCGCCCGGTGCGCCCCCTCCCCTTAATTTCTAAAGCGAAAAAATATAGCTACAAACGGCAGTTTGGGGACTGCAAAATGTCAGAATTTTCAAGCTCGCTCGCTTCGCTCGCTCGCATTTAATCGTTATGCAATTCTCCTGATGTTGCTGTCAGTAATTACCAGCAGTTGCGCCCGTTGCGCCCCCTCCCCTTAATTTCTAAAGCGAAAAAATATAGCTACAAACGGTAGTTTTGGGACTGTAAAATGTCAAAATTTTCAAGCTCGCTCTCTTCGCTCGCTTGCATTTAATCGTTATGCAATTATCCTGATGTTGCTGTCAGTAATTACCAGCAGTTGCGCCCGGTGCGCCCCCTCCCCTTAATTTCTAAAGCGAAAAAATATAGCTGCAAACGGCAGTTTTGGGACTGTAAAATGTCAAAATTTTCAAGCTCGCTCGCTTCGCTCGCTCGCATTTAATCGTTATGCCATTCTCCTGATGTTACTGCCAGCAACTGCCAGCAGTAGCACCCGGTGCAATCCCCTTAATTTGCAAAGGAAATATATGTGTATATATATATATATATATATATATATTATCATATATAGCTTCAAACGGCAGTTTTGGGACTTATAATGTCAAAATTTTCAAGCTCGCTCGCTCCGCTCGCTCGCATGTAATTGTACAGTTATGCAATTCTGATGTTGCTTCCATGAGGTGCGCTTCCCCCCCCCTAATGTCTTGACCCACGGTACGCCACTGAACACCCCCCTCTAAAAAATCCTGGGTACGCCTATGGCTGTACATGCTACTTTTTGTGTTTTACTGAACATAACCTTGTAGTAGTTTTAATGCAACAGCAGTTTATGATGTATACCAAAGCAGGCTTTATAAACAAATCATGTTCTACTCCGGAAACAAATGATAGCTCGTTCACAATAATGATTCACATTCTAGTATTTTTTTTCTTCTTCTTTTTTTTTAATCACATAGGCATATCCAGCTTTTCTTATTTGGTACCATTAACTCGCCTGGTCTTATCTTCTATCCGTTCACCGTTTCTTTATCACAAACACTGATTTCTCGGGGCTTACAGCCAAACAAGCTTGCTTTCATGTAGGTCCCGTCATTCTTCTCTTTGTTCTACCCCATCTCGATTTCGACCAGTCATCATTACAATTGATGTGTTATTGCCATCATTGTTTGTTTTTGCACATTGTTTACAAGGTAAAAAATAACCTGTATAATTATTTCTGATGTAATATTCATATACGAGAAGTATAAAAAAATAATTGAATTGAATTGAATTGAATTGAGTTGAATTGAATTAAATTAAATTAAATTAAATTGAATTGAATTGAATTGAATTGAATTGAATTGAATTGAATTGAATTGAATTGAATTGAATTGAATTGAATTGAATTGAAATGAATTGAATTGAATTGAACTGAATTGAATTGAATTGAATATACTCTGCCAAATTTACAGTAATACTGTAACCTGCAAATTTTGGAAGTGTACGTTCAAAGCAATTTCAGCCTTGCAAGTGAATGATTTTAAGTTACGATTACTTCTTCTCATTTGCATTATGTGATTGAATAACTGTTTCTTGGAAATATGAGAGACTTTGCCAAAAAAAAAAATCATATTTTTATGCAATTTGTCTGTGAAACTTCATCTCTTCTTTTTACTCGTGTTTACTCTGTATGAAAGTAAGATTCACCCTAGAGTAGTGTTGCCCTTTAAGATTTAGATAATATCTATATCTATGGGTATAGTGTTCATTTTATGCATACTACGCATCATGCATATGACCGCCTCCATGGGCGGATGTGTCCAGCAGTTATGGCTGCTGCTCTCAATCATATCTAGTAAACTTCTTGCAGACGAGAACGAAACAAGATGAATCATGACCGAGAATGCAGTGATAGGATGTTTGGGAAACGAGCGACGAATTAACACCACTCCAGATAACTGCGTGATGACGAGATGGAGGAAACGGTTACTATGGCAACGAATTGCCTTTGACCAGGTGCACAGTGGGTGGGCCCACTCCTCTGCCTTATTCCTACAATGGTGACTGGACAAAATCTAATAATTGAGAAACAAATGTGACCTATGTATACATTAATACGATCTATAATTGCTTTATGTCATGCTGATTTCTGCATGTTTAATTTTCTTGTAATTCATTTTCTTTATTATTATTTTGCAACAGAATATACAAGTTAATGTATGAAATTAGACACGCATTTTATAGAATGATACACAGGAAGGAAAGAATAACAGCATGTTCATGTCTATATGATCAGTACAAGAAGAGGCATTAACAGGACATACCTATACAGTGTACATATTCTGCGGGGAAAAAATAGGTATTATACCCACTCAAAAGAAAAAGGACTGTCGACGAATGCTCTAAAAGCCAATGGACAAAGAAGGGATGTGAATGCCACCGTGCAGGATATAATAGGGAGCTTTAGATTTTAGACGCGCGGACGTTCAGAGGGAAAAAACATGATCTGAGCGTGCGCAGAAGCGTGCGTCAACTTGACCCGCGCGACTGCGCACACTCAGATCATGTTTCTTTCCCTTTGAACGTCCGCGCGTCTAAAATTTAAAGCTCCCTAATATGCCGAGAAAGAGACGAGACAGTGCAACACGTACATCGTATGAGGCTGTAGTAAACTGGCGCTGAAAGAGTACAAAGGCCTTAAGGCGACATGACAAACTGGCACAAATGATTTACTGGGAGCTTTGCAAAAGAAAACATGAAATATCATGTGGGAGCAAATGACATACTATGTGCACGATCTACAGAAAGTTACCGAAAATGACCCAAGTGAAAATTCATGTGGGATTTAGATGTTTAAACTCACAATATCATAATTATACATGTAGCATATGCGTCATCGTAGAAAAGTAGAAAAGGTTTGGAAGATGTGCACAATCGTCGATGTCGCTGCACTGGGAGAGACAGCCAAGTAGCCGATAAGGAGAAGCAAAAGATGGAATCAAAGTACCAGGACCTGGCCAGAGATTTTCGCCGCCTGTGGAGAAGGTGGTCCACTCGGAACAATTCCAAAGCAGCTACGACGTTACTTGGATAACGTGGCCCGTATGCTCGACCGAGTGCAGACACTCCAAAAGGCAACATTGCTTGGCACGGCGGGAATCCTCAGAAAAGTAGCAGAAGTCTAAGGTTCTAGGATAGAACTTGGCTTGAAATTGATCTTCGAGATAGATCTTGTGATGATAGAGATAACAATGATAAAAATGACAGTACTGATAATAAGAATAATAATGATGATAATAATGATAACACTAACAATAATAGCAACAGCAACAACAACAAGAACAACGATAATAACAGAGAAGAAGAATAGAAATTCGAGACCCTTTATGATCAGATGAACGCTCCGATAATTCAGAATTATAACACATTTATTCAGACGCTAATTCCAAGTCTCAGTACACGGGGAGGGGGAGGGGGTGCGAAGACATAGACATAGCTTGCTAAATGCAAGG
The DNA here is from genome assembly GCF_040938485.1 of Diadema antillarum. Taxonomy (NCBI): domain Eukaryota; kingdom Metazoa; phylum Echinodermata; class Echinoidea; order Diadematoida; family Diadematidae; genus Diadema; species Diadema antillarum. The sequence continues at coordinate 209,056 of NW_027271407.1, read as the reverse complement.
AGCTTCAGAAGCTCCTTGCTAAGTGCGAGCATGTTGGATGATGTAACACTACGTCGATATCGACAACAATGCAATGGACTGTTGCAGACGACTGTTGCAGACGATCGAACACAGAGCTCATGCGTTATCTGGTCAACAAGCATCATTTTGTTTGCTGCCATCTTGTGGTGAATGAGTATTGAATCGAGATCATGCACCACCTACGTATAATTTATACTTCAGTATCATACCGTAAGGCTGGTATCTCACTGAGCGGCGAACGTTTGCGAACGTAGCGAATTTGAGATTCGCCAACTTTTCTGACGAATGTTTGCGAAAAAAATCAAGGTTCGCTTCTGCCATTAGCGACAGTTAGCGACTCTTAGCGACGTTTAGCGACAATTAGCAACACTTGAGCGAATGTTTGCGAAAGTGTTTGCGAAATACAGGTGGCGACTATTAGCGACTGTTAGCAAATGTTAGCGACAATTTTGCAAATGTTAGCGACAGTTTTGCAAATATTAGCAACTGTTTGCAAATCCTTTGCGAAAATTTGCGAATGTTCTGGGACCTAGAAAAGTACCACGCGATTATGTATAGTCAGACCCATAAAACGAATATACAACCTTCCACTGAATTCAGATCTCTTTTGACAACCGTTTAAGATGGATTTCCAGTATATGGAAATAAATTTCTGCAGGCTCAACGTGCTGCTATCCTTGAAGAGCTGCTTTGCCAGGCTGCTGCTACCGCTCGAGGGGGTATCCCACTGAGCGGTGAACGTTTGCGAACGTAGCGAATTTGGGATTTCGCCAGGGTTCGTAAAGGGTTGCAAAAGGTTCGTTAACAGTTGCAAGAAAGTTCGCAAACGGTTTTTATTGTCGCAAACAGTTTTTCTTGTCGTAAAGAAAATTTGAACTTGTTCAAAACTGCGAAATGTGATGCTAAGTTCAACATACATAGAACACACAAAATACAGAAACACATATAGTACAATCCATGCACAAACTCATACTCACATTCACATATACATAATTAGACACACATAGGGCCTACATACATACATACATACATTTACACATGATAATATATTTGTAGGACAATGCTATTCATTCATATTCATACTGTTTACACTCGACACCGTGGGTGCATGGTTTCAGGGGCGGATCCAGGAATTCCGTAAAGGGGTGGTGGGGGGGGGGGGGGGGGGCACAAAGCGAGGTTCCACTTCCGGATTGCTCTTGTGCATACTTTTATTTATAAAAGAATAAAAAAATAAATAAAAAAGGGGGTGGGGCACCAGAAGCGCCCCTTCAATTTTTTTAATTTTTTTTTTTTTAATAAAAAAAGAAAAGAAATTAAAGGGGCGCCTGGCGCCCCCTCCCTCCCCGGATCCGCCACTGGATTCAATATAGGTGTAATACATGATTGTACTTACCTTGGTTGACGACACCCTCCTCAAGACGCTCCATTTTGTGTCGGATGGGATATCCAACGATGTCACGTGGGTGTCACATCCAGCAGATTTGTGTGGGAGAGTAGAACAGCCTCTGTGAAGGTCCAGGACCAGAAGTGGGAGAGACTCACAATAGGAGTTCTTCCATACGGTCTGTAGAGATGGCATAGCCTCCATATCAACTGTAGGTTATCGGCTCAAGTCTGTAATATGTAATTATGATGAGAACGGAATATGCTGGTTTACTGTAACGGGTCCAAATTTGTGAATACTATTGTCTCTAAAAACCTAGGACATGATCTTTTTGAAGTCTAAACGCGCTGAATAAATTTCATTAGTAGTTGAAACCATCTGGGGACATTAGTTGTGGTATTCTGGACAAGTTTCGGTCTAGCGTTCTGATTATCAGGAACAATTAGGGGAAAGTGGGGTAAGAAGAGCACAGCGGGTAAGACGGATCACCCCCTCTAACTGCTTAATCACTTACACTTGCGGCTGATCAATGATATGCCGTGATTGCCCATGGTTAGCAAGGATGCTTGTAAAAATTTCACGAAAAAACCTTGAAGTCTAAGAAAATCACATGACACAATATGTTTCAATCACCCCCTGATGTAAGGAAAGTGCGTATACACCATAAGGGTTCATATTATAGACATTACTACAGCAAATTGTACCATTCGGTTAGGATGGATAATCTGAATATTGGTGATCGCACTGTGCGGGAAAAGAATCAGCTGTCTTGTAAACTTCAGTTGTATCGTGTCTTGATATGCGTGAAAGTCACTGTGGGGTAAGATGGCTCTCCCTTGAGTGTCCAAAAAGGACCACGAGCCTTCTTACCCCATGTAGTAATTGTACATTGATTTTGGTTACAAATTGCGTTGTTAAATAGATCATGGTATTCTTTTACCATTTCCTGACCTCTAAGGAAGTCATACGTCAAGGTGAAGTAAGAAAATCGACGAGGAATTCATGGAGATCACATGACATGATAGAGGCCATAAAGGCCACATAAGCATACATGACTATATAAATAACTATCATAGGGTTAATCATGAAGAGCCAGAATGCAGTTTGATGTTTGGTTAATTTCATAAGGCAACGAATAGAATAAAGAATAGGGGGAATGGTGAAAAGAAACAACACAACACTGACATGAAATTTAACCATGCAATTATGCATGGATGGTCTGGTCGAACAATGGGATATATTATAGCTGTACAACAAATATTGATAAAGGGATAGCAGCAAAATAAAACAGGATGTTAATTGATCTTTGACTTAGTCGGAAAAACAGGATTATTATTTTTTTAATAGTTCTACTCTGCATGGTCGTTTCAAATACAATAAGTTGTTGTGAGTTGTTTGCTGAGTTGATTTTTTGTTGTCATCAGCAGAGTGAGTATAGTATGCGCTCTTTAAGCCAGTTTTAACTAAGCATTAATTTTGTCTCCACGTTAACAGTTACTACACTGTATAGCTTGAGCATCGTTGAAAGTACGCTGTGTTAACTATAAATCACTGTGTTCAATTCGTTTCAGCCAATGTTCATTCATTTTGTGATTCAACTGATATTATTGTTTTGACACAAAAGATTTAGGGAGAAGGGAGAAAATAGCCATGAATTTGGTTATGTGGACTACTTGTGGAGTGGCAGGAATTACAAGTGTCAAATTCAGTGAATCTGTGTTTAAGATGATTTAACAGATGCGAAAATTGGTGTTCAAGATGTTTGCACATTGTCATGTTTCATGGAGTTTTGTTGTATTTATGTGTTCTCATGCTGTTAAAACTTGCTGAACAGTTGTTTGTTTGGTGATCTATTGATACCTTTGAAAGAACACAAAGAAACAAACGTTGCTTCTTTTTTCTTCTTCTTCGTAATTTGTTTTTGAACCGCTCGGGGCAAAACGGACCTAGTGATCTGTTTTGCCGCCCCCATATGGCCACTCTTACCCGAGGCCTCGGGTAAAACGGCCCATGGTGAAAAAAATATATATTGGGATTTTATTCAAATAATAAAGCATATTGCTCAGTTTCGTCGGCGTAGGTGGGTGATACGTGGCCACATCATATACACTAAAGAACAATATTCAAATCAATCTACGTTATAGAATGACAAGCCTCCAAAGTTAAGGGGTCCGTCTTACCCCACTCTCCCCTACCCTATCGATAGGTAGGTCCGATATGGACAAATGTGGTATCAAAATGTGCGCAAGACTTCAGGGGAAAAAGTCATGAAGCGAGATTCCGAAATTCCCAGCGATCGCGATGCAATGGCCAAAAGATGGAGGGGGGGGGGGGGGGGGGCCTCCCCGCCCCCCCCCCCCCCCCCAGTGCAGTTAGGGTTAAGGCAGATTAAAGTTAATTTTTTTTGATTGCTGTTTTTGTGTAAGTTTCGTTGCTGGTACAATTATAATAATACTCAATCAATATTTCTATAACACAACTAAAATTGTGTACCAATTTACTACCACACCCAGGCTCCCCAACAGATATTCGTTTAATATCCGCTCTATTTGCAACTTGATCTTAATAGAAAGGTCTACAAGTAAAATCTAGGTATACCAGATATATAACGGTGATGGTACATTATTAAGGAAGTTGTGGAACAATGACTGACACGTACACATTCCACAAAAACAGAAATATCGGTCAAAATCCATCATAAATGCAAAGTAGATTAGGTGGTGCCGTAGCCCCGTAAGTCTCTTATTCGCTTGCACATAAATCTTCACTAGGAATGTAATTTTTTACATTTGAATTCGTTGTAAAAAAAAAGCACCATAATTATTCTAAAGTTGTAATAAGTTTTAATAAGCGGCTGCTTTGTATAAGATATGGTCTTACAGGTAGCGTTTTTAATGAGAACGATTTTCTAGTACCTTTGTGCACCCCCCCCCCCCCCCCCCCCCCAAGTACAGTTTTAAGGCGATGACATTATCGCTTTGTATCATTATGCATAATGTGCCTGAGACTAAACAGCATAATTTCGCAGAAAGAGCGCAGACTTTCAAAGCTGAGGGCGCAATGGCAGCAGTAAAATAAAGTCGCGTGTAATATCTATGAACAGAATAAGAGGAGTTTGGGAGGTACTTCGAAAATGGAAGAAAAGCAAAAGGTTGATGAAATACTTGAAGATGGAGTGTATCTAGACAAAATTAAATGATTACGATCATTCCTAGCCTCTATAACTATATTTTCCATTAGTAGAGTCAATCAGAACTCTGTAGACCACCCTTGTGCCTCTACGTGTTGCATGCATGAACCTGACAACAACTTTTCTGCTATAGTGTACCCTGCGGTTCGCACGCTACAATCTGAGCAAGGGCAAACCGTGTTTTGAACTGTATATTTTGCAGTTATTTTTTTTCTACTTTCGTAAGCATGACTAAGAGAGGATTCGCTTAGAAATGGTATCATGAGGGTTGAGGACAGTGGTCGTTTTGTATTTTAGATATTTCCCTCCTCACTGATGTGTACATGTGTCTGGGTAACTGGCTAATCTTCTTTCAAGAACTTCCAATCTGTGTTCAGTTTGATAAATCAGTTAGCAATATTCTTTGAGAATCTAATATCTCACAACAACGGTTGCATATATTTACATTAATAATGTCAGCATTCTTCTTTTCTGTTCCTTGCTGTAACGTGTGCACTGTAAGAGTGTTGTCTGCACCTTTAAGTTGTTTCTATTCGTTCCGGATAAAAATGCATTATCCAGCAACGTGAAGAAGAACAGCTGAACTTGGGCTGTAAAAGATGAAATTGGGAACGGGGGCGGGGGGGGGGGGGGATGGGGGAATGATATTTTTGTACACGTTTCATCACGTTGATATGATTGACGCATCGAAGGTCTAGCCGCAGCGAACTCCGTAGGCGAGACTGCGTGACAGGGAAGGGAGTTGATGTCTCGAAATGCCTGTCACTCTAAAGCTCAATATAATGCATCATGTAACAGATTAGTAAGGTTTCTAAGGAATCGAGCTAATAAAATGACAGTGGGGGTGCGAGTAAGGAAACCACTCGCTTGCTCAGTACAATGCAGTGTCGTTCACGGTGTATGATACCTATATATAGATACATGATATACATACACCCTAAGGGTTAATGTGTCCTACATTTTGCTCTTAAGTGATTGAACACAAACTTCTTCCTTATACTGATGAAGAAACATCTCTTCCCTATTTTGATAGATATGCTATTGTTAAGACTGTTAGAGGAAATAGAGTCTATTACAAACCAGACCATTGATATGTTACATTGTGAACAATAACTTTTTTTTTTTAATTACCGAAAATGAGAATTTATAAAAGAACCGCCCAATCGACAGGTATATGCGTGAATTCATTGATAATTCCTAAACGCTGTTAAGGTTGTTTTATACGTTCCAGTCATTTTTTTTTTTATATTGTCGTTTATTCAAAGACACATTCATTAATCCAGCCATTCGCACGCATGTTTTAATTTCTACTAAATGTATACCTTCAAATCTGCTCTGTCTTCGCTACAAGCATATCTATCAAAAATTCAACGATGCCTGAAACTTCATCTGCTCCGAGATGATACAGTGCCTTGGAGGCAACAAGATTCTTTAAATTGAACTTTGACAACGTTACCCTGATGTCCCAGCCATAGTGTGAAGGTATTTTGGTGGTGATTGAGATGATTGGTTGAAGAGGACTACTAAATTCTGGACTATGTTTTCTGTTTTTAACAGGAGAAGAAGGCAGATATAATACATGTATGTTGCTTTAATCGACGAAAAACGCATCCGATACCACGACGTATTCCTCTCATTCATTTAGAAATCTATATGTAAAGACCAAACGTATTATGTTTCCTCCAGTTTTAACGTCAAACAATCAACAACAAAAAAATCACACGTCCCTGGCAAATGCAGCGATCACAGGTCTCTTGCATACCACCAGATTCATTTGATATAATTATTTCTGGTGTAATATTGACAAGCATTACATAAGATAAAAAAACTTACCAATTGGTTTCTGAAATGGTTGCCTCTGCTATTCCCAACCTTTCGCCGAAGTCGAACTCCTCCTCTAGACGCACTTCTTCAGTGCTCTCACTTTTCGTTCTCCAGTCGCTATGGAAACAATATGTATGTGGATGGAACACGGTCGCAAGTAAGGAGAATGAGAAGGGAGATGTCAATATTTGATAGCGTCCAGGGCATACGAATTACTTGCTCGGCGATTGCAGTGACATATCTTGCTATTAGCATTCGAAGAACGTCTTCTGCTGACGCTGGAAGCCAACATACGTTAGCATGATGCAAGCCCAACTTATATGTATAAAAAGAATAACAATGCCAAAACAAAGTTGAGAAGTGATAAAGAAAAGAATTAAGATCCCTCGGATATCGCCCTAGGTGCGCCAAGTTTCCATGAATTCCCCAAACTCGCCTTTTTCTTCAACGAAGATTCGTTCTTCCCATGAGGACATTTACCGAGTCAAACGATTCACAGCTGTGTTTGATCTGAGTTCTTTTCTCGACTATAAGTGGTGCATCGCAAGGTGCCAGCACGGATCCATGTCCCAGATAGCTGACATCCAAGTGCCAATATGTAGCGCTCTAAGATCACCCAAGGGCTCCTCACCCTCACTCAAACCTCTTTCGAGCTTCACACTGTCTTCGCCAACTTTCACTAGGAAGTACTACACCGTTTGATTCCACGAATATCGCGAATGCCGACCCTTTTGGACTTCACTCGATGAGTCCTTGTGAAACTCCATGGTCAGCATCAATTTTTTTCCCCGAAGATGTTTAATCGATTATTTATGATACAATCAGAAGGTGCAAAATTCGAGTGACAAGTTGGTATACAGGATTGCCACCTTTAAAACTGAAATAGGATTTGCTGAAAGGAATTGAACTTGTGAGCACTAGACTGACACAAGTCGGTGTTGTAACTGAGAACCTTCTTTGGCCTCTAAGCGCTCGGCGTGACAGCGAGTTGCAGAAAAAAAAATGTTCACAAGCAGTAATCCTCACTTAAAGGGGTCGTAATTATGATCTAATCATCTTTTATACGACGAACACAGAACGAGAGACATTAGACGTGTAGACGCACCTGCTTCAGACAAAAATAGTTCAGCGCATGGAGGACATTATAATATATCAGTGAAAAGAAGTTCATGTTGCTTCTAACTGATCAGTCAGTCAGTTTCTTCGTGATAGCTTGATCATTTGTAACTTTCACAAAAGCTTTTCAATGTGGATCGTGTTAAAATGGTGATTCCTGCGTTAGGTTATCAGGAAGTTCTCCTCTAAGAGATATCGTGAGTTGTATGTATATATCGCATACTTTTTTTATCTGCATAATGAATAGTCCCCCATGAGATGGTATTATTATGACCTGTGTTGATGACGAATGCTTGCCACCCAGATTCGACAAACGTGCGTAGACCAATCTCTGATTAAAGTGTGTATTTTCATTTCATGTGATAGAAATGAACCGTGTCAGAAAAGTGCACTCTTATCATAGGCATATATTATAGTCTCTCTCTTAAATTGGAATGCCTCGTCGGGGCCCGGACTGCTTTATAATGTAGACACATAATGTGTAAAAAAAAAGCAAAATAAAGACGATATAAAGACAAAGATTACACTCCTTATGTAACACTATAGGTGATATATCCAAAAAAAGAAAAAGAAAAGAAAAGATGAACACAACACCATTCATTAATTGGTATACAACATTTATCAAGCACTGATATGCACCGCAAGATTAAAAAAAGATTAAATGCCAGCAATTGTCATTTTCTTCGCCAAGTTCTGAGGTAGCTGGAGATGAAACTTGGCTCATTTGCATGTTCTGTTGCCCTGGGCTGTCTTGACAAAACCTTGGAGGCTTCTAGCACGGTCACTACCGTTTTGAAGCGAAGCTTACATGTTGGTTGACGTCAATGAAAGACGAACGGCAAATTAAAAAAAAAAAGAACAACCTATATGGTAATAAAAAAGCATACCCATAGAATCGGACAAAGTCCAAGAAAATTTTGGAACGGTAAAGCAGTACATATCTTTAAGAGGGAGGAATAGAAGCTCCCCATGGCAATTAAAATGCAAGGCAGATGAGGTAGTGATGCCATGGCCACAAAACTCTTGCATTTTGGCCTCATCATATCATACAAATACAATATAGATTTATTATCACTTTAGGGTCGATTTACCATTTTTTTTCAGTCACTGTTTAGTGAATACGTGAGGATTTCACTTTTTGCATATCTTTCGGATTTTTTTTATATTTTTTACTGAACTTTCCGTTATTGTATTTGCTTCACATCACTGCATTTAAGTAAACATTAATACAGAATTGAATGTTACTTTAATACAGAATTAAATGTTACTTTAAATTCCAGCTCAAAGGCCACTCATGTTTTTGTTGTTTGGGGCAGGAAATTACATTTCTCCTCATTACGTTGTGTTACTCAACTTGGTTACCGGTAAAAAACGTGGATGCATGGCGTTGAGCGCTTAAAGAAGTAGCCTTACACATGTAATACGGTTGTATTTTCACAGCTCTTCGGTGGATTAATCGCTCTACAGGCAAAATCCACCGGCAACAACAATTAACTAGAGTAGTTCTGGTCAAAGTGACAAATCAGGTGATATCAAAACAAAAAATTGTCAATTATGTAATATTAAAAAATGTCTGATACAGTCAAATATGATGACTTTGTGTGAATCTAAAAATGTATGACTGGCAACTGGCAACTGGCAACTGGCAACTGGCAACTGGCTTGACTAATATATTTTTTATCTGAATTCATTATTCTCAGTATCATTAGCACGTAAAGATATTAGCATATCCGTAATTTCAGCTTCTTCCGAAAAAGACTAAGTTCAGAACACTACTGCGGGCATCATTACCATCAGGCATGCACAATTCGTATTATCCAATGTATAATGATGAGCTTGTTAATCCCTGAAATCTGATTTTGTTCATATGTGTGTGTGTGTGTGTGTGTGTGTGTGTGTGTGTGTGTGTGTGTGTGTGTGTGTGTGTGTGTGTGTGTGTTGGCTTCATTTTTATCTTCTAACTGAAGAATTTTGACGTCATTGATGTGAAATAGTCACGAATGATAAACCAAAGATGTCCATGACAGACTATGCCAAGGTTCCATACGTAAAAATGTGCAAACACACCTTATCTAATAAAATATCAGACTTTTGTTGTTGTTGTTGTTGTTGTTTGCTATTTTCTTGATGCAAAAGCTCTTGCCTATAGGCGCTACTTTTCAAGTGTGTAATATCAGTCATTTTGATCCCCCTTGTCCTCGCTATTTACAGGCTTGCATTAAGCTTATCCCCCTCCATCTAATCTCACCCTTTCAAAGAAGTGGGATAATCTCACTGAAAGTTTCAAACATGTGATAGCGAACTAGCTTTGTGAGAGTTAACACTACGTGAAATTAAGCTGTACAAAGCTGTGCTGAGCACGCCGTTAGCAAACTAGTCCAAGAAACATACGGAGATGAGAAAGCCGTTGACGAAAAGTCCTATTATTATGCTAATGAAGTTTCTGTGTTACTGTTTGCTTGTTTTTGCTTTCATATTTTCGTTACAAAATAATGTACAAAAACTATGATATAATATCTACTTAGATTATCATTGATTGTATATTGTAATGTTGATTTATGAACTCGATTTCAGTAAAGTACGATGTGTTTGTGTTGGAAATGTAAAAAAAAAATAATGAATGAAAATTATATAAAAAATTATACTTCTCTAACAGTTGTTAAACATTATTCGCAATTTCATTATCGACCAATTGTCATAAAAACTATTGTATTACAATAAATGAATATATATATATATATATATATATATATATATATATATATATATACAATAATTTGTGCTCATATCTTTTTCAATGTAACCCGATAAGTATAAATTATTTGAATGCAATCATGAAGAGCGAAGAGGGATAGAGAGGGAGGGGATGGAATGAGAGGCTTCTCACTTACAGTTATCATGATATCTGTGTCATTTTAGATTGCGGACGACCTCGTTTTGATTCGTTGCTGTTGGTTTGGTACAACATTACATTTTTAATTTGAATTCTGCCATACCTCGGTCCTGAAGACTAGCTTAGGACCGTGAGCTGATTGATACTGTACCCAAATACAGACAGTATACTATTAGTAGCTGCAAAATTTCGCTTATATGTGTAATAACTGGCAACACGTGAGCTTGGCGTTCACCACAATATCATCTAAAAGAGCCATCTTCAGGTTCAGCTGTGAGAAACGAATATGGTGTATGCCAGCCACTGTATGTTGCCAACTCGTGTCATTATCGACATTCGTTCGATATATCAGATTGTTGCACGAAAATAACCGTAAATAGAAAGCTGACGTAAGCTTCCACGATGAGTAATCATTCATCATTGCATTGTGATTTATCAGGTACATATTATTATCACGTCATCCTGATACTCTTCTAAACAGAATGTGTGCTTTCCGAACACGAATTTACACCGACAAAGCATGCACACATAACAATATATTTTACAATGATTCACAAGTAAATAGATTTGGGACGATTGGATTTTATTATTCTTTTTTTTTCAAATATCATTGTACAACTGATTTCAATTCGTCAAAAATCTCAAGCAATTTCATACAAAATTGTACAAGTTATAATACAGCAGCTTTTCCGATAGGCACACAAGACAGTGATGTACAAAGGATTTAAGGAATGTTTATATAAATTAAGAATATAATGTATAGCTAAATATAAAAAAAGTATCTGTGATGCTGACATATAGTCATTACACAAACATAAAACATTAAACACCAAGAATCACGAAAAAATATCAATAAATTGATTTCTTTCACTCCACGTACCATGGTGCCATCGTGGGCAGAGAGTAACTTTGTTTCGAGAGAATCCACCAATGTCTGTTAATGACAATTTCCATATAATTAACGAGCATGTAGTCTTGACCACTGAAGAAGTTATGTGGCGCATGAGGCGTTTTACTTAATATCGCCCGATGTGGACTATAATCTGAAAAACCCTATAATATTCCCAAAAATTGTTATAGCTCATTGCATGATACCATCTTCATATAGTAACGAGATCATATAATTTTCTAAATTCAAGTACATATTTTAATAGCTCTATCTCAAACACAAAAACAACTACGTATGATACAAATTCTTAACGCCAGGGGCTTAAGAGATGTACATATTATCATTACATTTTGCATTCATTACATTTATCATTCATTTCATTTCATTCATTGACATCTCCACTGAGTAAAGAATAGACATGTATGCCTCTGCCATATTGGTATATTTTCTTTCAATCAGAAAACAAGATTTAGGTACGTGTACATGAATGCAAGGCACAAAGAGGAAAATCCTCATGATAATAATACATGAAATTATCAAAGAAAGTACTGTGATTTCAATTAGATAGCTGACTTGACGAATTACCAGGTAGAAAAGATGTCCACATAACAGAATATCAGCAGAGAGACAAATAGAGTATAGTTTTACAAACGCTTGTACATTGTTAGTGCAGTCTTAGGAAATTAGAGAGATAAAATTAGAATAATTTATACAACCACGATTCGAATAAAAAAATCAATACACATACAGTCAAAATGCATATTTAGCAACCATAACACATACAAACAACCTCATACATACATACATACATACATACATACATACACAAATTTGCAGATTTGAGGTGATATGGTGGAAGTGTAAATACCGTTGAAACAAATTAGTATGTTGAAGAATGGGCATAAAATTATGCGCACAAATGGGGTTGCTTTGGGTGCATTGTAATGTAGAACTCAAACGCCCCACTTAGTGGGGTGGCTTAGTGAAATTATCGTGACACGGCGGACAAAAGCATGATTTTTTCACCAAAGGTACTTCATGATGTACCTTCTCAAAAAATAGGGTGCTCCAAGAAAATTGATGCTGGGAAGGAGGTCAGAGGTCAAAGGTCAATGACCTTTATTTGTGAAATAGGTTTTTTGGCTATTTCTCAGGTCAGGAATATCCAATCTGGATAAAACTTGGCAGGAAGAATATTGAGAACAAGTAAAATATTTTGATTGAATTTGGAGTGACTTTTCCAAAGGTCAAAGGTCAAAGGTCAATGAACTTTTTCTAAAAATCATGTTTTTGTTTATTTCTCCAGGTAGGATGATTCAATTTTGACAAAATTTGATATGAACGTTGTATAGAAGGTAGCAAGAGTATAAACCAGGGGTCAAATATAATTGTTGATTTGTGCGTTGCCATGGCAACCCAAAACTAGGGTTTTTAATTGAAGATAGTAACAGGAGGCTATTTTCCAGTTTGGAAGAGATTCCATTTGAATAGGTACAACTGATCGACGGGATGTATAGAGGTTTGAAATACTTTTCATTAGTGTTAAGTGGTATGTTGCCATGGCAACTACATATATAGATTTTGGTTAAACTTAAAGGAGACTTCAGAACTTATGAATTTGAAGAGATTTCCATCAAGGTTGGTATAATTGATCAACAAAAAAGTCGGCAGACAAAGATTTGTCACCTTTATAGCATGTGGGTTGAGTGAATACAGCAACAGTAGTAGAACACATCAGTGAGAGTTTTAGGAAAATTGGACAGTCCGTTCTAAAGTTATGGATTTTTGAAGTTTCTGCTCATGCAGTCGAGGCTGGATGAGAAGACTACTATACCTTGTAATGTCACATGTGTACAACGATATAAAGAATGAATAAAGAAAATTCAACATAAATTATTTTCGCTTACAAAAGGATACTCGACTTCTCTTTCAGAAGGCAGGGGGAATAATATTACCCTTGACATACGTCAGTAGCAAGTCAAAGAAACTATGTGAACTTTATTCAAAAAGTATGGTTTTGTGAAATTCTCATTTTATTTTCCTTAGAATGTGCGCATGTGACATCATACACTGTGGTAGTCTTTTCATCCAGCCGCAACTGTGCAGATACCTTAAAAAATCATAACTTTTGAACGGATTGTACGATTTTTTCCAAGCTTTCTGTGATGTGTCCTACTAATATTGTTGTATTCACTGAATCCACGTGTGCATGAAGGTGGACTTGTCCTTTAAAGGACAAGTTCATCTTTATAAACATAAGGATTGAGAGAATGTAGCAATATTAGTAGAACACATCATTGAAAGTTTGAGGAAAATCGGACAATCCGTTCAAAAGTTATGAATTTTTGAAGTTTTTGTGCAGTAACCGCTGGATGAGAAGACTACTGCAGTGTGTGAATAACTTAGATGTCATATGCGTACAGCAATATAAGGAAAATATAAAGAGAATTTCACAAAATTTCATCCTTTGAAAAAAGTACACATTCCCCCGACTCGTTACCGACATATGTTATGGGTAATATTATTCCCCCTGCCTTTAGAAAGAGGCAAGTCAAGTGCTCTTTTATTATGCGAAAAAAGTGAAAATACGTTGAATTTTCTTTACATTTTCTTTATACTGTTGTACGCATATGACTCACAAGCTGTAGTAGTCTCCTCATCCAGCGGTTCCAACACAAAAAATTTAAAAATTCATAACTTTTGCATCGATTGTCCAATTTTCCTCAAACTTTCACTGATGTGTTCTACTAATATTGTTGCATTCTCTCAATCCTTATGTTTATGAAGGTGAACTTGTCCTTTAAGGACAGATTCTGAAAGAGCAGGCTGTAAGCTTTAAAATGATGTATCACACAATTCAAAGGGATTCCCCTAACCTATCTAAATAACAATACCGGTACTGGAAAGAAAGCACACACTCTGGATAAGCATGAACTGAGAAAAGAGGCTGCATTGTCTATTTTAGCGTTTAATCTTTACCAAGCTGTCTCATGTCATAATGTTCGTCTTTTCTTCCCCCCTCCAATTTTCATTTGAGTTTGTCATTATTAATTTTTGATGAAAAGAACGATGCCACAAGGCATTGTTTCTTAAAAATGCTTCAACTGCTCCTTCAGGTCCAAATCTACATCAATATATATAATTTTCCTGATCTCCTCAACATTTTCCAAAAATAAAGCATACACCTTTTATGCATTGAGTCCTCTTTTTGTGGATAATAAAAGGCAAAAACCCAAAATTAGTGCTTGAAAATTATTCTTAAGTGTGAGTTACGGATAGAAAGAACCTCTGTAAAAAAATGAATCTGTATAATCAATGTTAAGTATTGTTAATAACACAAAATGTGAACAATATTTCTATGATAACATGTTTCCAGACTAAACCGTCCGCATTTACGCTTTAATGAGAAAAATACTGATATCTCTTTATATGTTTGCTTTGATTGCAAAAACTGTATATGGTAGGATGTCTTGTGATACAACAGGGGGGCATTTCATGAAGCAGTTTGGTCAGATATTTTTTCTGACAAACTGTTACAAACTACAGAAATCCTTGCATCTGATTGGCAGAGAGCAAATTTGTCCGACAACTTGTCGGACAAAATGCTTCATGAAATGCCCCTAGACCTACACATATTATGCATAAAATGTGATATCCTGAACATTTTTTTCAAGTCACTCTCCCAAAAGTGTATATATAGGACCTTGGAGTTTTTCTTGTGTTTGTTCTTGGCAGATTACTAGTACACAAATGCTCCAATCCATGATGACCTAACGAAAATTAAGGAAATTAAAATGAATATACTGAAAACCAAAACTACAGATACTAATAACTTACTTCATTCTTCTCTCCCCACCCCACCCCACCCCTTCTTTTTGGTTTCTTGATATACTAGTAGATCTAGCTGACTTTGATAATTGTCATTATGTAACATCATTCTCAATTGACAAGGCGATAAAACTTAACAATCATTTCATTATGCTGCTGGACTAATGGGGTTAGTTGAACGATATTGTTTTTAATGTACTATACTTTTTCCTCCTATCAATCACATGTATTTTGGGTGGAATGTATTTTGACATAAAGCATCATAGAATCAACCGCCTTTGGGGTCGAGAATTTTGTCATATTATATTGTGATTTAGATTCTGCTCTAAGCCGATTTTGTTTTATTTCTATCAACTTTTTAAACTTCCCCATAGACTTTGTTCACCAGCCAACTACATCCCACCCTCTTTGGATAATGTGAACCAATCAAACATTGCTTTTACTTTTTAATAACATGTCTATACATAGCTATCAGACCAAAAATATTCAAACCGCTTTAAGTCTTTATGAGTGAAATTACAAATATCAATATATTTTTAAAAATATTCAAATTGTCTAAATTCAACTTCATCTATGAAAACAAACTTTTAACCTTTTTAAACATTTGAATACCCCCCATGAGAAATAAGAAACATATAGAGAGGGGAAGTGCAGACTATAAAAATTGCTTACGGGAACCAGGTAATCCCTGCGCTAAACCTATGGAATTCACACAATCTTGGAGGAAACGGGTTAAATTTGTTAGGAAATATGTAGGGCAATACCCAAAATCTTAAGTTCTCAATGGGATATGCAGCTCTTCTACTGGTAAAGTAGTAGTTCTGGGAGAAAAAAATGAGCTGTGACATAGTCCTACACCTTGCTCAGTCATTGCCCAAGATTTAAAGTATCTGAGCCAGAGTAACATGTCACTCTTTGCCATTTCTCTACAGGAGGTAGACAGTACTAAAAAAATCCTTTACCAGAAATTATATCTAATTATCTAATGAAAAGGTGCTTAAGAAAACTGGACTATTCCAACACACCTCCCTCAGGTCTGCAACACAGACTAACCACATGTTACCACAGGAAAACCAGTAAAAATGGTGTATTACTGTAAACATGCACATAATATGTCATATTATGGGTCTGAATTTTAAGACTAGCAACCGTGTACATTGCATTGCATTGTACAGAAACCTGGCGAATGCCCTGTGTATAGTCTTTGAATTCAGACATTATTGTTATGTACAAATTAAGGGCATTTTCTCATTTTTTCTGTTAGCGGATTTCTTGGAGCACCCCCTAATTTTGATCCACATATATATACAAATGTCTGAGGAAAAAATGACACTTTTGTCCGGCGTGTCACGATTATCAATATATTTGTCACTAAGCCACCCCACTAACTGTTGAAAGTCGCAGCAAAGACAAACAAAGTAACAAAAAGATCAAAAAATAAAGTAAACACGTCACAACTATCAAAGGTGATGAAAACGGCAGCATGAGAAAGGCTATTCCGTTCAGAAGTTATAACGTTTCTGATTTTGCTATAATATACCTCAGTTTGGAAGCAAGGCTACACCAGGGACGGTAGATAATGAGCATCATAATATAATGCAGTGCCCACATCACTATCATTCTCTCTCGTTACACACACACACACACACACACACACACACACGCACACACACGCACCCACGCACCCAAGCACACACAACCGCATACTCATACACGCGAAAAGAAACAAAATGATTTGGCAGTTGTTGTTGTTGTTTGTTCGCTTGTTTGTTTGTTTGTTTGTTTGTTTGTTTTTTTTTTTTTGGGGGGGGGGGATAAGTTTGGAATTGTGATATACATGAGACAATACAAAATTTACATATAATGCAAGGTGGACGACTGATATATCACAATGATATCTAAATGTCTTTGTTAATTGCATGAGACTCTTGAATTATAATTATTTGAGTAATCTTTTCTTTTTTTTCAGTAAAACCCGTTTTGATGATTATGTGCCCTACTCTAAAAAATTACGGGTCAGAACTGACCCGGAACTGGGTCCGTTGGGATCACACACCGTTCCGGGTCAAAAATGACTTGGAATTGGGTCATGAAGAATGGGGTCACCCTGACCCAATTCATGACTCTGGATGGGGTCATATCTGACCCCATTCCTTGTCATTTCTGACCCGGAACGGTGTGCGACCCCAACGGACCCAGTTCCAGGTCAGTTCTGACCCGGATTTTTTTTTTTCTGAGTGCCGTTTCTATGTGTGGAGGAGTCTTTAGTTGCAAATCGTCATTTGATCCTAACTTTATTTCTCACTCTCATGATATGCACAAGGTTACATTCAAAGGACCGTAAAAACAGTATTGAATTTCTATCAAAATGTCAAACACTGACAAAAAAATCAATTCGCACAATACTTAAACCATGTGATTAAAACGTTTTTGGAAACAAAATAAACCACACCTAAACTGATTTCCTGTAGTCTTGACTGTCGTGCCAATGAAGATATGAATTCAACATGAATGGCGGTAAGACTGAGAATAGCTACGAATAAAACCGAAATTTGAATGTTTTTCGTAGCCCCACCATCCTGCCACCTCTTGCTCATAAGAGCAAAAGAAAAAAAATAAAGAAAGAAAGAAATAAAAGGATATACTTCTGGTCATTAAAAGCCCAGGAAACTCGTTTAAAATGAAGATGTTTGAAGCACGTGGTCTGAAATTTCTGAAGCCTAAGTCTCTAAGAATTACGACGGTCGTTCATTTTTGCGGTTCCATATTTTATTGTACGCAATGAAATCATTTTGAAATTAAAACAAAACGAGGAACTTAGAATGCACATATCAGGTGGATTTATTGTTTTTGCTCACGCACCTCCCTACTAGAAAGAACACAGCGTCCAACATTGTGTTCACAGTGTGTTCACACAGTCGACTGTGTAAAAACGCTCGAATTTAACAGTGTGAAGACGATTTCACACTATGGTGTGGTTTTCACAGAGTGTTCACATAGTAATGCGTTGTTTCACACTGTGAATTAATCACTCACATTGTGTTTGCACTGTTAAAACGCTCGAATTTAACAGTGTGAAGAGATTTCACACTGTGTTCACAATGTGTTCACACTGTGTTTCTCACACTGTGGGATACTGTGTTCTTTTCAGCAGGGCTATTCAACAACTATTGAAAAACCAGCTCACGGAATCTTGGTCAGTGAGTCTTTCGTCATTACCTCCGTGAAGGAAGTTATGGTTCTATTTTTCTGGCGCTTGTTCGTTCTTTATTTGATTGCTTGCCTGCTTGACTGTTAGGAATGATGATCAATAACACTGTGGACTGATTGTGGTGGAAATTTGCTGGATATGTTCCATTGTCATGATAGGAAAAGTTAATTCGTGTTTTGATGGTGATTTAGATCATGATTCGGATCAATTATTATTATCCTGTTTTCAAAGATATATATACGAATACAGTTCTATATGGCATCAGTGACTTTTTTGGTGGAGGTTCACAGAGTATTTGTACTTTGCATATACTTTTATTTACGGCATGCGTCAACACAAGTACACACTGGTTGAGCTTTTAATGTATTCACAGAATCACAGTGACAATGATAACGATTCAACATAATTTTCTTGATTTTTTTTTTGGTAGCCTCTTCCGTATAACCACTGTTCTCCCAGAGAGTGTGCCACTTTAAGAATACTACATATGTATAGCCACCTGTACACCTTGGTCAGAGGGTGCATAAAGGGTAAGAGCATCTTGTCTAATGATGTGTGCGGCAGAAAGTATTCGAACCCATAGGATGCCCCGGTTTGTAGTCTATAGACATGTCCACTAAACCACAGTACTTTAATAGTGGTGTAGCGGATTGGAGATCTGTTCATGATATGTGTACATTGCGAACAGGGCTATATTTATATAATTGATAACTGCGCTCGAGGTATTTATTGCCATGCCATGTCCCCTACCCCTCCCCCTCTTGGATACTGAGTAGTCGTTTCTTGCTCATGAAAACGAGAAGATATGAAGGACGCCCTCGTATTCTGGAAGATATTCTTGACCTTGGCACAAAATGCAAAGTTACTATATTTACGTGTAATATAAATAGGAATATCCTTCCTTTACGCGAACATCACTTGGATCACAAATAAACTTTCGATATTCCAGATGATAATCTGTTCCCTTCTTTGACTGTTGGCATGATAATGATGCAGCTGCAGTATGTCACCCACGGACAGTCTGAAGGTCCCTCTCGATGTAGTTTGCTATCTGTGTACATAATTTGTGCTCCTCACGTGAGTTTGTACATCCAGTTTCACATCCGTATGCGCAAAGTTTGAAATCCACGCCATTCCCCATCTGTCCTTAGATTGTACGCCAGTGTTTCGCCTGGAAGGGGGGGGGGGGGAGGGAACGGAATCACATGAACAATATTAGATCTAGACTGACAAAAAATATACTTTTAACCAAAAAAAAAAAATCGTTGCTAAGAAGAACAAATCCGGTTGCGAGAGAACATTCTCTCTATTTTTGTGGTAAAACACTTCTACAATCAAATCGTGTGATTTTTTATTGAAAGTTGTAAACTAATTTTTCATCATGTTTGTGTTGATATATGAATGAATATGAGACACATGGGATCCTACTAATAGAAATCAGAATTTGCTGAATCTGTACTAATTGTAATAATGTTCCGCGTCTGTTTTAACACTTTTAATATTCAAATTGGGTGCACGTCACGAGTTCGACACCCACGAATCATACAGCCCATAAGTCATACAGCCCATGAGTTCGACACTAAGCAAATATTTCAAGACCCATGAGTCCGACACTAGGCAAAAAAGGCCCACGAGTTCGACTCATGAAACCCCGTGATGTAATGTTGAACTCGTGGGCCGTGTTTAAATTCAATTCAATTCAAAGGTTCTATTTTCACTTCTTTCAACAGAATGTACAAAAAGTATAATGTTTGCCTAATGTTGACTCATGTGCCTCGACTAATGCTCTGTATGACTCTTGGACCTTTGTTTTCTGTGTCGAACTCGTGGGCCATATGACTAGTGGGTATCTGTCTCGTGGGATGACCCCCTTAAATTGTATTTCCGCAATTCGTGTTTTTTGTGCCTATTGGAGTAAGGATATTTTACCTAATCTCGTTGTCTCCCACAGTTGATTTTTTAAAATTGTTTTCATATTTATTAACATCTTACATCACGACTGTTGGGTATCATTATTGAACGATGTGAAATCCGCTCACCACGAGACAACTAACCACTATAGCAGAATAACAATCACTTGAATCAGACTTAACATAATATGATCAAGAGTTTAAATATATTGTTTTTTATGTATGACGGAAGCTACCTTCAATACTAGTCTTGAAGAAGAAAATCATGGAGAGGTTTAAAGTTTTGCAAACAATTCGTCCTATAGTCCTTAAGAAAAAAATTGATTGGATTTATCTCTTATCGGTATGAAATGATGATAAATAATTGTCATAGACATTACCGTGTATCTAGAAATCTCTCTCTTCTCACTTATCAATTTATAGTCCGAACGGGGTGTTATTGCATAGGCGAATTTCTGCAGAGAGACAAAGCAAAGAAGAAATGACGAAAATATATTAATCGACATATTGACAGCGTGTTCGTATATTCAACGAAATTCACATGTAGTACTAGTAGGAGTGTCGATAAAAATGACGATTGTGACGATACGATCAACTTGGTGTACTTTAGATTTCTTTATGGCATTAATAAAAACAACATACACAAGACACTGAACACTTTGATAGCTAAATGTTGTTTGAAAGAGTACAGTATCATGCAAAACCATGTAAAACACAATCAATTAGCACGTTCGTCATGCAGATATACAATAATGTCGCCAACATTGAATTGAAATTGTTGAAGTTTTATAAGTGGCTGTACTTTTGTCATATGTATTCATCTTATTTAATTTGAACTGACTTAATTTCTACATCGTCTTCGAACATGTTAACAAAACAACAATTTTCTACATTTCATCTGCCATGATGAAATGATGATACAAACATTAGTAATGGTGATAACACAAATATATTTCATCACTTAGATTATTATCTAATTTCTTAACGACATTTACGTTTGTAACAACGTGATAAACAGCAATTAAACAAAATGTGAACATTGGGTCAAAGTAAGGGGAAATCGCCATCATTAGTGGAGCTTGACTCAGTAGGCAGCCGCAACAGGAAACGAAAGGAGATATTACATGATTATATGAAAATAAACGTTCTTAACACTTTTATCAAAATCACAACTCTGACATACGGTAGGCCTACGCTGTAAGAAAAATATGTATAATACAAACATAATTCTCACGTCGAGCTCTCTTGATGAGTTCTATCGTTTGTATAGTACAGGGCCGGCGGAGCCGGGGGCCTTACGGACTCGGCCCCCGTTTGTTTGTTTGTTTGTTTGTTTTTTGCACAATACATATGAATCCATAGGATGTAACCACTTTGGGGCCCCCCACTTTTTTTTTCACCCTGGAAGTGGCACCAGAAAAACAACAACAACAAAAACATAGAATGTGGTTAAGGTTTTGACGTTTGCTAGCTGATGAAACCCGGAAGTGGCAGTAGAAGTTGCGGCTGTACATGTAGGCCTTTAATTATTATTATTATTATTATTTTGCTTGTTAGCTGATGAAACCCGGAAGTGGCACCGAAAATATAAAGTGGGCCCCCACTTTTCAAAACGTGTCGTCGGCCATGCAGTATATCACTGTAGTTGCGATGTTTCACTAACCTCTTTGAATCCCGAGCCGGGGGCCTTGATCACTTGCCACACGGCCACTATGGGCACCAGCACCATGGAGGAGGCGGCCAGGAGCCATGCCAGAACATTGCCCCAATGAGGGTACACGTACTCCTCGTACACCAGCGGCTGCGTCAGGACCAGGCTCGCGAAAAACATGGCCTTTAAGAAAAAAAAAATGAAAGGAGAAATAAATTATTTAAGACAATGATGTTGAAATCACCTTAGAGGAAAAAAAAGAAGACCACACAAGCATGACTTGTACACGATTTGTATTGACAATTCAGCTCAGTTCATACAGTTCAATTTATTTTCATATTTCCATACTTTTTCTCAAGGAAATTACAAATTTATTGACATTAATACAACAGATAAGAATACAATAAGAATACAATCCAGCATAAAAAAATGAATACACTTTTCACAGTGCAGTTCTTAACGTCAATTAGAACTTCCATTCGTGCAATTTCTACATTCTGCATATTTTTCACACTCACCAGAATGAATGTTGGTGACACGAATTTCCAACATATCCGCCAAGCGTAGCTGGGCATGAAGCCAATCATCTCCTTGATTTCATGAGCAAATCGATTTACACCTGTGTATCAAATGACAAACAATAACGATGTATGGTTTAATCAGTAATGATAATGATAATAATAATGATAATAATAATAATAATAATAATAACAATAATAATAACAATAATGATAATAATAATAATGATAATACTACTACTACTACTACTACTACTACTACTAATAATAATAATAATAATGGCAATGATAATAATAGTAATAACAATAATAAAAACAATAATAACACCTAGTTTCTATAATCCTAGCGCATTACACACTGAACTTCCTTGAAAAAGTATATATCTCAATGCGCTTTACAGACTATCATTACCTCGGTCACTGGAGACATTATTTCCAACCAGAACTGACAGTGCTCACTCTTCACTCCCAGGGGAGCATTCCAGCAAATTGCCGCCACTTTACAGGCGCGCACATGTTGTGCGTTTTCGTTTCGTTCGTAGCGGCAATGACCTCATGGTTATAGTTTATTCAAGCCATGAGCAGTTCCTCTTCATCACTTCCTAATGGGCAATCAAACGCTCTATAGGATTACAACTTTATCTTTTCAATTGTGAAGTAAAATATGATGTAAAATAACAAAATACATGTGAAAATGAGTAACAGAATGAAGAAAGCACAACTGTAATCTTTTTTTGTTGAATATATACATATGCATAGTACAAATAAAATAAGGATGGAAATGGAAATGGAGGGTCCCACTAAAAAAACAAAGCTTGTACGATTCCAGATTACGCGAACAACGAAAATTTGTGATCCGCAAGCACCAAAAAAATGCGTTTACCATAGAACCAGGACACAGCTATCACTTCGATGGCGACGGCGAAGAGAATGGAGGCCGAGGCTGCGAACTCGCTCTCCAGGTGGAAGACGTAGATGCCGCCGTAGGTGACGTCGATGAGTCCGAAGAGGAAGAAACTGATGACGACGGCGAGGACGAGGAGCTCGCGCCGCTTCTTGAAGATGCGTGGGTACATGTCAACCAACCCGGTAATGATGGCTTCGGTGCCGCCGAACTACAGAGGGCGCACAATAAACAGAGGACGTAAAAGAAAGTCATAAATCGTTAAAATATCGTATCGTGCGGTATCGTGCTTTATATACCTCATATATAGATTCCTCTCATCTGATTGGTTGTAAGTGGAGTCATGAAAATAGCTGTGCCCCATTTTTGATCAAAATGACGTCATGATTTACTGTGCCCGGGGCATAGAATCAACTGTGCCCTGTAAATAGGTTTGGAGACAGTCGCAACCCCGAACACAGAGATCGCTCATATATACGCACCAATGATACGACCGCCGCGCTGTCGATCAGCGTTGATTACGAGTCCTTGTTTAATTCAGGTAACCTTTTAACCAATCAGATAAGAAGAATCGATATTTCCGGTATATAAAACAAATAATGACAGCTTGATATTCGGGGCACAGTTAAAATTACGTAGGCCCTCGGCGATGTGAAAACCATAACTATGCCCTCAGCTTCGCTTCGGGCGTAGTTATGGTTTTGACATCACCTTGGGCCCATAATTCTATCTGTGCCCCTCATAGCAGTCATTATGTGTATATTATGACCTCACGGGCCGTGAAGCGTGTCCAAGCCCAGATAAATCAAATCACATGATTTCAAGGAGCCCCATGATATACAGAGAAATAGATGTGAAAGAAAACGACAAGAAAATAATTCTCGGTAAGACAATCGTGACCCATGTGATGCGATTGTATATTATGTTACTGAAAATGTCATCTATTGTGCCTGAGGATATAGGAAATGGACTGCAGTATGACTTTTCCGTATAAATCAGTTTAGTGTCACCTTTTTTATTTGGTCGAAATAATCAAACCTATACTGCCAACCATACGAGGTCTGTTTTAAGTAAGGATTATTGTAAACACAGAACTAGGCACGATGTCTCAAAACCTTAAAAGGGATTTACAACCTTTAGACACTTCAACCAATATTTTTTTTTTCCAGATGACGTAACCTGAACTGACCACGCAAAATACAGAAATACAATTTCTATCCCTTGGTATTGAGCTTTAATACAAGGAATGAAAAGAACAATATTTCCAAGACGTAAAACCATTTTGAGTCGATGATCAATACATGAAATAAAAGAGATTCTTTACTTGCTAATGACAGGATACATACCGAGCTGTCGAGGCCGAGTGTGATGAGCATGATATAGAAAATAACGGACCAGAAGGGGGCTCCAGGGAGGGTGGCGATGGCTTCGGGATAGACCGTGAACACTAGGCCAGGACCTAATGGGACCAATATTAATTTTCAAAAGAATTATTGGCCAACTGCACTTCACAGGTCACTGAATACATCATGACTTATTGCTGTTCACCACTGGTATAATCTCCCTAATCACTTTAAAGCAATTTTATTTCACCGCTTGCATCCAGAAAATTTCAGATTTTTAAAAACTTTTATTCTGAGTGACTTTAAATCCTCAAGGATGCAAGAGTGAATTGAACCATTCAGACTAAGGAAATGAGCAAAACCCTCACTTTTCATTATTTATAGGGAAATTCACACAGTAATTTCAGATTTTGGCGGCCATTCTGGCAGCCATTATGGGGTCCGTCATGAATATCTTAAAGCCTTCAAGGGTGCAAAAGTTGCATCATCCAGGTTCGGATTCAGCACCCTCGAAATGGGGTTAAACCATGCATCAAAAACGATAAAACACAGTTAGACCAAAAATCTGACTTTGGCACCTATTGCAGACTACAGGGTAGTTTCAGGAAAAATATACAGTACGTTTCTTAGCACGGAAACAGTGACCAGCAAACTGTGTTCTCCGACAAGCTACAGTAGAATAAATGGGTGGAATATCTACATAGCCATAGGTTTCCTCTTTCGTTTCGTGCTCTTACCAGCTGATATGAATTCATATTCTGCACTCTCATTAAAAGTAAGGTGTACAATGTACGCGTCATCGTACCGGTCCTGCAGGGTCTTTTTCATGATCCATGTCTCGGATCCATTATCATAAGAGCGCACTTTAAACACAAGTTCTTAAGAAAGGCCAAGTTCTTAAGTCTTCGAAAATCTTGACAGCTTTGATACAGCCTGTTACATACATTTCAAGCTTCCGAGTCATGGAAGTCCTTTATTTTCGCGAAAGACTTCATTAAATTTTGTCAAAGTTGGTGTTATCTCATGTTTTCAACCTCACTACGACGATCGTATGAAAATTTCAGTGGAGGCAGTAAGTGTACTCGAATGAAATAAAATCTGATTGTACATATAAAAAAAAAAAAACTTGAAACATATCATAGTCAAGAAAGTGTACCGAGGTGGGATCATGTTTCAATATACTTGCCTTCCGTGGCAACTTCTGAAATGTCCTTTTGCGTCTTTTCGGCCAGGTAGCCCAAAATTGAAAATACTGCAAAGCCGGAGAAGAAACTCGTGAAGCAGTTTGTACAACTCGTAAAGATGGCGTCCCTGGACAGAGAGGAGCAACAAGAAAACGATCACTCGATTTTCAGTGAAGGGCATCACTCTTTACACTCATCATCTAGATTCTATATTCATGAACATGTCAAAGCGTACATAAGCTGCTGTTTTTGCGAGGTTTTCATGCACACTTTTACCTACTATTTAGATGAAAAATGAGGAAAACCAACTTATGAAAGAAAAATGAGTTACCAAAACGTTTCGAACACACTTCTAGTCTTAAACTTCATATCTGCGATTTAGATTTTAAAATTGTAACTTAATTGTCAGAAGCCACCATAACTTAGAGTCAGCCAAGTTGACCAAAAAGACATAGTTAACTACACGAACTTTTTTGCATCATTCTTTTCTCTTATAGTTGCCCAATTTGCTCATCCTGCAAAAGTTGTTTTGTTTTTTTCTTGTTGTTTGTTTCTTTCGATGGCGCTATTTTTCATCATGCCAATGACGTACTGGTCAAGTAGATCTGGACACCGTAAACACCATAAGTGATAATATAATCATTCGTTTGCAAATGTTGCGTCATTAATCGAGATAACGCATGACGTCATTAGAAAATGACCTCTATACAACCGCAACCGAAACCAGGATTGAAAAAAAGAAAGAGGCATTAGGTAATCTATCATGAACAAAACATGAACTTACCTATATACATTACTGTGGAATTTGTTGTAACTGGCGAACGCAATGTGTACGCCGAAACCAGCACCAATGGAATAAAATATTTGGACTGCAGCATCGATCCAGACCTGCGTTTGTGATCGGAAATACACCCAACATGTTTCGTAAATACTTTGTATTCCTTCATTCATTTCGTTATCCATTGCAATCAGAAACATGCAACTATGATTTCCGTTTTGCCAAAAAAATAAATTCATAAATTTGAATTTGATTGTACAATAAACGAAATTTTATATTACGTAACTAATAAGGAAAGAAACAACCACAACAACTAAAAAACTTAACCCTGGTGTGATTACAAACTGTTATCTGTCGAATTTCGCAAATCGGATCCACAAGTTTGTGTAATAACGGTATTATCCTGCATCTACCATGATAGCTCGCCTACTCTTTATTTGATTGAATTTTCTCACACACACAAATGTAGATATCATATTGTAGCGTTTGGAGTCTTGTGAGGCTGTTTTTGCGAGGTATACATTATACGACATTCTACGATTATTAGTATTTTTTGTCTGTTGCTCAATTGTTGACTTATAATCTCATTTATGATGATACAGTTGTTGTTCATTGATTTTGATGATTAACTTGAAATGCTTTACTTGAATCATTAAAAGCATTAGCCTGCGAAATGTCACTCTTTGTCTATAAGGCAAGATGAAGCGTTTGAGACACAGCTGAAAACAACATTCTGGTATTAAAGGTCAGTCAGAACAGAAGCAAGTACAGATGGTCCATAATCTGGATTCCTTAGTCATTGTTAGTTGAATCTCCCACATTACCTAAAGGACATCGATTTTTATAAAAGTAGGTGACAAAGTAGGCGAATTAGGAAAGTCGAAAATAAATCAATATGCGTTCCACTGACTTACACAATGTATATTTCTCACTATTACCAAGTCAAAAATGCACAAATGTGTCTGAAAAGTCTAGAGTCTCCAGTAAATTCAACCTGTCTACGTAAGAAACGAAGAAAAACGGACAGATAGCAACAAAAATGCACCTCATATTCAACAGGAATAATGCTTTAACGCTGGCATTAACCGAGGGTGCACCCTCACCTGTGCATTAGCAAGCTGGTTGAAGTCTGGCAGGAGGTAGAACTTGATGCCCGTACCGGCCCCGGGAAGGGTGGCGCCGCGAATGAGAAGGATGGTGAGAACAAAGTACGGCAGCGTGGCTGTCACCCACACCACCTGAAGACGTGAAAAATATCATGTATCCGTCAGGACAGAATCAATGAGGGCATTTAAAAGACCAGACACCTGTCCTCGGTAGTTTCAACTGTTTACCTGGTTTGTCCCATTCGGTTTCCTTACACTCAAACCCTCACTTACAACATTTGTTTAGGTGCACGTCAGGAATTCGACACCCACCGTACGAATCATACAGCCCACGAGTTATGCAGCCCATGGGTTCGATACTAAGCGAATAAGGCCCATTAGTCCGGCACCAGGCAAACAAGGCCCACGAGTTCGACACACTAAGGCCCCTGAAATATAATGTCGGTCTTGTGGGCTGTTTTCGCTTAGTGTCGAACTCGTGGGCCTATTTTGCTTTACTGGTGATCAATCTCGTGGGCCTTGTTTGCCTGGTGTCAAACTTGTGGGCCTTGTTTGCCTAGTGTCAAACTCATGGTCTGTTTGACTAGTAGGCTGTATGACTCGTTGGTGTCCTTCTCGTGGGATGACCCCGTCTATTTAGTCTTTGACGCAGACAGATGATTGGGTTTTTTTTTTTATACAAAGAACAATGACATCTAGTGCGATGTGGAAGAATGAACAATTCTTCTTCATCAATTTACGACTATTTTCCCGTCTTCTTATTATTCTCATTTTCATTATGATCATAGTGAACTTTATCATTCTAACACTGGATGAGTCATGTTGACTGCTATGCTCTTAAATTCTCTTACGGGATGACATTCCAACCTGAGATTTGTAACACTTGTATAGGACGGGTTTTTTTTAATTGCTTGAAAGCAACAACGTTTAGGCGTTTAGGTATCTTTTAAAATTAGATGAATGATTTAACTAAGGCGCAACACACATCGCCAACGTGAAAGAAGGTTGAGAGAACCGCAAAGCTGAAGATATTTAGTCGCGAAAAATGCTCAGCGAGCAAAGTGCAACTTCAAATTTGAAAGTAAACGTCGAACGGATATTTTAGGAAAATGTGCTTACACGTCATCTACACCATTGTCTCTCTTCCTCTCTCCCTCCTCCTCTCTATTCGTACATATAATATTTATATCAAATACGTAAAGTGTACAGTCATTCGTGAAGAGATGTAAACCCTACACTGTCAAGAGGTACTTAGCAAATATATATTACGGTCTCCGCGGCCTCTTTTTGTGATAACCTTACCAGCTCTCACAGACCAAGGCAAACAAACTTGTCTAGAGGAAACATTCGAATCTTAGTCAGACACCAGGCTGTACACCTTACCATTTACCATTCCCACACCCGGCAAAAGTTCCGATGTATTATTGTGAGGAACTGAATTGAAAGAGGTTTGGCCCTTGGGCACGAGTAGTGTGTGCTTGTGACTCAGCGTTCATGTGATATTCTGTATGTGTGTTTGTGTGTACTCTGAAGGGAAGGGTGACGTGTATGTATATGTTTGCACTCTGTGTGTGTGTGCGTGTGTGTGTGTGGTTGTGTTTGTTGTGATATATCTATGTTTGTGCTATGATATCATCACTGTCTATGATTTTAGCTGATCTTTCTCTGTAGCCCAGTTTTAAGAGCTTTTCAAAACCAGTTATCGCGAAAACGTCAGGGCATTTTTATAAACTTCCTGTCAAAAACGGTCCCCGAAAAAAATGTTGCTCAGACATTGTCGCGGTAACTTTTGCCAAATTCTACCCTAGCCATTTAGGGTAACTACCCCGACATTGCCCAGACGTTACCCCGAAAAACTTTTAATTTTTTTTTAAAGGCTTTCGTGGTAACATTCCTTTGATACATTCAACACGCATGCGCAACAGTCCAAACAGAATTCCATACCGCTCGGCGATCACAATATGCATGGATTGTAACCACATCAGTTAAAACAGAGCTTTAGATTTTGATATTAGTTCATCAGCAAAATTGTTTTGTTTGGGGGATCCCGTTGTCATTTCCTGATGTGCACTAAAATTACCACCATCATCATCGTCATCATCATAATCCTCATCCTTACCATCATCCTCTGTAGCGAGGTTCATACCTTTCCCGATGTCTTGACGCCTTTCCATATCGAGAAGTAGAGGATGATCATGACCAGGAGAAGACAAAGAGGCAGTTGCCATGACAACCCAGCCAAATCGAACAGACCGCTACTCTCGTGCCGCCTCAGCATCTCACGACTACAACGGAAAGGACAATTCGTTCCATACGTATTAAATGGTGGGAAAAATATTCATTATGTAACATTATGTGTTTGTGTGTATGTGTGTGTGTGTGTGTGTGTGTGTGTGTTTGTGTGTGTTGTGTGTGTTTGTGTGTGTTTGAGTGTGCGTGTGTACGTTAACACTGAGTGTGGAATATATTATTACTGTGCTTTGCACGTTTATACACGCTTTAACAAGGGCAAATGAACATTTCGGCTGTTGACTACATCTATTGTTTTCTTCTGTTTTCAGGTACATTTCATGTAATGCAGTATCCACCAACATCCATAATCTAAGAGATTATTTGGTTTGACCAGAAATACTTTACTAACACATGAGTGTCGATTGAAATCATCCTCAGAATCAGAATGTGACCGTAGCATCCATTGCTGCACGATTTTGATATAATATGATAATGATGTCAACCTGAACGATTTATATTTGTAATGATATTCTATGTTGTTATTGCTGCCCGAGAGTAGAGGAGGAAAAAAATCCCCCACCATTTTCGGTAATCTTTTTTGTTTTTTGTCTTGTCTTATTTTGCTTTCTTTGCTTTTGTTTTTGTTTTGTCATTTATCATGACCCACCAATCTGGGAATATGCTTGTCATAACAACCCGTTATGATTCCAGTCAAAGTGTGGTACGTTGGTTTGATCCGCTGCACACAAATGCTTGATTTCTTCTTTTCCCAATATCACGATCTATTCACACGCATGTAGCCCCTCAAGAATAACTTACACAGTAACTGTAGTACAAGACAACAACATTCTTTTAAAATTAGAATACTCGATGTTAGAACAAGAAGAGGTTCTACCGAGCTAATACTATTCCTTGTAAGGAAAGGAATAATTATACAACAAACAAACAACCGGTAATAGGAGTGTGATGGTGTGGCCGGTGACAATTACTCCGGTCTTATTTTCTCAAATGACTTAGGTTGGGGTTGGGGCTGTGATAGGGTTTTTGATTTACACGTAGTTCAATGTCAGGATTAAGATTAGGGTTAGAATTATATTTGTGGGTAGAATTTATGTTTGGCATATAGTGAAGAAATCGTTTGGTGTGAGGGTGTGCGAAGGAGATCTTACTCAAAGTATTCGGTGGCAGGGGTTGACCCCGTGGACGCGTTGTGCCACATCAGCTCGCCCTCGACCTCCTTCCAGGTGGCGTTCATGGTCTCGTCGAAGCACCACTCTGTATTCCACGTGTTGCCGCAGAACGTCCACGGGAGCAGCTTGGTGAAGCTGGCAAAGAGGTAGTAGAAAGACCAGGCGATGACCACGTTGTAGTAGAAGCCAACATACCACGCCATCAGTACCACGGCCCAGCCCACTCCTGATTAAATGAAGACAAAAAAATCGGAAGAAGAAAAAGACAAAGAAGTAGAAGACAAAGGAAAAAAAAAAACGTTGAAAACGTATTATGTCTTAATTGTCATCGCCAAAAGGTTGCTGTTGTAAATGACTGCAGAAATATAATTAACGTGGCAGTGAGTCATGTTGGAGTATATAGAAACTCATAAAAGTAATATCATTATCCGACTAGGCATCTTTCCGAATCCGTACGTGGCGACGTCACGGATCGAAATGAACCCAGTTGCTGTCGATGTATGGCACAATATGTGATATCGCCCCAAGTATTGAAACGAAATCATGTCGCTGCGCTCTTTTTTTTTGTTACTTCAGTCAGTGACACGGTGTGAATGACTTTATTCTCATATCCGCTTCAATAAGCTCTTCAATGATATGATATAATCACAGTTTAAACACTTATCAATGTATCCACTTCGGAGTACACACTCTTTATTTTACTACAAGCTGTTAACATTGATATTTGTATACACAACAATTTCCTTCTCGTATTCCAATTACCTTCTCATACGCAAGATATTCAAATTATAGTATTCATTCATATCCTACCCGTCACGCAACAGATTATCATTTGGAAAATCCTAAACCCATTACAAATCAAAATTCCATAAGACATCATGGTCCAGATGTATGGAACTCAATGAATGATGACCTTAAACGCAGTTCTTCTCTACAATGTTATAAATCATCTTATAAAAACGTTCTTCTCGCAATGTACCACTCGAATTAGAAATTACGCTTTTGTTTTAAAGTTCCCAACTCCCGAACACTGTATCGCATCGTTTTTCCCTCTCTTCTCCTCTCTTCTCTTTTCTCTCTACTCTTCCTATTCGGGTCCCTTATTCTCTTTTTTTTCTTCTCGTCTTCAGACATTCCACCTTATGTTGTCCTTTTTGGTCAAATGACATTTAAAATACTTTAAAGATTTACGTTAATTGTTTTACGTGTGTGTGCGTTCCGTTCCTTTAGTTTTAAAAAGAAAATGTTACAAGGCATATATGTTCAGAGGCCGTTGTCCAAGTCAAGCGATTTGCTTTTTGATATCTGTCTCCCCCACCTGTACACTTAAGATCTATAATGAATTCATGTATTATTAATTCACATGATTACATACTTGTAATGTGAAATCTTGTTTGTATTTTCATGACTTGTGAATAATATGTTTGATATTGTTATACTTATTTTCTGTTATGTACAAGTGGAGAAATAAAACTTACTGAAACTGAGACTGAAATGCTAAATCGTCTTGATTTTCAACACAAGTAAAATACAAACAACAATGTATGATTCTCCTCATTTAGTAGCCGCATGTTCTCCACTCACTTAAACTGTTTCTCTCTCCAATTTGCATGATCATCCATAGGATGGATATTACTGGCGGGTTCTTTAAAGTCGCATTAATCAACAAAGGATGGTTAGCTCTAGAGGAAGATTGTGATGACTTTAGTTAGTAGATATACTCGAGATGAAAATGTACAAAAATTCGAGAGTAAACCTATTCACTGATTCATTTAGCACCGTGACACATATAATAAAGAAGGCTTACACTATAGATTTCTTGGCACGAGTGTCAAACGAATGAAATAGATGTATCCTTTGCCAATACCAAGAACGTGGTTTCCATAGGTACACAGCTTAATTACGTCACAAGACGATTTACAACTGTTTTAGCGCTCCCGACTTCAATGCATCACCGCGAAAATTTAACGCGTTTCTCTCTCTTCCTCTCTCTCTCCCCCTTTCTCTTTATGTTATTTCATCTAGACGGGCAGTGGTATTGATCTGTTTATTTTGTCATGCCAGTTTTGAACAAGTGTTGGGGACACTCTCGACATGTAAGAAATCTATTTTTAGGGAAATAGACGGTTATATCTGCAAACCTAGTCGGAAGTGTTGTAAATCTAATCGTCATTTGGTTTACCTCGTACAAACATTGGAGGAGAAAAATGTCACAAGGGTAACTGTTCGTAGAATAAACTGCATTATTCCTACAAAGAAAGGAAAGCTATTTTCGTAGTGCGACAGTTTACGTGGGGGAGTATATAAATACAAATGTATATATAGATAGTATATATATATATATATATATATATATATATATATATATATAGGCACACAGACATATATATATGTATATATATATATATATATATATATATATATATATATATACTCATAATATGCATATACATATGTAAAGAGAATTTCACATAATAATTTTCTTTTTTTTTTCTCTTTTTTGTGCAGGATAATGAAAGACCATTTAACTAACCTCCTTCATCCAAGGCGGGGAAAAATATAAGACCTGAAGCATATTATGTTGGTGTAAAGTCGAAGTAATAGATACTTTTTATTTAAAAAAAAGGAAATTCTGTGCAATTTTCTTTACATTTTCTTAATATCGTTCAAATACTAGTACTATGACATCACCAACGCGATAACGGCTCGTGGATTTAACCAAAACAAGTTACCGTACTGAATACTGAGTATATTACATTTTTTACGGATTGTTCGATATTCTTGCCTTCAGTGATCTTATTATTTTTTTTTCTCATTAGGACCTACTAATAAATATTATACTGCATTCACTGAGTTTAAATCCATGTAAGTATATGAAGAGTTTGTTCGCAAAAACCGATAAGTCCATATTTGCCAAATGGAGATATTTGCGATTAAAGGTCAAGAAAAATAAAGAGAATGATAAGAAAATTTTTGCTTCTTTTGACCATAACTTCAAAATGTACCTGTATATGTAGTGACCAATATATCATTTAAAAGGTATTATTTTGTACTTTATGACAGAGACCGTACTTCAAAATCTTCAAAAATGGTCTTATCGGTTTTTGCAAACAAACTCTTCATATTTTGGGTGAATTTCCGAAGAACCTCTGACAGGATATTAAACGGAACATCGCCCTTAACCGTTTTAAACTTGACATATGTCACATGAAATTACAAACGTTACACTCTGAAGTTTTCGTTTAATTTCTTTTACATTTTTTTTTTCTATTCATACCCTTCACACATTTCCCTTTAGAAAATGCTTTCAGGAGTAGAAGGCTCGTTTTGCCCAGATACTAAAGAGAAGACAAAGCATGTGCAAGAAAATAAACGAAGGCTCATTAATGTGACAAACTACAAGTCTTCAATGTGTTACTTGGTAAAACCAAGCACCTCCCTGGTAAAACTATGACAGATGACCCTTCTAATGCCCTCGAGAACTGAGTTGACGTAGGCGCGTCATGTGAGGATGTTGCCTTTCCAATGATTCGGTAGTGCTTTATTCTGTCTCTCTTAGAAATATCAAATAATCTTTAAGTCAGTTGATTGAAGAAGAAAAATATTTTTCCATAGAAGCCAATTAGTATCAGCATTTCGTCGAAAACGTTGCTCTCTTCTCGTTCTTGATCAAAATGTTGCATATCTTTTACGGCATTCTGCAACTTTACGGCATCCTGCAACTTTTCGGCACTCGTGATTTTCACGCTATCCCGTGCCCCGCGCAGAGTGTTGGATATCAATCCTCATCGGCTTGACTCATCAAACAAAATTCGTCCACCACTTGCGCATGTGTGTTCAAGCCAACATTCCACGGGACAAGCTTTTAAAAAGAGAAACGTGCCTGAAAACAAAAGAAAGCGAGCTGTTCGTCTCTCGAGGTTCGCGCCCCGCTGCCGAGTTCGATTTGTCGTAGTAATTTGCTGCCATCATTCTTCTCAGCGCCCGATGCACACTTGCCATTTTGTCCCTTGCCCGTCATTAAAGCCATGTCAACAACATGGCCCCGAATTCTCAGCGGGGTCTTGGAGGAATGAGAAAGTTCCAAAGAGTTCCAGTCAGGGAAGAAGCATATTGGGATAAAGCTACCAGGTTTCTCTCCCCCCCCCCCCCCCCCCCGACAAACGCAAGACCCTAATAAGCATTGTGTTAGGTCATTACCATAACAATGGTTCTCCAGTTTGCTGGAGAACCATCAATCTGTCGCGTGTATAAACTTTGTGATACATTTCATGAGAGGAAATTGGGTGAATGACATATGGCCCTGTGAAAGGACCACCACACTCCGTAGAGTTTATTTCTCCGCCATGGTACTTTCCCGATAATTTGGAGTACCTCGATCGTCAAGCTTCTTCCCATCCAGTTTGACTTTTGTCTACCATTACAAGCAGGATCCGGGACTATTAAAAGGGAAATTCAGTCCAAATATAAGTTAATCTGATAAAAAAAAGAGTAACATCTTACGACTTAAACAGTAAAAATTTGACATGAAATTGGATGAAAGATAAGGAAATTATGACATTTTGAAAGTGTCGAACTCATGGGCTGTATGACTCGTGGGCGGTATAACTGGTAGGCTGTATGACTTGTGGTTATCGGTCTCGTGACGTGCACCCGTTTTAAACCAGTCAACCTCACTATGCCCGCGGTTATAGTTATGTTTTTGTTGTAATGTATAGTTGGATGAAAGGGACCTAATGGATATACTATAATTATTCACTTTTGTCATTAATCGTGCTTTATAATACACTTTTCCAGGTAGTAACCATTTGTCTTGGAATCGTTGAATAGAATCATGGAACAAAACGCATAAAAGTAATTGTAAAAGTGAATGTGGATTGTACATGTGTCTCGGTGTGAGGGGTGATTCTGTATCACTCCATCACTGCCAACGAGGCTGATGGTTTGCCTTCATCAAGTTAGTCAATCGAGTTCCTACGCGGGAAACGAGGTAATGTTGATAAATTGGTTCCTATGGAGAAACTGAGACGCACGTAGGCCTGCCGTTGCAAACTCTCTTGAAAAACTAACTTCAAACGAAAGAGTTTAGATTACAATGTGTATTAGTTTGTGCCTTCCATCAAAATCAAATTGCGTTTCCTACTTGATACTTAACAGCGTCCCTTTTCTCAGAAAAAAAAGCTATTATATTATTTCAATTGATACGAAACGCTGCAGATTAAGTGTAGACCCACCCCTCCTTAGGATCCCCAACCTATCATGATTGATTTTCTCTGAATTTACGGGCTTGTTAAAGGGGGTGATATCGTTCAATTTTCGGCAATACGCAAAAGAGTTCATCCAACAAACATCGACAGTAGCATGTATCATCAGCTGACTGCAGTTGTGAATGATTTCTATTTCGACCATAATTTAGCTTACATGCAATATATTTGATAGACAATTTAAACAAGATAAAGGAAAGTATATACGGGTACTGATTACATAGTGACGCCATGATCTTGAAGACTGAAAAGCTGTCAGTTGAAAATGGTGTATTTTACGAAGCACGTAGAAATGTAAGTACCGGTTACAGTTCGTTATTCCGAAGGTTCGTTATTCCGAAGATTCTTTTAGTCCCAAGGTTCGTTATTCCGAAGGTTCGTTAATCCGAAAATGTGATAAGGTTTGTTATTCTGAAGGTTTATTAATCCGAAATGAAATAAGGTTCGTTAATCCGAAAATGAAACAAAGCTCATTATTCCGAAGGTACGTTACGGACCCTATTTCATTTTCGGACTAACGAACCTTCGGAATAACGCCACAAATGTTCGGATTAACGAACCCTTTTTCATTTTCGGATTAACGAACCTCTAGGTATAGGGAATTTGTGTGTTTCAGATTAACGAACCTTCGGAAAAACGAACCTTCGGAATAACGAACCTTCGGAATAACGAACAGCACGCGTAAGTACCTACCGGCAATGATTTCATTTTGCTAGAGTCACACACGGCCGGATTTCGTAACGGGTCCATAAGGAATTAAAACCGTATCCACCCGGTTCGAGCCGTAGAGATCCGCATTGACCCGCATTGTAACCCGTGTCAATTCCTGATGGATTCCGGGGGATACGATACGGCGGTGAAAAATTTTTCGGTCATGTTAAAAATTTTCTCACGGATTTCAATTCCGTATTGATATCCGAATTGACCCGGTTCGAACCGCATTGACTCGCATCGACCCGCTGCATCAGCAGCGTAAAACCGTATGAACCCTTACCGTATACCGCATTGCCTTCAATGCAACGGATAATGACAAGTTTTACACCCGGGTCGGACTTGGTCGAAGCGGGTTGACACGGGTCGATAGGGGTCGAAAAGGATTCAGTTAAGGATTTAAAA
Source organism: Diadema antillarum (assembly GCF_040938485.1). NCBI lineage: Eukaryota > Metazoa > Echinodermata > Echinoidea > Diadematoida > Diadematidae > Diadema > Diadema antillarum. The sequence continues at coordinate 171,501 of NW_027271407.1, read as the reverse complement.
AGCGGATTTTTAAACGGTTCGATACGGATCAATACGGGTCCCTACGGCTCGAACCGGGTCGATACGGTTATAATTCCTTATGGACCCGGTTCGAAATCTGGCTGTGTGTGACTGTAGCATAAATTACTCTCCATTCCGGGACTAATCCGGCTCATTTTCAACCGGATCAAATCCGTTTCATGACCCGGCCGTGCGTGACTCTAGCAAGTTTATTTCGTTTCCGTCTAAACTTTTTTAGATTTTTTTTTTATGAGTCCAGCCACGCCCCCTGGCTGAGGGATTTACGTCATAAAAGAAAACGAGGCAGAGTTTTTAGAAAAATTCGTCGTCACACTTTCTTGTCAAGTTGAGTTCACGCAGTTCAGCAAGTCGTTACAGCATGTTCAAGACTTCTGATATTTTCTGCGTAATGCAGGGACGGATCCAGGAATTCCGTAATTCTGACAACTGACAAGAAAAATAAAACGGCCTTTACAGGTATTTTCTCATGCCACTTCCGGGGTTAATGGGCTGACAAGGAAGAAAAAATAAAGGCTTTTACACGAAAACACAATTTTCTGGTAGCACTACAATCGGCTGGCGCAAGGATCATTGTACGATTTCATGCATACTTACAAGAAGTTAAAGGGAGCGCACTCAGTGCGCCCCTTTATTTTTTCTTTTTTATTTCTTTTATCAAAAAAAAAAAGGGGGGGGGAACGCGCCCGGTGCCCGCCCCCACCCCTACCCCCGATCTGCCACTGTTATGGTTGCACATAATTATATTCCAAGTGAACTGGGCGTTCTGTTTCATGTCAAGGGTATGCAGTCCTGAAAACGGAGCATGAGAGTCTTTATGCCTCTCATGCTATGTGTTGTCATTGTTGTGGTAATGCCAGACACGATTCATTTAATTTTGCAACGACTATTCGCTGTGCGGTTTGCGGCTGGAACAGGAAAGTTCAGCGATCTTTCATTTCGAGAGAAAATCAATGGCAAAGATGAATTATGGACCATAACGAAGTTTAGCAGTCCAATGTCGCCGTAATGAGTTCCTGCTTAACCCAAGCAGCTATCCGGCTGCTCTTGGCGCTCCCTCGTGGCGATGCTGGGCTCTCGTCGGGCCTTGCCCCGACGCTCCGGCCACTGTAGGGAAGCGTGGAGGAATGGTATTCACCGCGCCCCTGTCTAGCCAGCCAGAAAAATACAGACCATACTTCTGGGTAGTCGAGGGGCGAATTTTCGCAATTCGATTAGAGAATAATATGGACAAAATTACGCGAATGTGATTGGATTGGCATTCTGGGACTCACATTTCGGCGGGTATGGCTCCCCGTAGAAATGAGTGAGTGCACGCGTACAGCCTGGACGTGCTTTTACCAGGTAATTGTTGTGCCACATTGTGAAGAGATGAGCAGCCATCTTGCAAAATAGAAAAAAAAAATACATCGTGCACATTGATGAGAACTGACTGGAAACTAAAAGTATAAGTACGTGAGTAGAAAGATGGATTAAAAAAAATAAAGCTCTGAAAGATGTAATTAAATGATGTAAATCGGAAACACATCATGTCAATACGAGACGGTGAGGATGTCACGAACTCATATCCCAATGAACTTCCAAAAAAATCTTTAAGAATGAGATAATCTTTTTCAATCAATTATTGTAGTCTTGTTACAACCAAGCAACAATAATTGATGTTCTAGGAGAAGTAGGTTTTAGTTGCCAAAATATCGACCGACCACGTATAGGCCTACATAATATCTTATAAAATGGGTTCAAGAATGTAGCCAATAGGAAGCGCTGAAATGAGTGACGTGTGCCTTGGTTACTCAGTCCCATTGCACTGCGTGTTAAATCCTATTGCCGATCGTCTGTGCGCGCGGCGGCTCCTTTGAATTGCATGCATACGCGCTGTCAATCCTGTAAACAACTTCTAGTTCGGGCTGCCGGCCGGCCGGCCTTTCTTCCCTTGTGCATAACAATGTGTGGCACAGGTTTGGCGTACGTATACTCTACTTACAGTACAGTAGACCAAGCGTTGTGGGACCGGACGCGTACATGAAGTCACTTTGAAGGGCAAATCCAACGATTTAGCAGGTTAATTCTCACGCCGTTTTCAGAGTATGTTGTCTAGTAGACCTATATGAGGAGTCTATATCAAGTCTTTAAGGTAAAGGGTGCATATTCTATGTAAAATAAATAAGTTTTCATTCGGGAACTTAAGTGTCCGGAAACCCAACCCCCCCATCATAATGTATGTGCGGGATTTCCGAGTGCGACGTGCGTAAATGTTTGGGACGAACATCTTCGGACGTCTTGACCCACAAAGGTACGTGAAAAACGCTGAAAAATGCTGTTAGTTTTCGAATTTTCGACCCATTTTATAAAACAAATGATGCACAGGATTATTTCGTGGCGCTAGAGGAGGCGTAGCTCACTCTCGGGTATTTACAATGTAGTGCAACATGCACTCGGCTTCGCCTCGTGCATCTTTCACAATTGTAAATACCCTCGAGTGCACTACGCCTACATTAACGCACTCTATCCTGTGCATCATTTGTATAATAACGATCACGTACATCACTGTAATTGGAATTGTATGTTTTTGTGTGTAATCTTTCCATTTTCTGGGCGCATAGGGACATTATATGCACTATGTGTTATGCGCTATATAAGTACTATACAAATAAATTATTATCATTATTACTATATATTATGCAATATATGTATGTATTTATTTGTAACAATTGACATAATTCTTTATTCTCACAAACTAATGAGAGAGCTGTGAGATATGTCATCATCACCTTTTTCTTCGAATTATAATTCACTAAAAACAACATCAACTGAAACTTCAAATTTCGTCACCTTTTTTTCCTCTTCGTTTTTCTTTTTAATGAAACTTTTGCACTTGCTTCAATTTCGAAAGTCTGAAAAAAATCTATTCATCAACGTCAACGTGAACATATGGCAGAAAATTGCGATTTAACCCTTACACTACCAGGGACTTTGGACAGTGTGTACAATGCTATGGGGTTTTCTGTGCCAATCAACACTCCAAGCACACAAAGGGTTAAGGACCGTCGCGTCGCCACATTAAAATAGGGAGCTTTATAGATTTTAGACGCGCGGACGTTCAAAGGGAAAAAAAACATGGTCTGAGCGTGCGCAGAAGCGCACGTCAAGTTACTGCGCACGCTCAGACCATGTTTTTTTCTCTTTGAACGTCCGCGCGTCTAAAATCTAAAGCTTCCTAATGTTAGCAAAAATCCAGGCACGATACGAACCTTTAGGGATGGAGACATGCCTTCCGAACAAATGGGTCTGAGATGTTGTAATCTTCCGTAGGATTAACACATGCCACATCTGATCAGTGGAAGGACGGTGCGGGTTGAAGTGCAATTCTATACCTTGTTCAAGTTGGCTTGGATAAAATATCATAGAGTAACTAAACTAACAAAATGGTATAGAAGTTTCGCATATTCACAGAAGATCCACTTTCTATGCGCTATACAATAAGATTATCCACGGAGGGGACAATTACAGCTCATTGATTTGTTTATGGAAAAAAATGTGACGATCACTCTTTTTTTAACGATAATGTAGCAACTTCATCCCTTTCCTATACGTCCAAGTTATCATTCATTGCCAAGTTACTGCAAACGTCCCTCCAACCCCCCCCCCCCCCATAAAAAGAAAAAAAAAATAGCGATGATTTGTCTGTAGGCCTACGTTTGACATGAATACCTTCTTTTTAGGTTCAATTTTGAATTTTGACATTTTGCCGTTCATTTTACCTGAATTGTTTCTCTTCTTCTTAGAGTCATAAAGTAGAATGTTACCCTTAAACAGCGCGTCGACATTTTCACCTCGTAACCCTCATGGATAGTTGGATAGAAGAAAGTCATCTTCCTTCGCTTGACAGAAATATTGTTATGAACCCTGATGGCTTCATTTTAGTCTGCCACATCCCAATGATTGTTCGATAGTAAGCCTCAATCAGCGTGCTGTGAAGAAGAGTGCAATGGAATCATTTGACAGAAATAGTTGATTTTATCACTGCATGGGGAGAATAATTATGCATCAGCATTTCTTCGAATCTTGCCCCTACTTTTATCTAGTAATTCCGATCTAGACTATGGAACATCGATAGAGATAGGCTGGTGACTTTTCAAAGCAAAATCACTGACAACGACGCTATACGACCTGTGTATATGCTCCCAATTGATTTGTATGTGCATGTTCAGGCCCAATGTCACTTCTCGTTAACGGCAGAAAAGGATGGGGTTGGTGACCAGACGAGCCCGCGCAGGATCATGACTGTTCAACAGGATAGAGCGCAATCTAACATTTCTCAAATAAATCATTTCTAAAAAAAAATGGAACAGTTGATCTTGACGGAAACATAAATCCCACAATCTGCGAAGCAAGAACTCATACAGCCACACACACACACACACACACACGCGTGCGCGCACACACACAGGCACACACACACACACACACACACACACACACACACAAACATGAACAAACCCAAAACCATAAAAAAGACCATGATTATTTGAGCAGGCAATATGGGACGACGCGACGTAAAATGCGATGAATATTATCTTTGACACAGAGGAGTTGTCATGGACTTACGTCTTGAAAGGCATTTGGATACCTTCTTAACACGGTAAAAAAGATTAAAGGGAAATATGTAATTTGCAACGTTTCGCTTTTAAGGATTTGCGCCAATTCTTAAGGAGGTTTGCACATCCCCAAAATTTCAGTGACAGAAGACATCAAAAGAAAAAATTTAAATCAAGTCTTGTCTGGATGTCGCGCCGATCCAGATGGCGGCAACATTTTGTGCGTGATCGATACAAACAAGGACAACCAGTGACAGTTAGAACAGGGTGAAATCACAAAAGTGCATCTTGCTCGTGTACCCCGCAGACCCCTGGGGGATTCGGTCTGACCCAGTTGCACTACTAGTACTCCAATAATCATGGCGTTAAAAAAAAAGACAGCATTTGAACGGATGCCTACACAGAGCATGTGATGTGCAATGTTCAACCTGACGAGTACGTTAGGTTCACTTTTTGGCAAGAGAAAGACGCACAAAACATTTTACTGGTATGTTTCATTTATCTTCTCTCAAAGCATGTTGCTGTTAGAGACCTTTCTGCGTCAACACATATATTTACCTCACGTCCGACAGCAGTCGGAGACTTTACCAAAAAAAAGAAAAAGAAAAAGGAAAAGCCATATTGGGGAGCTGTGGCATAGAGAAGAAGACTCCCGACTCCCAAATGAAGGACCCGAGTTCGAATCTCGTCGAGTGTTTTTACCCGCCATGTCCCTGTCAACCCAAGAGTATGAATTAGTTCCTGGCAATGATAGGGTAATAATCGACCATGTGAGGAAGCAACCAAGAAAACATCCTATTTGTACCAGTTGAAGATTCTTTTTCTCATTATTTGCATGACGTCACGTTACCTTTTTATCAGCAGGGGTCTAAGCTCCAAAATAATTCGTACTTAGTTTGTAACCATGTCCCCGCAATCGGTATGTAATAAAAATGTCATCTTTGTCATTTCCTGAGAACAGTTTTATCAAATATCTGAATAAGTGCCATGCTGATTTTGCCACTTCCAAGCGGAATACGGTGGAAGTGAACGTGAAGACACAATCGATCAACAAGCAACATAACATAATTATACAGACATAGACCCTGCTCATCGATATGATATACATCCATTTTCCCCTGTCAACGCTCCGCTATTTCGTTGGCAATTTTCGCTGCCACCACCTCGACTCGAGTTTAGAAAAAATAGTACGCACTTGGACTCTTGCATGCCAGGTCCGCGATCGATTATCGCTGCATGCGTTGATTTGTAAACCAATGTTATAAATGTCGTAATGCTGAGATTAATTCACTTCCAGCGGAGACCAATTCCCGACGCCAGAGTCTGTCAGCATCAAATGTCTCCTAGGCAGGGAGAAGAAGCATGGATGTCAACCCAACACCCTGGCAAATCGAGGATTGGACGGTGAAAGGTCACTGTACTGAAGAGGAAGACGTCCGAAACTTGTTTCTTTGTGACATTCAATCCAAAGCACATGGAGACAATGTTCCTCGGTGTGCATGAGTGAGAGTTAATACGGTTACACATACATGGACCAAATTGAACTGTGTGTTCTATACTTTGATATTCTTTACCATAGATATGACTATTAATTTGTAGCAATTACGATTTCCCAATCACATTGTTAGTCTAAACAAATCAAAACCAGACACTTTAGGGGTCCAGGGGTGTTTTCTGTGAAGGCCCTGTGTAAGTTTCTCTGTCGTAAATTTCACGTCAGCAAAGTGATTAAGTTAACTGTTATGTCCTAAACAGCATATCCCAAGCTCGATTACTATAACCAGAGTGTGTGTGAGGACAATTTGCGATAGTTTGATGTCTTTCTCAATAAAGAAGGTGAGAAGAAAGCCTATACGGGGAAATGCTCAGAAAGGTCAGTATAATATGATTAATTGTAACATCATCATCATTGTATATCTTATTATAAAGACTTTTATCATTGCCGTTCTTATCATTCTCATGATTTGTTGAACTTTCTTCATCGTTATCATCTCATTTTACCATCATGTGGATCATAACATCTTGTAGGTATACCTGCAAAAATACCGACTACTGATTTCATACGCTAAAGGCTCTCACATTATACTCACACTCTCCTGGATATTATAGCACGTAAACTGATTCTGTATCTTAGTTTAACTCTCTTGAAAAAGTCCAAATGAAGCCAGACTCGACATGAGTCACATGCACTTCCCTGTTTCTTTGTGGCGTCATCCCTGTTGTGCTTCTCCTTTATTACATTTGCTTTCTACGTTCCATGGTATAACGTTACGCCGAAAGATAATGTTGGGTTTGGTATGTATACGTTACGGGGCAGCAGACGCCAACATCGACAAAAGGCACCCATTAATCTCTTGGCTTAACCTCTGACCACGTATGAACGGGGCTATTTTTGTCTCTAAAATTACTGTCTGAGGGATTTTCCGCAATGCAGAGAACGAACGTAGGAATATAGGAGTAAATGGACACATCAACTGTGATTTCCGTGGCACATATTGATACATTCTTGGGACTATGGTCTGGGCTAAAAATATCCCAAGACCAACGGGGCTCTCGAGAGAGACGTGAAGGTACTCTATAAAGATGCGAAATAGGACGACGCACGCAGAAATGGCCCGAATTCATGGTTTAGGATTTCATGTACATACTACATACGTTACCCAGTGTCAGAGCCAATGATATCAACATTCTTTACCAGTCCAATGAGTTTATTGACGTATATCATCACTGAGCCAAGCTTGGGAACTATTTTCTCTTGATTCAGTTGCTGTTGTTATCATAAAGTTTGGGCCAATGCCGCCGCCGCGATTTCTTCGTAATACGACAGTTTTCGATATTCGTGTTAACAGCCTGCATATCAGATGTTGTGTCATGTTTTAGTGCAGAGCGAAAGTGGAGTAGGAGAAGAAGACTACATGTATCATAATCATAGGAATATAAATTGTACCAGATATGGAAAGAATGAAAGAAGAAGAAAACAAGTAAGGAGGGCAAAGTAGGAGCATATTGTGTGCATTCACAAGGCTATGTCGATCTTCTGGACTATAGCCAGCAATGTAAGAAAAAGCTATCGTACGTGACCAGCCATGTTTTCGTGAACAGTGGCGGATCTAGAGGAGGGCGCAACCGGAGCACGACCCCTTTAAAAACAAAAGAAATGGAAATAAAAAAAGAAATGAAACCCGGAAGTGGCATATAAATATAAAGAAATATTAGTTGCGACCCCCCCCCCCCCTTTACAGAATTCCTGGATCCGCCCCTAGTGAAGCTCTTCACCAGTGCATAGCTGGTCTCGTATGATATCTTTTCTTAAAATTGGTGCCCACATTCATTTGGAAGATTCTCGTGTATTGTGACCTTCATTTATTCAAATGAAACCCATAATGAGAATGAGCTACCGTATGAAGAAACCTGGTTCCGCCAGCATAATCTGAACACTGCATGTCGAATCAGAAGAAAAGAGGAATATTGTATTCATTCATTTTCTATACGCACATTAAAGGTCAAAATACGAGATAACTCTGGTGAGAAAAAAAGAAGAAGATTTCACTTCAGAACATACAGCTTTGGTGCGAGGCCTGTCAACCATATTGCACCAAATGCCTGGCAATTTACTCTGGTTCCACGGGTGCAACTCCATAGCAGGAAACCTGCAATGGAACCATGACATTGAGCATATAAAGAACCACTAGATTTCTGATAAGAACCTACAATTTTGGAACAACAATAGGTGAGTATTGGTGGAACCAAACAATCTAAGGCGGAAGAACTGGTATAACCTCTTGTCAAAACTTGAAACTACATAATGGAATATGGAATATTTGCCGCTGAGGGAACCTTTAATGCTATAGGCACCATAATCACGACTGTAAATCTTTGGTGGAACAAATAATCTCCAGCCGCAAGGATGGTGTCATCTGAAGAACCCATGAATCATATGCACATGCAGGGATGTTCTAAATTATTACTGAATTAAGAATCTTAGGCGTTGAAGGTAATAATCTCTGATGTAACCATGAATCTCATGTTCAAGGATTTGAAGGCAGTGGTGGGCATCAAATCCTATAACTGCCCTTTTCCTGAAATCTTTGAAGGCTTCCATGTGAGAAGACAAGGGAATCGATGGTAGAAGGCTTAACGGTGCACCACGTATTCTTTCTTGGGTATGTATGTGACCCTGAAAAGGGCCTTCCCACTCCCGACGTTTCGACAAGCATGATCTAGCCGTTTTCAAGAGAATGTATGTGGCCCTTTTTCAGGGCCACATACATACCCAAGAAAGAGTACGCGGTCTACCACCCATTCCCTTTTCTTCTCACAGTTTTCGTTGCTCCTTAGAAACTAGCGTCAGATTAGTAACTTTGCCTATCGTAGTTTCATGGTTTTAAGATGGAGACGAGACAGGATGGACCGTGACGTTTCGTGAAGAATACTGCTACAACAACGACGACAACAACAACAACAACGACGACGACGAGGACAACAACAACAACAGCAACAACAACGACAAGAACAACAACAAGAAAACACTCCCGATAGAGGGAGTCGTTAGCTGGCTGGAACATGATTGCTGAACAGATGTGCCCTTTGTACGGCAAAGTACTCTCGGGCATCGAGCCAAATTACGTGGAAATGATAGCATTTGTGAAGTTGACTTTCTCTGAAGTTCAACGTTCACATTCAGGTGTTTGCGCTCGGAAACTTCGCTAGGGAGAAAGTGTCAGTCACGGGCGTGATGAAGCTTGTAGAGAATTGGTCTACATTTCGAAGGGAATAATATCACGGGGTACACTTGATGTCAATTGGGTCTAGCTCTGCCCTGTTAAAAATTAAGACCATTACGGCCCCAAACTGGTGAAAGAGAATTTGAAAAAAGAGGTTCGTTTTTACTCTATTAATAAAAAGAAGGTGTGCAGTAACGAACTTATAGAATGACGAACCATATTTCGTTTTCAGATTAACGACCCTTGGGAATAACGAAGCTTTTTTTTCATTTTCGGATTAAGGAGCATTCGGAAAAACCCGAACCTCATTTCATTTTCGAATTAATGAACCTTCGGAATAAGGAACCTTCGGCAACCTTTGGAATATCGAACTGTAACCGGATAAATGAGGAACAAACAATGCTGCGTTTCACTAGTGCTATGATCATATTAAAGATATTGTTTTAACTGGCAAATGTTTATCACACGACCTTATATCATGCTTTTTTGTATGTTATACCGTTAGCATACGACTGTGAAGACCTGAGTCAGAATGGACCTACATAATATTGGCCAGTTGCAGTCGAATATCGTTTGCGCTTTGAAAAAGTTTTGAACCAATAATTTTCCGTTCGGAGTCCAAGGGATATTCAAAAATGGTTTTAATGACACCATTTACGTGATTCAAAGAGACGAGACACAACTTATCTCTGGTTATCATGCCATAAAATGGACCACAAACCATCGCGTCAATATTCAAAATGATTGACCGAATTTCTGTTCTGCGCAGACAACAGCCTAGCCAGAGAAGTTTGTGACGCGGTGTTGTGGGATGGGAACACAACACAGGGGCGGATCCAGGAATTCCGTAAAGAGGGGGCGCCTTTACAAAATTAAATGGGGGGGGGGGGGGTGCAGAACTCTACACACATACGTACAGTTCTGTCTGTAGAGTTCTGTGGGGGGCGCACGCGCCCCCGCATTTTTCTCTTTTCCTTTCTTTTGTTTTAACAAAAAGTAACGGGGGCGCGCCCGGTGCGCCCCCGTCTCGATCCGCCACTGCAACAGGTTACTGTGCTTCTGAGATGGCTCCATGTGCATCCCCGGGGGCTCTGCGCTCGGCAAAACATACCTGCCACTCCGAGTCTGTAACGATGTACGTCATAATAATGATAGTCACGTGATCCCGGCATATCTTCGGTGGATGAACACTTGTAACCAATGGCCAATTCGCTTCGCTCTGGAAACTCGCCAACATGAAAATTTATTGTGTTGCCACTAGTGACTCTGTGTAAATGTGTCATTCATTTCCACTTGGAAGGAGGCAGACCACATGTCCGTCACTTTTTGTTTCTCGAACAGGTGTATTTACCAAGCGGGAGGATATCCTCTTCAAAAAGTGACAATATTCCTAGCGGAGGTCATTAGAAACATGATCATCGAACAATTATTATGATTGAAAATGAACAAGACACTAAAATGAAGCTTCTCAAAATTTCCGGAAGAAAGTGAAAACTATGATTATCAAAACTCATGCATACAACGGTTTGTTTGACGGTAAACCTCTGGAATCAATCGTCACTTCATTCGCTAAAAGATAACCTGTTTTTGAGAGCATATGAACAACAGACAACAACAACAACAACAACAACAACAACAACAACAACAACAACAACAACAACAACACCCACTTTTGTTTTTATCAGGAGGACCATACAGAGAAAATCCACGAGCCATTGTGAACCTCTTCAAAGAAAACATCTTCACTCAAAAAGCGCGGGGGGGGGGGGGGGAAGGGGGAGGGGTTATCCCTCACATGGAAAACCATTTTGAACACGTGCCAGTATCTAAACGGTTGCTATTTGGACCTGGAAAATCGACGCAATAAATTTTTGGTAAAGAGATGAGTTTAACATTTTCAGCTTCACAGAGAATCAGTAAATCAGAACGTTTCTATTGTGCTTTGGCAGCGTTGCCAATGGCAACATCTCATCACATGACATAAACATCTGGCGCCTCACCACCCTATATATCCCCCACACACATATACACACACAAACACAAAACATGTGTGACCAATTGTATCCTTACACTTTGCAATACTTGATGTTTAATATACCTTCACGTCATCTTACATAGTTTTCTGACCTGTCCCCCATTCAACATGTACATCAGCCTATTACCCAGCGACCGTATTTTAGACTTACAGTATATTTGTGGCCTTACGCTGCACAGAAAGAGACTTTCTCAAGTTATTGCCACTAGTGCATCCTGACTTGATGTCATTTGATGTCATCCTGTATTGAGTACCAAAGTATGATGTCATAGAGTCATCCATGCCATGTAAACTGATTCTGAACAACCTCACCTGGTCCGAGTGTTAATGCACGCACCTGGTTCCAACCCAAGCTATAACAAAAGACTGTGACATCATCACTTCGGTACCCTAGAGTTCCCTGACTTCCATTGACCCCCCCCCCCCCCCCCGTAAGTACATAATTTCATCCTTGGCGGCAGTAATGTATTCTGCCCGAAAAGTTATTTCTTTGTTGTTGTTTTCAGTTTACTTCACAGTTTCAGGTTAGTCTTTTCTTAAAACACCTAGATCAGAATTGCATCTTGAGAAAGTTTACACACAATCTCGTGCTACCCACAACGCCACGCTTCGTGCCTTCATTGATTATACAATCATGTAGTCCAATGCCAGTCTCCATATCAAATGAAGTACGGGGGTGTGAAGGGTTCTAGGTCTCATGGGTTTAGATAAACAGAGTTAACTTTCCTGAAGAAATAATAATGAAATAAATCGATTGAAAGTTTGTAGAAATCTACAGAAATTAAATCCTTCTTGTCATATCAAGAAGTTCAGCTAGACACGAAGAATGATACATATCAATCACATCCAATCTTTCAAATGTTTTAGATTTTCTTTTGTTTTGCTTTTTCAACTTTATAACACACGTCTCTGTGAAAAAGTATATGCTAGATTCGGGGCTAATATGACGAAGAAAAATGTCTTAGAAGAAACTCGCGTTACATCGCGAAGTCACATTCGGCTGATCGCTTGACGATAATTGTTTTCATGTGTCGGGGGCAACCACATGCATGACAACTATGATAAATCTGTTTTGCCATCAGACCAAGAACGTAAACAACCGAAAAGGTATGACGCAAAATATGTTCAGTGAAACTCGGTTATGACTTTGTTGGATGACAGAGTGCACTCATCATTAGCCACTTCGAGGTTGACTGCGGTGAAAATGATGACAATATTCTTTATGATATCATTTACACGATAACAGCGTCAATAAGTGCGTTAATAAGTGACCTGTCTCGTGACGACAGCCTGATAATGCCGCCAAACATCGATTCCTTTTATATTTTGGTGTTTTCACATTAAAGAGATACTATGTTTTCCAACGATAACGATTCATCTCCATTTACTTGCGAAAAACCTGTCCCAGAAAACAGACAGAAATCCCGTAACGAGATTACCACAATTGTTGTTTAGAAATATGGGCTTTGAAATAATTATGTAAGACGGTGGAGCTTCCGACAGATAAGGCATCGAAACACAGTCCGTCAATTCAAAACGACACTAGCATGTTTCGTGAAAAACCATTTGAAGATGAAAAAAAAAAGACCCAGCTTCAGTGCTTCAAAATAGTTATAAAATATTAGTTAGGGAATGAAATGTGAAAATGTTAATCAGTATAATCAATGTTAAGTACTGTCAGATATGCAAACTTGATGTGAGCAATAGTTTAAACATGTGAACAATCGTTTCTAGAATAAACCGTCTAGTATTAAACAGTTAAGGTTTATCGAGAAAATTAGTGATATCTTCTTGTATTTGTGGCTTTATTGCAAATTTTAGGAATGGTATATAGGATGTTTTGTGATACAGCTGAACTATTCAATGTACGTATGCATCAAATGTGATAACTCGAACACTTTTTTTTTAATCACTGCTCCTAATAGTATAAACAGTGGCTTTAAAGGGATCGTATAGTTTTGGTTGAGACCTAATTTCAGGTTTCTAACATTTTTTTGTGTGAGATAATGAGAAACCTCTTATGAAATATGAAAGAGCATGTAATTCTATGAGGAATTCAACGTTTATTTGATGAAAATTGGTTTTGAAATGGCTGAGATATCCAAAAAAGAGCGATTCTTATAAAGTGTGGGACCCACACTTTATTACGATCGCTTTGTTTTACTTTGTTTTTGGATGTTTCAGTCATTCTAAACCCAATTTTCATCAAATAAACTTTGAATTTATCTTAAAACGGTGTGCTCTGTACTATATCATAAGTGTTTTCTTGGTATCTCGCAAAAAGTTCAAAGCCCAATTCTCATTTCCACCAATACTGTACCATCCCTTTAAGTATGTCCAGAGACAAACACATAAATATGTATAAGTGACCTAGTGATTGGCTCATGGGATGAGTGCTGTCAAGACACGTTACCATAGTAACTTACCTTGAAAGAGCGGGCATATCTTCCAGACACTGATGGCACCAGCCCTGTGGTACTGTCCCAGCGAGAGCTCCATGTAGAGTAATGGGATACCACCGATGAACAGAAATATGACGTAGGGGATGAGAAACGCACCTTTTGAGAAGATGTCAAAGAGAGACACACTGATTAGATCATCAGACGCCTATTATATCAACATAGATAATCTCATTAAAAATTTTAATTTCTGTCATTTGGATCAACATAAAAACGAAAGTTTGTCGACACTTCCAAGTGTATGGGAGACTTCTGACTGTAAAATTTCATCATTATTGTCATATCAAGATAGATGTAGTATTCTGATAATACAATGTACTATTCACAATGTAGATACTGACTGACATCACTACTTGTATGCGAAACATTATGTTTCCATCAAGTTTTTTTTTTTCTTATAAGTTTCCATCCTTCGTAAACACGTCACTGTTTGCTGTTAGATATAAGAAATTCGCATTAAGGAGGGGATGGGATGTATTTTCTAGGTTTGTTACCCTGTTTGAAAACCTATGTATATGACATGTTATATCTCTTTTTTTTTCCGGGGGGGGGGGGGGGGTTACCATACTTCGGTTTGGACTGTGTCACAGCAATCATACACATGTTTATATTTGAGACGCAGCGCATGCTTTGGAATAGGATTTGAAATAGAAATTATGATTATTAAATTTCTACGCGCGACAGCCTACCGATCACAAGTCGTTTTGGGACACACCCAACACATACTGTAGTTGCTAGGTTATCAAACTCACTCGAAACACAGTCATCCCATGAGCGGGCGTCAAGCAGGGCTCACCCCATGAAGGTATCCCTCTAGCGATTCCCAGTTCGTGCACAGCGCAAAGTTCGGGGTAGAATTAGGTCAGTCGGGGACCCATGCTGTACTTTATCGTTTTGTAGTACTTCTGTGCGTTTATTTATTTATTTATTTATCATTCATTCATTTATTCATGTATTATGGAACATTCGTTTTTAATCAGTTCCTGGATAAAGTATGACATTTTGAGAAGGGAAAAAGAGAAGCACCCAATAACTATTTCGATTGACACGGTATGTAATTTTTACAACAGCAATCCCAGCGTGTCAAGTTGTAATCTTTAGAGTGAAATAAAATTATTTATTTTCATTCCACAGCTACAAGATTGACTTATAATCATTACTGGAAGAGATCTTTTACGGCTGGACATGGTACTAAGGCCAAGTAAAAAAAGAAACCAGTTTCTCGTCCTCGCGCGCATCGATTTTGGCCGCCGCATCGATTTTTTTACTATTTACTATTTTCAAAATGGCGCTGAAAATACCAAGAAATTCATAATTCTCTTCCCAGCCCGCTCCCCGCCCGCATCGATTTTCAGTTGCCGCATCGACTTTTTTGATATTTACTATTTTTTCGGCCGCCGAAAAGAAAAATCAGCAATTCACCTACCAATCGTGATGTCTTATTTCTAATTACGCCTTGCGTCCTATACTTAGCTGTAGTACAGCTGTAGCTTCTGTAGTGCGTATGTAATAACGCACGCATTTCACACTGCGAGCTCGGCAAGAAGGAATGACCCACAAAGCAGTTGAACTGTAGTTGGTGCATGGGCGGGCCTGGGCTGTGATGTACAGCGCACTCGGTACGTCGTGATGTAGACAGGACGTTGAGCACCTTCTGTACATTTCTCTCGTGCTGTTGCCTGCTTCATGTGCTGCTAGATTGATTGCGCAATGTAACCACAAACCCCGTTATAACGAGATCCGTGGGACCGGCGATATTACCTCGTTATAACCGGTACCTCGTTATAACCATACTCATTAAAAACAAAGAAAAACATAAGCATGACGTCATATACCCATCAATGAAACTTAAACATATCCTTTGCGTTGTTATTACACAATTATTGAGCGTTATTATTGAGAGAATAAAGGGAGATTTTGTGAATTAGACGAAGAAATAGAGGCTGAAATGATAAGTTAATTCTTTACTGTAATTCTTGTTTGTTAAGCTTTTTCTAAACACCAGCGCAAATATGGGGGCAAATATATACTGTAGAGTAACATACAGGCCTTGTTTACCGTAACTTGCTAGCAGGGGCGTCACCAGCTTTTTTTCAAGGGGGGTGCGTTTTGACACTAAATGTTTACGATATTTTTTGGACAGTCATTTGGAATATAGGAAGCTCTCAATCCCTAGACTTTTACTGTTTTTTGAGGGAAACCAAGCGGGGAAGGGGCACCGGCGTAGCTAGGATTTCATTTTTTTTTTTTTTTTTTTGGGGGGGGGGAGGGGGGGGGGGGTTAGTATGCGAGGGAGCGAGCAAGGGTGGGGGGAGCGTGTGGAAGTGCCGGAGGGGGTTGTACCCCCTATAAATGGATTATGGAATGACGGTAGTGAAACGACAAATTACTGGCAGCGATATCAGAAGAATGGCATAACGACTACATGCGAGCAAGGGGAGCGAGTGAGCTTGAAAATTTTGACATTTTACAGTCCAAAAACTGCCGTTATATAGCCATATTTTAGTGCTTTGTACATTAAGGGGGGGGGGGGGGGCGCACCGGGCGCAACTGCTGGCAGTTACTGGCAGCAACATCAGGAGAATTGCATAACAATTAAATGCGAGCGAGCGAGCGAGCGAGCTTGAAAATTTTGACATTTTACTGTCCAAAAACTGCCGTTTGTAGCCATATTTATTTGCTTTGGAAATTAAGGGGGGCACACCGGGTCCAACTGCTGGGAATTACTGGCAGCAACATCAGGTGAATGGCATAGCAATTATATATATAAATAATAATAATAATAATAATAATAATAATAATAATAATAATAATAATAATAATAATAATAATAATAATAATAATAAGTACAGCATTTGTAATGCGCCTTCGATCTAGTATCCTATTCTGAGGCGCAGAGGGACGTAATTATGAAAACAATAGCATACATCGTAGTCATAATTGTACATAAGAAGGTTGAAAAAGAAGAAAGAGATAGGTAGAGATATACACACCAATGAACAATTCGTTGAAAATTCAATCGAAACAAGATGCGAACATATGTGATTTCAAAAGCTTTTTAAATGTTTCAATGGTCTCTGCTGATCGGATCCTCAGTGGAAGAGCGTTCCAGAGAGATGGGGCTGCAGAAACAAAGGCTTTTTCTCCGAGAGTCGAGATTGTTCTTTTAACTGTTAATTGTTTACTATTACATGAACGGAGATTTCTGCCAGGGACGTATTCTGAAACAAGGTTTTGCAAATATTTTGGAGCTGAAGAATGTACTGCTTTCCATGTATGAAGAAGAATTTTAAACTCTATCCTCTTGGATACTGGTAGCCAGTGAAGATTTTTTAGAACTGGGGTAATGCTGGAGAAGCGAGATGTTCCACTGAGGACCCGAGCAGCAGAGTTCTGAGCACGCTGTAGTTTGGCCAGTTGGTAAGATGAAGCCTTGAACAATAATGCATTTCCATAATCAATAGGAGACAAAACATACGAATGAATAACAGAGGCTGCAACTTTGTTTGATAAGGATTTTCTGATACTGTGAATATTGCGTAGTTGCAAATATACAGATCGACATGTGTTTGTGACGTGTGTCGCCATTGACATTTCAGGGTCAAAATAAACTCCAAGATTCCTACAATTTGACACAGATTGTACATTGACACATCCAATTTGTAATGACTGACTACGGACCTTTGCTGCCAGATGTTTTGATGCAATTATCATAAATTCACTTTTGTCATCATTCAGTTTGAGTTTGTTCCGTATCGAGTTCCGTATATATTGTTCCGTATATATAAATGCGAGCAAGCGAAGAGAGCGAGCTTGAAAATTTTGACATTTTACAGTCCAAAAACCGCCATTTGGAGCCATATTTTTTCGCTTTGAAAATAAAGGAGGGGTGGGGGGCGCAACGGGCGCAACTGCCGGCAATTACTAGCAGCAACATCAGGAGAATTGCATAACAATTAAATGCGAGCGAGCGAGCGAGCGAGCTTGAAAATTTTGACATTTTACAGTAAAAAAACGAACAAACTGCCGTTTGTATAGCTATATTTCTTCGCTTTAGAATCTAAGGGGGCGCATCGGGCGCAACTGCTGGCAAATACTGGCAGCAATATCAGGAGAGCATAATGATTACATTCGAGCGAACGAGCGAGCGAGCTTGAAAATTTTGACATTTTACAGTCCCAAAACTGCCATTTGTAGCCATATTTTTTTGCTTTGGAAATTAAGGGGGGCGCACCGGGCGCAACTGCTGGCACTTACTGGCAGCAACATCAGGTGAATGGCATAACAATTAAATGCGAGCGAGCGAAGAGAGCGAGCTTGAAAATTTTGACATTTTACAGTCCCAAAACTGCCATTTGGAGCCATATTTTTTCGCTTTGGAAATAAAGGAGGGGGGGGGGGGGCGTACCGGGCGCAACTGCTGGCAATGACTGGCAGCAACATCAGGTGAATGGCATAACAATTAAATGAGAGCGAGCGAAGAGAGCGAGCTTGAAAATTTTTACATTTTACAGTCCCAAAACTGCCATTTGGAGCCATATTTTTCGCTTTCGAAATAAAGGGGGGGGGCGCACCGAGCTCAACTGCCGGCAATTACTGGCAGCAACATCAGGAGAATTGCGTAACAATTAAATGCGAGCGAGCGAGCGAGCGAGCTTGAAAATTTTGACATTTTACAGTAAAAAACAAACAAACTGCCGTTTGTATAGCTATATTTCTTCGCTTTAGAATCTAAGGGGGCGCATCGGGCGCAACTGCTGGCAAATACTGGCAGCAATATCAGGAGAGCATAATGATTGCATTCGAGCGAGCGGAACGAGCGAGCTTGAAAATTTTACATTTTACAGTCCAAAAACTGCCGTTCTTAGCCATATTTTTCGCTTTGGAAATTAAGGGGGAGGGGCACCGGGCGGAACTGCTGGCAATTACTGGCAGCAATATCAGGTGAATTGCATAACAACTAATGCGAGCGAGCGAAGAGAGCGAGCTTGAAAATTTTGCATTTTACAGTCCAAAAACTGCCGTTCTTAGCCATATTTTTTCGCTTTGGAAATTTGGGGCGGGGGGCGCACCGGGCGCAACTGCCGGCAATTACTGGCAGCAACTTCAGGAGAATGGCATTATGACTAAATGCGAGCGAGAGGAGCGAGCGAGCTTGAAAATTTTGACATTTTACTGTCCAAAAACTGCCGTTTGCAGCTATTTTATTATTTTTTTTTCGCTTTGGAAATTAAAGGGGGGGGGGGGGACGCCCGGTGCGCCCCTCCCCCTGGATCCGCCACTGGTAGTCCAGGGTGTGGGTTTATGTTCATGACTGGGGGAGGTATCATGACCAGCGAGGTGGCGTCGAAGTGACCAAGCGGGGAATGGTGTCCAAAGTCTGCACTTTAGAGCATCCCCTAAACTAATTGTGCGTGTTTGTTTGTGTGTGTGTATCATATACATGGAAAAATTAGCCCAGGTCAAGTCTTTTTATTGGCAATGCAAGACATCTTTACGTAGACTAGTATGTAAAGCAACACTGCAAAATGCAATGATCTAGCTTTGATATAACGAAGCGTAAGGTACAAAGGTGTACACTCTACATCACACTGCGCAACATTGTAGCGACTCTTCGTTCGGATGTACTGAGTACACTGCGCACATCCTGCTTGTATATGCAGAATGCCAACCAGGAATCACAATCTTTTGTCGGGTCCGGGCTTTTTGAACAATGTTTCACACTATATACCTATTTAATTATGGTTAAAAGAAATCATAGAAAAATATCTTATTTCTGGATCACCCTTTCATTCAAAAGCAGTTTACTAACACTTGAACTACTATTTCGGTAAATCTTTTTTTTTTTTTTTTTTTTACCAGCGGATTGGGAGTGGGGCGCACCCCCCCCCCCCCTCCGTAGTTACGCCACTGCTTTTGGGTGAAATAATTGGACAGATTCTAACAAAAAAGTAAGAAAATCTTTTCATCGCGGGAATTATGATTATGTGGGGTGGGGCAAATGGTGCGCTTGCCTTCCAATATTTTTATGGGGGCAACATTTTTGTTTTCTTTCAAAAGCAAGAAAATCTTCTCATTATAAAATCAGTGCTGCCAGAACCAGGGGTGCGAATTGTTTTTGCCGACGATTTTCTTTTGTGTGTGTGTGTGTATGTGTGTGTGTGTGTGTGTGTGTGTCCATGGTGCAAAATATAAAAAAAGATAGAAAAGAATAATTATTTAGCGTCCGGCGTTGAGGTCGCTCGCAGATTGTTTTTTTTTTTTTTTTTTTTTTTTTTTAGGATCTGAAGGGGGGTGCGTTCGCACCCAACGCACCCCCCCTGGTGACGCCCATGGCTAGGTATTTTTACGCTGTTGGTGCCCAGCGGGAATGCGATGATTTCATGAATCATTTCGTCTGTAATCTTGTACACATGTGTAATGTATGATCGTTGCGCCCAAATGGATTAAAAATGCGTTCTTTATTTTCTTCCGAAAATCTCCTCGCGTTTTGTACGACCGTTCTTGAAAATATGTGACAGGATTGAATGTGGGAGGTTGTCATCCTGTTTACGCAAATCTGTACCAGATCTATTCAAACTAATAAATGCGTTTGTTTCTTTTTCTGATTTAGGTTAACATGCGTCATTCAACTTTTTTTTTACGCTACTGTCACCTGGCGAGATCGCGATGATTTCAGAGTAACATACGTGCGTTGTTTACCGCTAACTTGCGAGGTATTTTACGCTGTTGGTGCCCAGCGGGAATTCGCTAATTTCATGAATCATTTGGGTGTAATTTTATATAATGTATGACCGTTGCGCTCGAAGGGATTAAAAATGCGTTCTTTATTTTCTTCCGAAAATCTCTTCGCGTTTTGTACATCCGTTCTTGAACTGTTGAATGTGTTTGAGTCTATTTCCGAGCACCGATTAAGTAGGTTAACATGCGTTATTCAACAATTTTTACGCTACTGTCACCCGGCGAGATCGCGATGATTTCATTCATTATTTCGGCTTTAATCATACTCACTCATATTTTAATTATCATTCGTTAAATGATAATGAACACATCCAGATCTATTCAAACTAATACATGCGTTTGTTTCTTTTTCCGAGCACCGATTAATATAGGTTAACATGCGTTATTCAACTATTTTTACTCTACTGTCACCTGGCAGGATCGCGATGATTTCACTAATTATTTCTGCTTTGATCATACACACTCATATTTTAATTATCATTTGTTAAATGATAATGAACAAATCCAGATCTGTTCAAACTAATAAATGCGTTTGCTTCTTTTTCTGAACACCGATTAAGTATATAGGTTAACATGCGTTACTCAACTATTTTAACGCTACTGTCACCCGGCGGGATCGGGGCGATGATTTTATTATTTCGCCTTTAATCATCCAAACTCATATTTGCTCAAAACCAGCAAAAGAACTGGAAGTCGGAACTAAAATTGGAAAGGATATAATGATGAGTTGCACACGCATTCCAATTGTCCGTTTTTGGTCAAATTTTATTGTCGCTACATGAAAAGTTTTTGAATGCGTTATCTATTTTTTTCTCGTTGCGCTGTGGTCTGACCTCATATCACGCACGCGTTTCTCGCGAAAAAGAAAACCGAATGATTATGTTTAATAATTAGTAGGAACATCGGAAGGTGTTACTGTGTCTTATCGCGTGATTAAGAAGAAAACATGGAAGGAACGGTTCTCTGCAAAACGGGAAAAGACGTGGATAGCGAGATTTCGGTTTCCAATGTTTCATTTGTCGCGTGTTTGAAAGCGGCAATTTGGTCAAGAAATGGAACCTCGTTGTATCCGATCAAATTGTTTATGTTTTTCTTTATCATGATTTACCGAAATTGTCCTCGTTATAACCGGAATCTCGTTATAACCGAACACGTCATAACCGATTCTTTCTGCCATTACACGCAAAGGAAAACGGGACCGACGCGATCACCTCGTTATAATTAAGCGGTTCCTCGTTTAACCGAACTCGTTATAACGGGGTTTCCCTGTAGTAGAGGAGACCAGCCAGCCAGCATAGCATGCGTTCTGGAGCTGGAAAAAAAAAATCGTGGAGTGATGGAGAGAACCGATCTCAAGCGCACGTGTGCACAGCGAACGGCTTTAAATAGTGAATAAAATACCCGGTAGTATTCAACTGGTTCGTATTCTGTCTTTCAGTAAAAAGGAAATCAGGTGGTTGTTTCACAGGGTTGACAATTGGCAGTATACTGTCTGCGGCATTTTAAATCCTTGAGCGAATAAGTTTTCATATGAGAAAAGATCTAACTCAGTAAGTTTGTGTTGTGTTGACAGGCAAAAATAATGCTATGCATTTCCAGAGATAATGGTTGGATTCATAGGTTCAACAAGTGATGCATAAATGTGTATATTTTATGTTAAAAAAACGTGTTTTTTTTCCATACCCTTGATATGACTGAATGAATACAGTCACAGTGTAGTTAAATTGGTATACTTGTCATGCATAAACAGCAATATACGCAGATTTGGTATTAATTGTGCATCACTCAAATGATAAGTGGTTTATATCACAATATTCACACATATTACTTTCATTTTGACAATCCTCGAAAAAATAGTAAGATATCAAATAGTAAGGACCTCCCTCATCGCCTTGCTCAAAAAACCCGGACGAGAAACTACTTTCTTTTTTTACTTGGCCTAAATCATCTTGAGGTCAAGACAGGCGTATTACAAATTTTTCATTTTCAACACCGGGTACTTGTAATTTCATTTTATAGCTCTCTCAGGGTGGGATATATTATGTTCACCATGAGAGTGGCGGATTCACTCTAAGAGTATAAAAAAACCCACAAAGCAGGTAAACAGAGGAATAACCACATTGGTAACATTAAGTTTTATGTCCTTTTTTACGTCGCCGTATATTATGTCACCTTAGACTTGACGAGCTATTTTGAGCTGGAAATCAAACAAGATCTGTGAACTTTCACTTACTCTCCCCCTCTCTCCATTTTTGTATGTCATCTCTATGTGTTTCTCGTCTCAGAAAAGGAAAAAAAAAATAAAAGTTCATCTACCTTAGCATGATCCCCTCACGCATCGTGTGTACCTCTTTGCAAATCATGAATCAAGCAAGACCAGGTTAAAACATATTTGGTCGTTAAAATGCAACTGAGAAATGTCATCTTTCCTCGGTTCCTTTGCTCGCTACTGTCAATCATTAAAGAGGGATGTACCATGTGTACGACGTGGAATAACAGCAGAAAAAACGGATGTGATAAAAAACAAACTAACAATAAGATAGTCTTTGGTTTGGGACGGTATTGGTAGATTTACTAAAAACACGTAAAATGTGAATCTTAATTAAAAAGAGGCTATTCCCCATTTTCAACGGGACGTAGACCACAAAAGCGAAGTCAAACAAGGAGAACTATTGGAAGTTACATTAGATTCCGACCAAAAGAAAACAATTAATGGCAAGCAATGATAATGAATTGATTGTTTTTCATTGTCTTTGAGTGTTTTCATTTCTACAATATTTTTGTCTTACTAACACATTTATCGTATTTGACTTGCGGTATGTGCCATTACAGTAATTACACAGTTTTGTTATGTTTGCATTTTTTAAGAATTCACTTCATCCACGTTGATTCCTGTATACTAGTCTCGTATCTTTTTAAAAGTGTATAATGTGTGTGGGTGAGTGTGTGTGTGGGTGTGTGTGTGTCTGGTTGTGTGTGTTTAAGGTGTGTGTGGTTGTGTGTGTGTGTGTTAAGGCGTGTGTGGGTGTGTGTGTTATATATTATATTTTTTTTATAATACAATAATTTTTATTTAGAAATATATCATTTTTAGATCTAGGTCGGAGGGAAAAATTCCTACTTTGGAGGAAATTTGTAAAAGAATAATAAGTTTTCGGGATGAAGAAAAAGAAATTGCTATAAAAAGAAATAAGTTGGGATTACATTTGCTGAAATGGGAAAATGTTTCTGAAACGAGAGCTTAAATATTGTTTTGTTTTCTTTTTCTTTTTATTAGTACAGTGTAGTTATCAATGGTGAAGGCAATATAATGTGTCATTGGCCGCGCGCGGGGAGGGATAAGTTTTTGGTGGTGTAAAAGTTATAGGATTTTGTCCGCAGCTAGGAGTTTGATGAGTTTTGTTTGGTGAATTTGAATGGGTATTTGGAGCGGTATTTGGGTGCGGGCGGACGATGCTTTTCTGCATACGGCCATTACACGCTTGTATGTTGTATGTATTAATCAACATTTGGAAGTCGTTTTCATTAGGAAGGAAGGTGGTATCGCTTCGGGTGTGTTTTGTGTGTGGGGTGTATGTGTGTATGTGCGTTGTTGGTGTTGGTGTGTATGTGTGTTGGTGTTTGGGGTGTATGTGTGTGGTGGTTGTGGATGTATGTGTTTGGGGTTGTGGTGGGGGTGTGGGATAGGTTTGAGTGCATCGGGGTTGGTGGGGGATGGGGATTTGATTTCAATGAAATGATTTCATTCTAGTTTTGTATAACGTATTTTTGTTGCTTTTTTATGTATATACCCTTGTATATATATACCCTTACATACTCGATTTATAATCGAGTTGTTATGTTGAAGAGAGATGATTGGCAGTATAAGTATACCATAGTCAAAGATATACATATATATATACATTTTTTTTTTGTACATGTCAATACTTTCTCGTGAAGAAATGGTCAGTAGGATTGATTTATAATCGAGTTGTTATGTTTGAAGGGAGATGATGGGCAGTATAAGTTGGTAATGGATTTGTCTTTTGAATGGCATTTGTACCGTTTTTATGTTCATGTTACACCCAGAATGGGTTGATTTATGATTGATTTTAATGAAATCAATAATTTTTTGAAAACAAAAAAGTTACACTTGTACGTGATTTTTATGAAGCCTATTGTTTTCCAGTGTTTATCATGTAATTATGCACAGGGTTCCCTGGAAAGCAGTTGAGAAACTGAGGAGACTACCCTGTTTGAATATGACGGAATAAATGTAAACGAATAAAATAGAATAAGTGTTGGCAATACAATGATCAAAGCAAAGAAAGAAACAAAGAAACAAACAAATAAACCAACCAAAACCTCGTAATTGCATTTTCCCTATATGAATTGAATTCAATCTAAGTTTGACAATATCAAAGCGTTCTGCCTAATACGGAGGTATAGATGGCGATGCATGTGAAAACAAAAACCCTCAACAGAAATCTTATCACAAGGGATTAAAAAAACATCAAAATCCAGCAAGTTCGACCCGTCTCCTTGTTGCTGTTCATCCAAAAGTCATGTAAGCACGGGTTATTCCAAACCCAATTTCAACTTCTAATCTAAACATCTACACGTTCATTTGCATACTACTTCACATAGTAGGGTTCGGCTGTTTCATCTTTGCTTCACTGATTCAGACAATGCCATAGTTTTTAGTTGAATTAAATCACAAATACTTCTTAACTTTGCCCCATTTCAATTCTTGAGTTTTACGATCGTAATTTCCTGTCATTTTATAACTGATCTCTTCTGTAAATACGTATCAATGCGTTAGATGACCACAGTAAAAACGTGGCAAAAAGCACCAATGAATGTCTCGATTAGCTCTGTTTGATGATAACGGACTTTGTGCCAGCCTTTAATAAGAGGAAAGAGCATCTCAATTCGATTTATATGAGCAAAACGTGATAAAATGTGCTCCGGGACTTTGACGTACGCTGCGCCGTTTTACGAAGTGATCGGATGACGGGCGGAATATAGTGACACTTGCTCTCGTATTACGCCTCACGACAGCTTCTTGACATTCTCAGTCCAAACAATTATTGTTTATCGCGACATAAAATGACGGGGGTTCCAGTCCACTTTCTGTCAAAAAACAAAGGGAAAAAAATGGCCGGGAGAATGTGACACCTTTAAATCTTTGACATTTACCGGATTCATCAATCATGCTGCTTCGTTGTTGACATAGGGGGTTGTGTTAAGGAAATACATGAACATATCGAACAAAGAAAATATACCCACGATCATGTTCTGATTTGTGAATATGTGTACTTGTGGCCTTAAGTCTCTTTACAATGTTTTGCATTAAGGAATACAACAATTTTGGAATCCCACAGCAATTAAATTTTTGTAAGGCCGCAAAGGAATAAGAACTGCTCGCTCAGGAAGAGTCAAAAAATAGATGAGAAAAGAGGAGGGGAAGAAGAAGAAGAAGATGAGGAGGAATGAGAGGAGAAGGAAGAAGAGGAGGAGGAGGAGGATGCAGAGGACGAGGAAAAAGGTAATAAGTTCGTTAAGCATGACACACAAACATATAACGCCTCTATAAAGTTGCTCATATCAATCTGGCTAATTATGATAAAAAAAGTCAGCATATTGTAATCTAAAGAATACTGTTTTCATGTACGTCAATGAATTGTTATGAGTGAATAGACATTGATAGAATTTATTCATCATGTATTTATTAGCAAATATTTATTCATTTATCTATACATCTAGAATTCTGTGTTTGCCTTTGGACATATCTTATCTCAAGTGGCTTGAATATCTGCCACGGGCATTCAGATGGGACCACGTTTCGAGAGGTGTCGCTATTCAATTCGCTATAAAGCAAAACTTCAAAGATCACGCCCGATCTGGAATCGTACCTATCAGGCCAGGTGAGAGGGAGGAGGAGGGGGGGGGGGGTGGTGGGTGTTAACACATTTATAGCAATGGCGGATAGGGGGGGGGGGTCTCGCTTATAGAATAAAAGAAATGAAAAGAAAAAAAGGCGGCGCGTGGGCAACCTTTATTTCTGCTTGCTTGTCAATCGATGAAACCCGGAAGCGGCACTAGAAATACTTTTTTGCCCCCTCCCCCTTTTACGGAATTTCTGGATCCGCCCCTGTTATAGCATCTTTAATTATGTAAAAACCAAAGAACAATCGGATCATGTATATGTGACGAAGGAAGCCTTTTCCAATTTCGAGGATTTTACTTTCCGAATGAATAAATAAAATGATGGATTAAATATATTTGCTTTTTTAATGATGTATGCTTCTTTGCTACTTTGAAAGATGAGAAACCTGAAACTTTCATTTCTTGAGTCGCACTCTAAATACTTCGCAATACTCAATAAACTTTCAATATATTCCTGGTAAATCGCACTCTCCCTGTTTTAAAGTCTCATGGCCGTAAGTGGGAACTTGTGATGCTTACTATACAAAAGTATTTATAGGAAATCTGTTGGCATTCTCTTGGGATCACAAACTTCTTAATTCTAAACAATCAATTGTACTCTGCCTGTATGCTGTTGGAAAGCTAGTCATCTGGTACAAAACAGCGTTGGGTGTAGAGTTTAAATAATATGCGACGTCTAACTTTCGTTCTTTGTGTGTTTGCCCTTATCGTGGAATGTGAAAGGAAAGCACACAAGTGTTTCCTTTGCTCAAAACTTATCCTAAGGAATAAGGCCAGTGTGGAAAACGGTGTAGGTAAATAAAACCTTAATATTTATTCCGGAGCTTATCAAATACTCGTTTGGGATTAGGCAAGAATTCAGGTTTTTGTGTGTAAGTGTTTTTTTTTCTATCTTCCTACTTTGCATTTTTTGGTCCGAGGTTTGAAGCGTATAGGAGTATACGTGAAGTATTTTGTGGGTAGAACCAAGGAGGTATGAGAGAACCACGAAAACAACTGTCGTCCGGTATCGCACATGTGCTCTCTAGCTTTGACAGCCAGTCGTATGGCAACTGTGACGCATTTGAAATGTAATGCAATCTGATATGTGTGTGTGTGTGTGTGTGTGTGTGTGTGCGCGTGTGTGTGTGTATGTGTGTGTGTGCGTGAGTGTGTGCGTATACGTGTGTGTGTGGGAGAGTTTGCTTGTGGCATGATGAATCACGAGCAAGAGTGTCTTGAAACATTCGCGCTACTGTCCAAAACAGGACAGATGACGGCACCTGTACAAGTGTACTTGCTTTCAAAGTCACATGTTGCCAGTTTGTGGCACAAGATTTCATTTGACACTGATCTTATATGAATTCCTATCACATTCCACATGTCAAAAAGTATTCTTGCCTCAGACACCTTAAAAATGTACCGAAGTGCAAAGTACACAAACCCTAAACTCGATAATAATGCAAAAAGAGAGAAAGCGAAAGCCAAAACGTATTTTAACTCATGGCATTGCATTACTTCATGCGTTTCTAGAAAGGGATTGCAAATGGACAATCATCCCAATTTCCACCTGTTTCGGTCTATGTGACGCTCGAGAATCACCGTTTACGTTACAAGGAGGGAACGTTTGTTAAGGTCTTAAAGTGTAACCCGGTCTTAAAGTGTAACTCGGTGCCTACGCTTCTGAAAATGTGTCTCGCATATAGAGCGCCACCTGTGGTTTTGGATAAGTTTGTAGGCCAGTTCTTTCTGTCGTCTGCTCACACACCATCCGTGGTTTTGAGTACGTTATCAGCCAGTTCTTTCCGTCTTCCGCTCGCTTGCTATAAGAATTGCACTTTGAAAGTTTCGAAAATGAATTGCAGAGTATTGTTATTGTGGTGTTTGTTCCTGTTTACATCGCTATTTGAGTGTCAGTGTCAACCACGTCCAGGCAGAAAATCAGATGATGATGGCGAAGAAAGGCTCGGCGAATGGCAAGAAGATGGACAGTCATTTGCGTGTCGAGGCAGTGGTGATGCTGGCATTCCAACTGCAGTATTTCAAATCCAACCTACTCGGCGTTAGCATTCCAGACTCATTTTTTTTTTTTGTACTTGTTGTAGTAGTGTGTGATGATATAAAAAGCAATGGATTGTACATAGGACTATAATCATATCGATGAATGTTCAACTTGAGTTGTTTTCAGTTGCCAAATAACCTCTGTGACTTGGAAGTCATTCTGACTGGGACTGTAGCAAGTCTCCCAATCTTGCCATTTCTGATGTATACATGCATGTATAATATGTTAATTACATTCCAGCTATTCCACTGCCAGTTGACCTATTCAGCATTCTGGTATTCCAAGCTGTAGTATTGTATTTGTTGTAGTAGTGTGTGACGGTATCTAAATAAACTAATAATCTGTTGCATTAAGTTACCAAAGCATCCTCCATGAAAAGTTTTCTATTTAAACATTTGTTAAATATCTACTTTGGAGAGTCATTGTACCTGGGAGTGTGACAAGGTTTCAATCTTGCCATTTCTATAGTCATTTATTTCACGATTTCACGGGTATTTCAGCTTTTTATCAGCAAGTATTTGTTTATTCATATAATTCCTTTTTTATTTGATGCATTAGTGTGCAAAAATATTGTATGTAAATGTTCACTGTTACCATTAGACACAAGCAAATTCGGAATTTGTAATAGGCTGGGTTTTTGCTCTTTTTGTTCTCAGTGTCTTAATAAATATTCGCTAAAGATATTTTCTCAGCTTTTGAGTAATCATAATGGAATCTTACACATTAGAGCCTTTGAGGGCAGATTTAGAAACATATAATATGCATTGCATTGTCGAAAAGGGCATTATCAGTGATGGCATATGACGCAATATACTGTCGATGTGTAATTCAAAAGAATAGTGTGGTAATCCTCCCCTCCCAAACAATGCTCAGGAGGGGACTGAAATGGGCTCCATAACATACGTGTGTGCAATGTTTCCCTTGAACTATCAAAGTAGATTATTGCACACTGTAAAACGTACATACACATGTATTGTCACTCTGAGGTGACCAACCTTATTTATGTATGATGCACGTCATGTCAAGATACATTTTTTATTGCTCGGAAAGGATTTGGTATACTGTGCAGTGTGCATAAGCGACTGTCAGCAGAATCACATTATATTTTGAAAGCTTACCAACTCATTTATATCAGAACTTTTATATTTGCCATGGTTTTAGAATAGAAAAATTACATTTATTTTGCATGCCTATATTTCAACATGTCATAAATAAAGAAATATTATAATTTTCTTCCCTACTTACGAGATTCCGTCATTATAATATGAAGTGCGCTTATTTCTTAAGAGGCGTTATATAGATGAAGAGGTGGATGACAGATGAGGAGATGACGGATTAAATAGCACTGAAAGGGGGGGGGGTGGAATGACAGGTATGTGTGCAAACCATCATACTGGCAACCTAAATTTAAGAAGTGAAAATTGCCATCTTTTCACAATTTGGTTTGGTAGCTAATCTATGTATAACCATGGAGCTACTAGTAGCTCCATGGTACAACTTGATATATGTGAGTGTCTCGTGTCAGTGTGTTGTTAACGCGTGATGTGCGAGTGTCTTGTATGACTTTAAGCAGCAATATGATACTTGTAGATGTTAAAACCTCTACAATAGTATTTGATATACCAAGCAACTTTTGCTTATCATAGTGACTTGTAAAATGTTTGTACACTTAATAATCACAATAGGGATGATCATTTCTGTATGCAGGATATTTTGTGGGGTGTTTTCGAGAACAATCATGTGCAATAAACCGCACATTACGTGGAGCAGATACCAATATGTAGGCCTACACGTCAGGTCCTATGTGAGCAGTTCTTTTCATATCATTTATTGTTGTTTCTGTTTCGTATAATGTATCAACAAACACCTTCGAAAACATACTTATTTGTTCACCATTAATCATGGCTAATTTTGCAAATGAGAAATAAGGAAATCATCAAGAAAGAAAGCAGAGATAAAATAAAAAGAAAAGTGAAAGCATGGGGAATGAAGTTTGCATTTCCAGATAAAATTGTGGATTTTACCATACAAGCAGTAGATACCTCACCGATCAGAAAAAAAAAAGAAAGACAATAAAAATGATGAAATCACTTTCCTTCGCTGCATCAGTGGCCACCATCTGGGGTTTCAAAGTGAAAAACCACAGAGGACCTTCCTCATTTTGGGATGTAAAACAGTCAGGAATGTGCTATAGGCAAAAATTGAGCAAATAAAAGTCCACAAAAAAAGAGTTACAAGCCAGCAAAACCGTTACATTGTTTATGTAACAATACAGTGTTAGGTGTTGAATTACTCTGGGGATGCTACCTGCCATGTAAAGTAAAAAATCTTTTCAAGAAGATGTCAAAAATATGAACATTACGCCGCCCTCCTCCTCCCCCGCCCCCATCCGACATAGCAAATAAAAAGAAATCAGTCATACATTCACCTTCTAATATAGCATTGCATCAGCTCTGTTACTTCTGGTTCTGGAGAAGATTTGGGTGTATTTTGTTCAAACAGTCCCGTATGTTGAGGTCTTTGGATTTGGTGCCCCTTCAAACAAAGTGGGATTCCTTTACCCAGGGATGCTATCTCCCAAATTTAAGTTTAGTTGAGATGTATATGTCATGATTATATTTTTCAAGAAGATGCTAGAAATGTGAAAATTCCACCTCCCCCTACCATGGACACACCTGGATACCGCCATAATCTAACATGAATCTTCTAACTCAACTATACTATTTGCCTAGCTCTATCATTTGGTTCTTATTACATTGTATTGAAGAAGGTATACAAAAAAAATCCATAATTTCTTATGTAATTATTTGCACATTAATTTTGGTAATGCAACATATTTTGATAATAGAATCATTGTGCACATTCATTCTTTTTTTCCCTTTAAATCATGTACATGGTAATCTGATATTTTCTGAGATTTCGCTGAACGCTGAAAATGATTTTGATTCACAATTTATAGCAAAATATGTTGAAGAAAAATTAATAAATCTTACAAACAAAATAAGAAATACATTATGAAAAAAAAAACGTAATTGTTCTACTTATCGTTGATTTTGCTCTTTTTTCTTCATTTTGTTCTTTTTCTTTTAATGTATCAAACCTATAGCTCATGTCTGCATTCCCCTTCCTATTATATTATGAAGTACAGGCATATTGTCCGTGCTCGTATGTCTCGAGATGTGGTGTGCTGCGTTGTATAGTAACTATTTTCATTCCTTAGTTCTTTGTGCAAAAAAAAAAGAAGTTTGTTTCCTTTCTTTTCCTCTCTCCAGTTGCCCTCTAATCTATTTCTTTAGAAAGGTTATACTCTGAGGAGTACATGTCAAGCTATTGCTTTCTAGTGAACTCCTACGTTCTTCATTACGTGTTATTAATCTGTAATAGTTTGACATGAATTTTATCATTTCGTTGGTGACAAGGTAAGGTCCTTTGCCTTTAAGTAGTTTGTATTCTTTAAAGATTTCATTTATATCATGTTGAAGAACAAGTTAATTCAATTGAATTGAATTGAAATGAACGTGCTTGATGATGACAAATGTATTATTTATCATGATATACCGCTAGTGTGCAGGCACACACCCTTGTTGGTCGTAAATGAGTCTGCACCACAGGACCACTGGCACTGAGCCTCTCTCCCATGGGAGATTGGCACAACGAAATATGTGCTCGACCGCTGCATACGCATCGCTCGACACATTTTCAGAAGCCTAGGCATCGAGTTACACTTTAAGACCGGGTTACACTTTAAGACCGTAACAAACGTTTACCTCTGAATACTCAAGTATCGCAGAATGTGTGTTATTTGTTGACAAAACTGCGATGGGTGAGCGTATCGTGCCTAGCACTATGTATAGGTTAAAGCATACATGATGAAACCAGTATGGGACTCCGAAGTAACTAGAGCAGATACAAGGATAACAACAGCGGCTCTAAAAGGTTGTCCTTTCTATTTCGAGACGTTGAAAAAGAGAAAATGTCTGGAAACGAGAAAGTAAACTGCGATCCTAGAGATCTTTGTTTCACAGTAAATACTCATGTTGGCCTTACGTAACATGACGCACATTGAAGTATGCGTAGGACATCTCGTCAACTATGCATCAGTGCCACTTGTTTGAAGTCCCACTTCAAACAAGCGTCTGCATGTTGTAACACAGACGTAAGGAGGTGGCAGAAAAATTCAGTCGGTGGCTGTGTGCTGATAGCCTTTTCTTTTTGTCAGACGACGTGAAGAAAGCTATAGGAGAGCTAAGAATAGTGTGTCGTCAAGATGAGTAACATATTTGGACAAATTATTACACCTGTGGTCCTGCTTTTATTAATGCAATTATAGTTTATGTATGCGCTTCACGACAAAGGTTATTTCCTCACAACCGAAAGCTTGGTTAAAGCTTGCTCGATATCACAATGAAGTTCTTGAATTGAAACTACTAATTGGTGGAACCTGGGAAAACTAGTGAGGTTGGTAAGGTGAACCTATTTCAAGTAAATACGGTCAAACCTGACTCAGAGACCACCTGCCATTAACAACAGTCCCCCGAGATAAAAGCCATTTTAAAGACCCTGTGTATGAATTCATATTTGATACCCGAACATTTATATTCATACTAGAATTGAGATATCCAACAGCGTGGGATTGACTTTAATATTTGAATTAGGACATTAATCTATTTCTTTACACTGTAATCATTCAGTTGCCATCATGATGTACATTGTCATCTAATTCTCGAATGTTTAGACCCCAGCTATTATTCAAATACACAATAGTCAGACCTGTCTATAGGCCATCCAAGGGAGACGAAAAAGTGGCCGCTAAAGACAGGGTCTTTAACATGACCTTGTTTTTAGTGGTCGTATACGGCAGGTAGCCGCTAAGACAGGTTTGACTTTATGGGTCATTTACTTGTTTTACAGACGTCCCATGCATCCCACTACGTCACTTTTTGCACTATAAGAGGTCTGCATCATTGGCCACAACAACCAATATTTCCTTCATGTCAGCTGGGAGACATTCCAACGATGAGAAAAAGCGGATTCAAGTAATATGAAGTTTCAACTTATGCTGTTCTTATGGCAAATGAGGTCAATCCGAATGATTATTTCATTCCGCTACGTTCTCAGAACTCTGGTCTTCTTGTCATATCCCCAGGTTTCACACAAAGTGTGTGTGTGTGTGTGTGTGTGTGTGTGCGCGCGCGCGCGTGTGTGTGTGTGTGTGTGTGTGTGTATGGTTTGTGGGGGTGACGAACTTTTGCTTACGCTGGGTCTTCTTTATGGAACTCATCACTCCCTCAATTCATTAAGAATAGTAATTCTGTTGAAGTATTTAAGAATAATCTCAAGAAGTATTTGTTTGATTTAGCTTATAATGATTGGTCAGCATTGTTTCATATACCGGATATGTCCTGTACTGTTTCACTTTGTCATTTTCTTTGTCTTATGTTCCTGTATGCATACCTGATTCATATCTTGCACATGGTTGTGCCTAGAGCATGTAGAGCATTTAATTATCATGACTATTAGATAGATTTGGCGCCTAGAAGTCCCATATATTAGTAATGATATTATAATCATTATTACTGTTATCATTATTTTTTTTCGTGTTTTCTTTTGTATGAGAAAAGAGAATGGACAAACACTTTATCTGCCTCAGTGAGACCATGACAACATTTGTAAATATCCATATAATTCAGTTTATGTTTACGTTTCATATGAAATTATTGATAATATTCATAGATATACGATATATATATGAAAAAGTATTTGCGTATATCTTACCTCCACCATTTCTGTAGCAAAAGTAAGGAAACCTCCAGACGTTCGCTAAGTCAACGGAAAACCCGATGACCGAGAGCAGGAAATCAATCTTCCTCCCCCAAGTCTCCCTTTCCTCCTCCTCCTCCTCCTCCGCCTTTTCAGGAAGTCCGTCGTCATCGTCCTTTTCGTTTCTGTAGATGATGCCGTCCTCCTCGGGACGATTTCGGTCCTCTAGCTCAACCTCGACCACCTTCTTGTTCTTCCTGTCGAGGAGCTTGGCTGAGGACGGATCGACGTGTATCGCATACCCGTCCTTTTTGATATTGTTATTGTGCATGACGAGGTCGTGGTTGACCACCGGAAGGGCGTCGGTGTCCTCAGGTTTGACAATGTGCACCGATATGGCTTTCTCGTCCTCCTCGAGGTCAACTGTCGGATTGTCGATGCCGACGTCGACCACCGCCGCCGGATTGTTGAGCGTAAGCGATGATTTCGGTGTCCTACTTCCATCGGCGAAGTCCTCCGTGAGAGGAACGCCGTTGGCAACCGGTGAGGCATCCATGGTTGGTGGCCGTCGGACCTGGAGAAATAGACCTTCCAAGGAGATGGATGGAACAGAGAGAAAAGGAGTAAGTGAGAGGTATCCACTGCGTGGCTAGGAGCTCTTGCAGAAATGTAATGAAAAAGACCTCCTTGCTCTTTTTATTCAAAGTGCCCCTCCCTCGGGCAACAACAGAAGTGAAAGTGGGTTCCTGATCGGGTGGACGCTGATGTAGTGTGCCGTGCGTGCGCCTGTGCTTATTTACGCTGATGTGTGGTGTGGCGTGCACGTGCGTCGCTCTGACTGAAGGTGCAAGCGAGAGTGCGTTTTCAGTCGTGCATCATGATGGTATTTCTAGTAGGCCTATACCTTACACTACCAAGGATTGAGATTTAGATTATAAATCTGAGATTTATAGATTATTACGTCTTTCTTGCAGAAGTTTCATAGCCACCTTTGAACCTTTGAGGATGTAGAATAATCTCCACCCATTTAGGTTATGTTTAATGTTTCCAAGTCGATAGGAGGACAACCAATACACTTTCTCAGAACTCGAAATCAAGAAAATACGCGATTCATTTTATTTTATTCAAATTTTCGATTCATTCGAGATCGTTCTGACAGTGTCACTCGAGGTATTCTGTCGTAAATTTGTTATTGTGTTGAGTTGTGTTTCAAGTTCTTTATCGATGAAGCAATGCCGAGTGCGAAACGAGAAGACAACGACCCCGTTGGGATCTATTCGCGAAAAATAAAATATGAGCATAATAATCGTTGTATGCAGCAGTTAGTTAATGCACTGTCGAGCAATCTTGAAAGAAGTTAATAACATAAGTTATGTTTGCTTTGGTCTTAATAGGGAGGTGTTTATCAATTTCCACCTCCCTGGTCTAAATACATGTGTTTTTATCATTTACAGACTCCTGTATGAATGATACTGATGTTATGATGAAAGTCGTGAGTAAAGGGAACATGGAAACGCCAGAGCATTTTTTTTTTCATTTTCGCTTCCCTCACTTCTTTTAAGTTGGTGTTTTCAGGAGACGACTAATAACTTTCAGAGCGTATCCTGGCATATTTCTTGAGCTGTTCGTATATATCGCCCAGTGTTTGAATACGTATGATAAATGGGTAGATACTCCTGTATGAATATTGTTTTCTGTATCAAATGTGGTAAATACCCCTTAAAGAGCAATAACTTTGATGTTAGCACTGGTTTGGGTTTAATTTGGGGGAATAACTATTAATCTAATGTCGAATGAACTTGAATGGTATAAAGGCTTTCAGATTTTGCGAGTAGTCATGCTGTGTCTCTCCTTGAGTATATCGGCGATGAGCATGGCCGGCGCAGCCGTGGGGGCCGTGGGGGCTCGGGCCCCCACACTTTTTGTGCACCATACAAAGGAATACATAAGGTGTCATCTCTTTGGGCCCCCACACTTTTTTTAACCCGGAAGTACGTAAGTGCATGCACTAAAATAGAAATAGATAGGGATCTTGAAGTATGGCGGCGGTAAGGTTATGTTTTTTCTCTGAAGACCTTTTCTTTTTGCCTGTCAGCTGAAGAAACCCGGAAGTGGACGGGTAGAGATGAGCTGAGGACCTTTTTTTTTTTGCTTGTCAGCTGAAGAAACCCGGAAGTGGACGGGGAGAAGAGATGAGCCTTTTTTTTTTTGCTTGTTAGCTCATGAAACCCGGAAGTGGGCCCCCACACTTTTGAAAACACTGCGCCGGCCCTGATGAGTTGCACACTCTCTTTAAACATTAAACGTTGAATAAACTGGATTTGTTTGTTTCTTTGTTTGTATTTAATAGGACTACACCTTCACGGGATTATGACGCATTCCCACGTAACGTTCATGATCGGGAAGACTAAACATGGATGCATTTGTTTCTGGTAGCTCGTAATTTCTTTCACAGCGATATCTACTTTAGAGGGTGTGTACAGTTCTGGTTGAGGTGAGGATCTAGCTTTTAACGTTTTGCGAGATATTCAGAAATCACTCTATGAGATGTCAAAGAGCATGCAATTCTAAGGGGTACCAAAAGTTTATTAATTGATAAAAATCGGTTTTGAAATGGCCGAGATATCCAAAAACAAGGTGAACACAGAGATCCTAATAAAAGGCGTGGCCTGTCGCCTTTTATAATTATCACTTTTTTGGATATCTCAGCCATTTGAAAACCAATTTTCATCAAATAAACGTTGAATCCTTCTTAAAATTACATGTTCTTTCATATTTCATAAGAGGTTTCTCATTATCTCACTTAGGAATGTTCAAAACGTGAATCCCCACCTCAACCAGTACTGTACAGTCCCTTTATTATTAACGTACAGACTTGTAGAACACTCTTTTGGAACCCACCAAAAGGGGAACAAATGTTTGTCGAAGTGAAACATATAGGTCCTACAGCCATCGCGCAAATTCGGCTCTGTTGGCTCTCGAACATTGACCACAGTATAATGTCAGCCGCAAAACTTCGATAGCTGGGTTTTACGCGAGGAAGATTGACGCATGGCAAATATCAGGCGGCGTGCAGAGCCGACCACGCTAGACTTTGGTCCTAGTAAAAGAAGAAACAAAAAAATGAATGACCGGGTGTGTCGCTGTTGAGTATACACCGCGTATGATATCACAAGAATATGCTAGAATGTAAATGTGAAGTTACACAGCACAGCGATGCGTAACTATAATTATGTGGAACATCCGGTATCAATGTTTGGTGGTTGTCCTGTGTTTTTATGTGATGATGATATCAGGCTCGTGAGTGCGCTAACTAATTTCATCCTCATTCTCATCCAGATTTAGATTAAGATAACACCAATTCGTTTTTGCATGGCAGGACTTTCCCTTATTCTTAATCAGTTAACAACCCCCAGCCACGCTTATATAGCTTTCCGAAAGTCCTGCATGAAAGTATATCAAAAATGAAGTAAAGTAACAGGATCCACTGCCGTATACGCCAGTGTGGTCGATCTTGAGAAAATGTGTCCGAATCAATTCCCGATAAGCACATTCCCTCGATCAAGCAAACATATATTTCAGTCTTGTTCTTTTTATCCAGGGGTAAACAGGAACAATTACTGCTCATGTAGAAATAACCATGTTTGATTGATCGTGCAGCTACAGAGCATTGAAAAGGATAGGTCTATTGTGGGGAAACTGGTAATTGGTCATGCATGTTAGATTATAGGGGAATATGATCGTTCAAGACAAACTATGTGTTATCTCAACCAGGGATCTTCATAAATACGTAATTTCGGTGAATGCCAATGCAATTCATTCAACGCCCCCATTTCAAAAGATATTGTTGATGGCTGTGTCGCTGAATTCATAAGTATAGATTGAATTGACTCTGATCACTCGGTATGTTTCTTGTCATTTTGGTGTTGTGTGGGAGGTTTGCTTGCTCAAATTGATATCTTCTACGATCATTATATTTTTGATAAACTCTCAACATTTATAGCGAAGGGTGTCGTCGACGATACAAAATTTTAAACCTTTGGTTATGTTGTATTGACAATGAAATGCAGAAAAAAAAATGAACGAGACTGAACTGAACCTACCTAATCAAAATCAGCGATTCTTAGATCATTATAATCCAATATTTTAGATTTCCGGTTACGACACTATAAGTGAAAATCTTTCACATATCATGTGATTGCAGTGAAAAAAAAAATGCCATGAAGACAAAGATTTATTACCCTTTATGATAACTGATTCATAAATACAAATCAAAGAAAAAACATCCAACAAGGAACTCACTCGTAGGGCCTACAACATGATAGCTCACTGACTTATTGGTTATGTAGCTCATTGAAATTTACGATTTCAAGTATTTGAGGTGTTTCTTTTATTTTGTATCTCTGTGAATTTCCATAATCTGCAAAATTTTCTCCTGCTTGATTTAATTATGTATACTGTAGGTTGGATCTTGCACCATGCATAAAGTGCCTATTTTGGGATTACGCCTACGTTTGCTCGTTGCAGTGGAAAACCAACCATTTCAAACATTGCCACATTGATATTCAAACATACTTGCGGTTTGCCATTATGACGTAGACGTGACGTGGGCTAGGGCTAAAGGCCAAGACTGCATGGTGTTTGCAAGTATTTAGAGATTCAATGCGAAGCAATGAAGTACACAATCAAATTAGAAAAATTGAGTGTTTTGTCGCATTTAGCGTTCAAGAAGGAACTACGCTCGAGTCTCAGTGCGGCGTAGGAAATGCACTCATCCAAAGTTTCGCTCATTATGAAAAGTTCAGTGGGTACACGTGACCATGGAAATCATTGTTAGAAACTGTCTTCACCCAGGCTACCTCCGAAAAGCTCTTATTTCTGGAGAATCTTACGTGTTTACTTGATTGGTACCAAGCTTATTGCTACCAAGCACTTCGTTTTCTGCACTAGAAATTCGGTAAATGCCATCCCCAATGAGTTTGAACCATGATAATTATGCTGATTCTCTAGCAAATCACTTGATTCATTCTCTTTTGTTCCTCTTAAAATACCAACCAAACAACAAAGCCCAACAAACTTTTGAAATAACGCGACAGAATAGTGAAGAATATTACTTCAACCATGACCATAATTCACTGTACTTCACGTATAGTGTTTACTTCTTTAGCAGCAAAGTTGCTTATTTGATATTCCAAAAACAACAAACAAACAAACAAACAAAAAAAAAACAATCAAACAACAAAATGCTATGTGCAAGAAAGTGTGCATCATATCGTAAACATACAAAATATGTATTTTTCATTCTGCATTTTGTTTTCACAAAGACAAAAACGAATTATGTACAATTCTCTTTACATTATCTTCCACCAAGGATGAAATTGTAGCCTTTTGGAATAGCCTTTACGGAACATAGATTTAACCAAAATTCCGGTAATATTTATAAATTTTGAATGGACCGTCTGAGTACCTTCAAACTTCACTAACGTGTTCTTCCATTTTTTTTTAATTTCTGTACATGTATTCACTGAATATACATGTTAACAATATGTTTTGGGGTAATCAAAACCCCCTTTAGACCCGTGGAAAAATTCATTGGTCGATAGACCCATGTCAGGCATATGATGAGAGAGCCGTTTTATTTCGTGAGTGCGAGCTGTTTATTGCCATTGACAAGTAGGTATATGCATTTATAGATAATCACTGCAGAGCGCTAATCAATAACCTCTGAAATACCACGTGCTCCACGTGACGTAATACGCGGTATCCCTTTGTTTTTGCTGAGCGGGCTTTTCGTAAACACACATGCACTAAACTCCACTATACGTCAAGAGTGGCAAAAAAAGTCTACAGACAGCAAATAAAAGGATGGCTACAGACTCATGACATAAATTTAAAATCATACATTAATCGAAGTATCATGACATTAAATTGCTTGAGTACCAATCATGACGGACGAAATAAACGCCAAATGTGTCCACACTTCCACAAGGTGTGAAGTTGGAAAAAAAACAGAAGAAGACGCAAGAACATAAGCGTAAAGCGAAGACAATGTTACAACGCTTTCAGAAGTGGTCCGAGGGACAACATTCGAAACGCCTTGTCGCAATCTAATTACCACCAAACCAACTCACTTGACAAGCGCCATGATGATCCTGTGTGACAGCACGAACTCGACAAATCCAAAATCAGGGGAGAGTATGTTTCTGATGGAACGGAAATCACTCTGCTGGAGGTGTGAGAAACACCAAGATATAGATTGAAACTTCACTCTATTTTATATATTCCGATACAACCAAATGAGGCGCTACCTCAGTCGAAGGCTACTTTGCCTATGTTTGGCCCGCTCTATGAAATATCGCTTAATTAATATCGCATACGCTAGTCTCTTTCCTAGTCCTTTTTTTCTCACCCTCTCACCTTCTTTCTCTCCATTTCCTTCTATCTCTTTCTTTCCAAATGTACCAATCGGAGGAACAGATCGCATAAATCATGTTGACTCCACTTCAAATTGTGTACAGAACTCGATAACGGCGGGACTATCGGAATGCTGTAAATCTGAACTTTGTACTTTTCTCACAACGTCTGGATAAGGAGGCTCGATAAAACTAGAAAAATTGAAATGTATGTTTAATCGAATGAGAATGGTAAGTCTACAAGCACAAGAACGGGTGCTCTCCTGCACGCATAAACAAACACACGTTTAAAGTATTTGCATACCGTTCATCCCAAACATTGGGAGATTGATTATTATGTTATTGGGGCAATGTCGGAAGAAGCAGGCGTGCATTTTCCATAATTATACGCTGTATTATATCATAAGAAAAATTTCCTTTTAGTGATGTGGTAAAGCACACTTGTGCTATTTGTCCAGTAGAGAAATAAAAAAAAAAAAAAAAAAAAACATCATGTTGATACATATCGATGTTTTATATGAATAAGTGTGACTGTGTAGTGATGATTATGTTATATCACTGTCGTTCCAACAACTACATTCGTATTTGCTTGTTAAAGCAAGGGAGCTATAGTGGGGTTAAATCATGCACAAGAAGATGATATTATGCATTTTATCACTTGGTGGGGATAAAACTAAAAAGTGATACAGGGCACGAAAGATGATTGGGCACCGAAATATTCGCAGAAGATTAACTGGTAAAATGGGGGGGGGGAGATGCAAGAAATTGGAATAAAGGAGAAGAGAATAGAAACCATTGATGAGAATGCTGGAGAAGAAGATAGAAGAGAAGAGAAAGATATAGAGGGAGAGAACGAAAGGAGAGAAAACGGGGGGGGGGGGGGGGGGAGATACATCCAGGAAGGAAGTGGCGAAGATAAAGCACCCAATATGAGGTTTGTGTTATGAGAAAATATCTTTTGGGAACAAAGGGAAGATGGCGACCTTGGAGCAAGTGAAGGCTTTCAAAATCGGTTGTTCGATTTTGTCTCGACACGCGCAATTAGAGATGTAAAAGCTGAAATGCGCCCACGGACATGATCTGGTGATTTTGTCAAAAAGTGCGTTAGTTATGTTCGAGGACGTTTTCGTCTGCCTATCCAGCTAGCATGACGTTTCCACTCGTCAAACATTCATTTTATTTCACCACCCATCACTGAGTTCACAGCTATGATTAAAGGTACTGCTTACCTTTGGGAGCAGTGATTAAAAAAAAATGATATCACATTTGATGCATGTCTGTAGGTCAGTTGTATCACAAAACATCCTACAACGCAAAGACTTTCCAATAGAGTCTAAAACATTACGAGATATCACAATTCTTCTCACTATACCATTTACTGTAGACGGTTTAGTCTAGAAAAATATTATAACCATTGTTCACATTTTGTATATTTAACAATACTTAACATTGATTATACTGATTCATGTTTTCACTTTGGCTGTTTCTATTTCTAACTCACATTTTAGAACTATTTTGAAGCATTTAAGTTGGGTTTTTTGTTTCATCTGCAAATGGTAAATAATGCCTTTAAGAAGGCAGCTTAGAGTTCACAACACTATCTTGAACGCTTACTCTGGGAGTCAAAAGTTCCAACGTTAGACGCAGCAACTGGGGACACGAAAACCCCCCACTGTTCATCGGTTTGACAAGTGTACTGATAAAAAAAGGAAATATTGCACAAACACATACCGGAGATATGGAGGGAAACATAACTGTGCCT
Source organism: Diadema antillarum (assembly GCF_040938485.1). Classification (NCBI taxonomy): domain Eukaryota; kingdom Metazoa; phylum Echinodermata; class Echinoidea; order Diadematoida; family Diadematidae; genus Diadema; species Diadema antillarum. The sequence continues at coordinate 129,022 of NW_027271407.1, read as the reverse complement.
TTTAATGATTTATGACCAAAATAAATCAATGCATAGATGACACATGACACAGTAATTATGACAAGGTATTTGACGTATATTGCCTTCTCAAGTGATTCGAGTGTGTTCTGACGTTAATACTTTTCGCCTGCTCCAGTAGTTCATTTTCTATCTTTGATTAAACTTGTTAAATGTGTTTATAGTGACTTCTCGTTCAGTCAATTAAAAGCAAAAACACAGCTGATGATATTTCTGCAGCTACAGCGATATTGTTGCCATTAAAAGGAGACATTTCGGATCGATCAAGCGATAAAAAACTATTCGCGCTTCCACTACATTTCTGGACATCAATGATTTTGAAGTTTTGAGTACAAGACCTACGCTGTGCCCAACTCAAAGAGTGAGCAACATTTTTTTATTCTACGTGTGATGGCGCTGTTCATTTATACCTTCGTATCTTTGCGCGGAAGACGAGTAACAAAAATGTGCTTCCCTCTTATCACTGTGCAAAATTTAGAATCTTTCTGTTCATTACATATAATGTGAGGATTATGTATTCACGATTTACGATTTATGTATACTACATGATGTGAAATTATGAAAATCGTCTGGAATGTCCCTGTAAATATAGATAACAAGTTTCTCATGCTTCAACTAGGTATCTTCCTGCATTTTTTAGGGCACTTCACAAAATACCCAAGACAAGACAATAAAGGGATTGTAAGGAATATCTCAGTGCCGTTTTTGTCTTAAGATATCTTCTTTTTACATACATTGAATGCAATAATATTACATGACATTAAAAAAGAAAGAAAAAGAAATTAACCAAAATGGCTTCCTTTGCTTTTGTAATGTTTCACGCACTTCACCCTTATCGACATTTTACAGGTGAAAATTTATATGTGCTTATTTCTGAAAATAACTCAACAGATATCTTTGTGACTCTCGACACTCAACGACGGAATACTTTATGACTACCGGTGACGTGTCTTTGACAAATTGGAACAATTCATTTGAGACAGTTAAAATCTTGATAACGCACGCCGTCGGGGCGCTTACAAAACTCCATGTAGATAGAAAGTTTCTCCTCAGCCCCAAAATTTACTACTAAACCAACGGAAGAATTGCCATACTATATGCGACACATTACTGTTACATTACCATAAAAAGAATGCTGTGTGATCGTGACCGGCACCTCCTCCCTCCTTCCCCCATTTGTTTCACTTGTGGCAGAGTTGTTCATACTTGTATAGCGCCCTCGTTGTCAAAGTTGTCGCTGGCATTGCTAAGCAATATCTCGCGTCTGCAGAAACGTCCAACACTATAACATTGATTTCGGTAGGGTGGTTTGCTTTGATCGATAAAACATTGTTTGATTATACTTTTGTTTCTCTTTTTTTTTTCTTCAATTTCGTGATTTGTGTCTTCAGTACTTTCTATTTTCTCGTCGGAAAACATGCATGGATTTCACAATTGCGAAGTGAAGACTTGTTGCCGCATTTTGTCAGAGGCGTAACATTATCAAACTGACTGACTGAGAAAGTTCATAGGGCCTGATTATTTGCCTGTGAAGATTGTATTGTGTTTTGATTCCTTAATAAAACAAAAAAAAAGAATAAAAGGGCCTCTTCTTGCATGAGATGCATAAAAAGTAATATAACAGCCAAATTAAGACATCTATAAACTGGGCTGTTGCTCAAACAAAAGCGAATATCATCACCCATCCATAAACATAGAAATCCCACCTAACTATTCTGGAAGCTTAATCAATGTAAAGCTTTGAGGTTGGAGTGAAAACATAGTTTTCGCGTGAATGCAGAACTGTCGATTTCTGCTTTGTGGAAGAACACAGGATTATGATGGGTAGTGACGAAAATGTATTAATTAACCCCCCAAAAAAGTTCGCTGAAAGTAGGCTACTCAGTCTCAGAGCTTACTCGATAGTGGTTACTGTGGTGATGTTTTACATTCCATTACTTCGATTATCGATTCATATCCGGACATAGCGGTATTCATAGCGCGCGAGAGTGCATCGCATGCAACTTGTTCGGCATACGATTCAACACTACAGTGGCCCGTTGCATAAAACTTACCGTTGAATTTCAATGGTAACTACCGTCAAAATTAGGCGTCACAGCCAATCAGCATCAAGGATTATAAAATTTACCGCTAATTTGAAGACTTACCGCTAGAAAGGAGCGGTAAGTCCAGCGGTAAGGGTTTTATGCAACAGGGCCCTGATCGATGCGATCATCATCGTACTAGTTGTCCTACGGTGACACAGCATTAATTTGCTCCTGCGACAGTTGCTCTGGTCTTATTTTCTCCAAGGACTTACGGTTAGGGTTAGGACTGTGATAGGGTTTTAGGTTTAGTTTCATGTGAGGATAAGGATTAGGGTTAGGGTTATGATTGTGGGTAAAATTTATGTTTGGCTTACCGTGCAGATATCACATTGGAGCAAATTGCCGTAGGAGCAAATATCATCGAACCGCGTTTTCCAACCCAACTACTAAAAAAAAAAAAGGAAAAAAAAAAGGGTGCTTTCGGAATGAAAGTCGGAATACCGACTTTTATCATTTCACTCTTTTGATCTCAAAATGCTACAACCATAATGCTCATAGAATAATAGAGCAATACAATGGAAATGAATGGCAGCCAATTAAGATGTAGCCTTTAATAAATGTTATGACTCGACACACGACTGGTATCTCTCTGTTCATTAAAAAAGAGTGGTCTAAAAGACACAGTGACGTTTCGTTGTCATGGCTTTCAATTCGGATTCACTTTCATCTCTGTGTGCGTGTGTGTGTGTGTCTGTCTGTATGTTCTGAATGTGCGTTATTTTTTGAATGCATCTTTGTTTGTTTGTGGGTTGTACATAGCTTTTATACTTGTTTATATTACATATACATCTCGTATATTTTTTTTTGACTGGGTAAACTTCCTGGTTTGTCCATGCATCCTTGACAAACTACGGATAACCATTCAGCACCTATATATTCTTTTAAATGCCATATAATTATATCAACTATAGTACCAATTAAAATAACCGCTTAATTTCGGGCTTGTTGACGGGGCAATAAGATTATCTGATGATTCTGAAGATATCCCTTTTATTTTGTTGGGGGGGGGGGGAATAAGATGAAGTATGTAGTATCAGCATACCATTTCCATGGCGCACGGCCAGAAGGTACACCCCTTGGTTCCGGTCGGCTACTTGGAGACGTTTCGGGACCAGGAATCGGAGCCCGCTGGAGGACCCGTCCTCTCCCGCTACTACCCCTGACATCCTCGCCTTCGTATCGCATCAGTTGTGGATCAAATACGATCGAGACCCGAGGACAACACGAAGATACGAAGGATCGAGGAGATCCGCGCAGCCATCAGCATCTTGTATCCTAGCGGCAACCTGCTAATCAATACATACGTGCAAATATCGCTAATCCACATGCGATAACCACGCAGACACAGCGACGACGCAGAATTTCAATATTCCAGCAGAAGAAGGCACATCTCAACGGAATGCTCCTGGAAAATAAAAACCTGCGTTGCTAAGCACCGGAGAGAGGGATATCCTAATTTCTTTGTAGACACAACTGTTTTTTGTTGTTTTTTTCTCTCTCTCCCATGTAGCTCTTATCGCTGGTAAAGGTAAACCGTTTGTCGAAGAACCACATGCCTGGAATAATATTCGACACTCCAAATCCGATCGGCGCTCGGTTTCAGCAATAATACCTTCGTGGTTGCAGCCAACCCGACAGGCACCAGAGGCTCGATTGTACCTCTCTCCTTCTCGGTCAATGATACTCGGATTTCTTTTGTGCTATTCAAGTGTTCGCTTTAGTTCCCTCATCATGAAACACCTCTGTTTACCTTAGCAGGTCCCAATATCCGATCCTTGCCTTGCATTGATTTTCCAATGAAAGGCACACGTCACATCGCATATTATACAGCACCACAACCTCCTGTGGAGGCATACCTGCAGCCTATGTCACAAAATGAGTGGAGGTATGGACAAAGGGTTCGGACCGACACATACATGGCTGACACAACAAAACTGAAAAAGAAGGGAACAAAAAGAGAAGCTGTGCCAAAGTTCAACCTGAAAACTCGGTCCACAATGGTAGAGAGTACACCGTAGGTTTGTGTGAGCCGATGGTTAGGGACTGTATAGTTTGACCACCTTTACGGAGCTACTAGCTGGCTCACCTCCCTGCATGGTTTGACCGCCTATCTCCCCGCATGTAGTGGCGGAGATCAATAATGGGCATCAAATCGTAAAAGTTATGGTGGATTAGATATTGCAGAATTCCAACTGAGAGCAGATAATGCGAACGTATTGAAGACGTATTGAAGGAGAACATTTGCATTACTTGCGATACAGTGACTGCACCGAACTCACATTGCAGGTGTATGTAACCTAGGGGTCTTTGACGCCAAAGTGTTAGGCGTATGCAGGTATGGAATAATTTACATCGAAAGACAGGAGTTCTTCTCTTTTTAATCCCTCAAAAGAAAAACAAAAAAGATTTGGTGAAATTATGAAGATACATCCCAGTGGTATACTTGTGAGATGATGTTATCACCTTACTTCATTTGCAATACGTGCTATGATTGATATCACTTTTCACCATAATGGAAACAGCCGAACATTCCTTAGAAATACCACCAAAATTCTCTCTGGTACGTTTGATTGTGTGATATTACTGGGTTCACTTCATCAAGTCCATCGATTACTTGATTGCTATGTTCAGCAGAATTTCTTCACTTCTCACATTGAAAAAAAAACCCACCCCATATACAACATAAATAAGTCCTACACGAATAAAATCCACCAAAAATGCACATCTTGCTAATCAGTATACCCTATCGTGACTAAAACCGTTCCTCATCGAAACGCTTTTTCTAGATAGGGGTCGTCGGTTCTCATGCTCGTCACTCGCGAAACTTCCTGATCGTCTTTTTATCTTCTTTCCTTCTGTTTAATTCCGAATTAAATCAAATCCGCAGACTTCTTTACACAAAGAGCAAAGTGAAAATCGGGCACTTTGATAGCCCGATTAAACAAAGTCGGACCAGTTTTAGAAGGACCGCAGAATAATCGCACTGCACACATAGTGCGTACAACAATGAGTCCATGTTGATACGCTTGTCATGAAATAATGTAGTTGTTGGTCTACATTTTTGTTGCCTCACTGAACCTTGTAACCATTTCGTCTAATGTGATTTGTCAAGTAATCCTTCCGCCATTTTACTGTTGCAACTATCATAGAGAAAATACGTACATCGTAATTGTCTTCTTTAGCCCTGTTAATACAGCGATCCGCGCCGTCGCTATCATCAGGTGCCCAATGAAAACATGAATTATTGCGACACTCCTCGTTGTTATGATAAACTCAAAAGACATGAGAAACACAAAAGCTGTAGATCACAGATGAAGGACGGCACGTTTCTCTATCTCCATCTATATACAGTACAACTGTGAAAAAGAAAATGTGCTGCATGCGGACTTATTATTGTTATTTTTTTCCTTTCTATTACAGTCACTATAGGCCTACGCTGTTCTTGTAAAGCGCATGTAATAAGATAGATGCTATCTGAATGATCCACATACATGCAAAATGGTAAATGGGTTAGTATACCTTCATACTACAGCTCGCTGTCACTAAGCAATCGGCAAATGCAGGCAGTAGGACATATACACATACATAATAGGATGACATGGGGGGGGGGGGGAGGGGGTACTGCGCTGTTAACGAGTCTCCGCGACTTTAGTTATAGTGGGAATGATGGCTAAGTTCATTTCAGCAGAAATATTCGCTTTTGTCCTCTTCATCTTTATCCCGAATCATCATCATCATCATCATCATCATCATCATCATCTATGGGCCCCACTGCTCTTCTTTTATCTCTCGTCCAACTGTTAGGCCTACTACTTGATAATGATAACTATAATTATGATGAGGGTAATGAATATGGAAATAATAATCAACATCTTCATAATGATTTAAAGGCGATGGCTAGTAACTGATCAGTGAGAATCAGTGGGAATGCTGGGGGATGATTGTTCCAATACTTGTGGGATTCATTTTAAGAGTACACTATATACCTATTGTTTTGTGAAAATTATTTGCTTCAAAATTGTCTCATATTCGAGTAATGTGCAGTTTAATGTTTCCGGGTTAGCATGCCTGTATATAACAGTGACAGGGCATTAAACTGCATATCACTTGAATATGAGACCGTTCTGAAGCAAATAATTTTCACACAACAATAGATATATGATGTACTCTTAAATGAATCCCACAAGAATTGGAACAATCATCCTCCAGCATTCCCACTGATTCCCACTGATCAGTTACTAGCCATCCCCTTTAATAACAATGGTAATAATTAAAAAATGCTGTAATAAAAGAATGACGTCAAATATGATATGGAGATGATGATACAATTTATTATTATCATCGTCAGCATCATTATCACCATCGCGTTGTCGTTATACCATTCTTATCATTATTATCATCTTCACAGATTATAACCATGATAAAATTACCAAATTAGAGACATTATTTTTAACTATTTCTGTTGAAACACAAACAATGTATCTTGGAAATATACAATAAAAAGATACAGCACGAAAACGACAAAAATGCCGTTGTTTTGGAGTTGATTGGTTAACAAGAAAATGATAACACTGATGATAACACTAATGATGAAATCAAACATGCATCCCAATTGGTACATGCAGGGCCTTCACCTTTCCACCAATCAAACTATATAGGGACATGAGATAGATATGGGCTGGATATCATTGAATTGTTTGCTTTCAAATGCTATCTGCTAGACCACAAGGCAAGATGGCAGCGATACGGGACGCCAGTTTAAGATGCATTGTGAAGAGATATATGAAGAGATGTTTTCTTAGCAAACAGTTTAACTTGTATGCAGAACTAAGCAAGAGAATGAATATAACGGCCTTGAAAGCCCATGTTAAATAAATCACGTTCAAGAAAGCATAATCGTTATGAACATTATCATTCTTTTTATTGGTTTATTAGCAGTCATCTTTACGACCAGTTTGTAACGTCTGTTAGTTGACATTGTATTATGGCAATGAACTTTGATAGAGTCGTTCATTTTTATATGTTTCTTTAGTGAAATAATAACATTTCTTTTTCTTAAGTATCATAACACGAAGTACAAAGTGGGCTAACACCTGAAACATAATAAGCGATATTGCCGTATCATCTGGTACAAACTTAGCTTGTGTGCAAAGAAAAAAAATGAGAGTTTTCTTATATTCATCGTGCAAATGTTGTTATGTGCATATTGTTATCGACAAGAACGCTTGTACTTTGGTATTCTAGGAGGTGAATATAGCAACACTGAACTGTTGTCTTAATAGATGATCCACATCGCTCGATCTGTACCAACATATCAAGTTTAGAAAACCTCCCCCCAAAAAACAACAAAATAGAATTTAATAAATTATAACAAACTAATGAACCAGAAAGGAGTCTTAAGACGTAACAATCCAACTAGATTATTAATCTATTTACATTCTTTCTTTCTTTTTTGATTGGGGGTGGGGGTGTGTGTTTCGATAAAGACTCTTTATTCAACAGATAAAGAAGAATTGAACTAAATGTTTTTGTGAAGAAAGAATGTACAATCATCTTATACATTATCTTCACTCAGGCTCAGCAAAGAAAAAAATTGCAAAAGACACGTGAGGAAAGCAATGTTATGACGTCATGTTGAACGTTCTTCCTTGTTTTCGGCAGAAACACACAGTGAGTCATCAAATGAGGCAAATGAACCACAGCTCCTAATTATCTCGATGTTTCAGACGATGACTTAATCGGTTGCCCTTTTTGAGTAAGTAACGCAGTTACATTATTGTGTTGTTTAGTACGGCCCTGCTGGTGCTGCCATGACGGTTGGTTTTGAACTATTTGCGTTGAGCTTCATTGGCATCGAAGACGTGGGACCTGAGAAGAGATTATTCGCCACCAAAGACTATGGACCAAAGCGACTTTGCATCATAAAACCAACGAAAGATAAACATTTTAGGTTAAGGCTGCAAGGATCGACTTCTGAAAGAAGAGATCTTTAACTTTATATGTTATGTGACAGCTAACTAATTTCATTTCATTTTCACTTCATGTCATTTTATTAGTTTTCTGTAAAATTAATGATACAAAATTATTACCCAATTACAATAACGATTTGTTCATGAAATAGATATCAAACTTTAGCATTATATGAATGAAATGTACGTATATCAAACATAAAAAACAACAACAATCAATAATATGTGGTGTGCAGGTATAAGCTGCTCCTCAAAATAGGGGATTTTAATCAAAGTAAATTATACATTCAACTAAAATTGACTTTGATGATAAGAGTGAAGTCAGACAAATGAGGATGGTTAAAGTTAAATTAAATTAAATTAAAACCAGAAATAATACAAGAATGTGATTGCGTTTCAAAATGCCACATACAGAGTATTTTCTTATAATAACCATACGCACATGTGCAAATTGTACGAGGTGATGATGATGTCATTATATCACAACACTCACACATTGGCGTCTACACAAAAACTCGCTGGGATCATAGTTTCTTGGGGAGGGGGGATGGAGGGGGGCTGATGATTTAGCAATTGCAACCTGTTCCTCCTAAAAGTGAAAGCTTTGTTATGACCAGACTGCAATTCTTCAAAGCAAAAGATGCACTTTATCTTTAAGGACATTTTAGTGACGCCTTGTGAACAGCTTAAAGGAAGTCTTGTGAGGTCATCCCACGAGCGACACTAGACACCCACGAGTCATACGACCCACAAACCAGACATTGCAACAACAACAAAAAAAAGGTCCATGAATCATACAGTATAGAAACTATAGACACCAAGAAAAAGGCCCAAGAGCTGGACACTAAAAGTAAAACAGGCCCATACATGAGCTAGACACTACAAGGCCCATGAACTCAACACACGGCAAAAGGGCCCACGAGTTCGACGCTATAGGTGCTTAAGACTTGAGATGTAGCCTAATGTCGAGTTCGTATGGGCCTTTTTTCGCCTAATGTCAAGTTCATGGGCCTTATTTGCTCCGTGTCTAGCCCGTGGACAGTGTAGCTCCTAGGCGTATGTTAGTTGATTTTGATCTCGTGGGCCTTGTTCACTCACTAGTGTCCAGCTCGTGGGCTGTATGGCTCGTGGGCTATTTGATTCGTGGGTGTCACGCACGTGACGTGCATCCATTCGCATAGTTACAACCAGATCATATCACTGATTTGTATCAAGACTACTTACTTGTTTTTAAAGAAACTGTTCTGTATTCACACCCCTCATTGGTGAAAAACGGAGACAGCCAATTTGAGACAAAAAAAAAAAAAAGATTCAACAAAAATTTCAATTCAGAAACTCAAAACTATACACTATTTAGTGATATGTTTCCAAACTTCGAACATAGATATGGGACCTCTGCCAGAAGTTATCTAATTCCACAAAATATTCAGCAAACAATAACGGTCCAAAAAAAGCATATTTTCATTCTCAGTGGAAAATCAACCCCGTGACTCTTTTTGCGTCACAATCGACAATGTGCAGGGCTTTTTATCATATTTACATGGAAGATGTCACGCCATGTAATTGTCCTGTCTGTTTTTCTAGGATTTTGATTATTCAAACATTGGCATCAAATACACCTACTAATACGATACTGCATTGCAATTCTGGCTCATAATTTCATGAACGTCCAGGCTGCAAGGATGCCAGCTGCATGGTTATCCTTGAATACCGGTTTTTATATGATCTTAAGACAAAATGAACGTTCTGCTTTTTGTCGCTTTAATTCTATATGATAACTGGGATGAGTTTCTTTCATTTCTTTTTTATGTATTGCGGTGGCTTGTAGATAATGATACCCTCAAGGTAAATGCATGTACATCAGTTTCCCGTAATCGAGAAGTTAGTGATATTAATCTTATTGTAGCAGCACTGTAGAGAGTCACGGGTTTTGGAGCTATATTCCCTGCAAAAAAAAAAGTGATAAGCACTTGTCACAAAAAGGCAATCCTTACTTAGAATTATATCCATATATTGATACCACGAGTCAGCCAACGACGGACAGAACAGAAAGGAAACAACAAAAACGCAATCATATTTTGATTTTAATGACATGTTTTCAAATTTCGAATACGGATATGGGATCTCTGCCAGAAGTATAATTCAGAAAAATATTTTACAAACCAAAACACAACCGAGAAGATGTAACTTCAGGCCCATTGGAAAACTAACCCCTGTGACTCTGTATGCGTGTCATGCGCAAAAAAAAAAAAAAGGCCTATGTCTTTTCATCGGAAGATGTCACGGCATTATATTTTTCTCTTTCTTTTTTTTTAAAAGGATTTTGATGATTTAGAAATTGGCAGCAAATACACCTGCTAATTCACTACTATTTCACTAATTCACAATTCTGGCTCATAATTTTATGAACGTTCGTAGGCTGCAGGGCACCAGCTGGTTATCCTTGAATACTGGTTTTTACGTGATCTTAAAACAAAATGAACGTTCTGCATGTCTTTTCATGGAGAATGTCACACCATGCTTGTCCTGTCATTGTCTTTATAAAATGATAGTGACTATTCAGATATTGATATCAAATATCCACTTATCTTCTGCTACATTTCAATGCATTCGTAGTGTATAATTTTATGAACGTTTATGCTACAAGGACGCAAGTTGATTAATATCCTTGAATAATGTACCGGTTGTTACGCGATCTTAAAATAAAAAGAACGTTTTGCATTTTATAGCTATACTCCTATCTGATACACTGGGACTTTTTTTTTCGTTTTTGTTTCTGTAGTTAACAGTTCGCTCCTAGATAAATGATTCCCTCACGGGAAAATCAGGGTACATCAGGTTCCCGTAATCGAGGGGTTAATGATATCGTATTCTGAAATACAAGCGCACTGACGTGCAGACACTAAAATATATAGAAAATGTGAAGTTTTCAATTTATATAATCTCTCTGTGTGTTTGGTCTGCTTTTCCCTCTGACGCTGTACGTGTCAGTAGATGCAAAGTTGGTAGGCTTCTTTTAGTAAAGGAGATTAATGTGCAAACCTATGGACTTACACAGAGACATGAATCCGTTTATCATTATATCGCAGACAGTAAATCACTAGAAAACTCATGCGTAACTAAACTTTTCTTTTTTGTTTTAAATGGAGGGTAACTACAACTCTAAAAGCAAAAACATCAAAAAGGAAAGTGTTTTAAAATCAGTGTAGATAATACTAATTTTCACTTACCTTATAGTTACTGTTTCCCGCTGGAGCTCAAAGTAAAATAACGCAAGCGACTTTCAAGCTTCGCATGGCTGAGGTTTGCTAGAAAGCGCTTGCAAGTTCATCAGCGTTTTCTGCTAACCATCTGAGAAAATACAATTGTAGGTCTAATATGGTTGGATGGACAACTGTAATGAAACCGAAGAAAATAACTCGACAAAGATAACTAATTCCACGCCTTACCTTCGATATGATGTTACTGTGTAGTCCTGTGACTGCAACGCCGTTTCTCTTACCAGGTCGCCACGCTGCAGCTGTAACGAAACTGATGAAACGCGCAGGCTCAAAGCGGCGTTAGCCGTCTCAGTGACGATATTCTAACTGGTGAAGATATCGACTGGTGAATACAGTATATCAACTGGTGAAGGAGGGGATAACTATGTAGTGGGGGAAGTACATAAGGGAGGGTGGGGTGCTCGAATATTATGTTGAGGACCGAGGTCGTGTAATGCTGCCAATTTCAGGGCCAGGCAAAGTCGAGTATGGCTACCCGTGGGAGTTGTTCGATCACTGATAATCAATGTATGTTATATATAAGGATGTCTGCTGACATTTCAAGTGCCACTGACACCTTGTCGGTAGCATGATATCTTTGTATTTTATTATTACCAGCAATCAAACAAACAAGCAAAAAAACAAAGAAAATATTGTGGGGGAAGGGTTTGGATGGTGTGTGTAGGTGGAATAGAAACGAAAAGATGTGAGATCTGTTTTCGTCGCCATCTCCTTACTCTTCCCTCCTATATTGACAGAATATACCAGATAATTAAGATATTGATATTCATATAGTATTATAATATTCATATTCATATGGTAAGAAAAGTGCAAAATTTATCTAGAGACGTATGACAAACTCAGCTAACCTGTTTCAACTCTTTATCCCGTGCAAGAATAGAGCAAGCTGTAGACAGTCGTGGATTCATGAAGGGAGTTGATTTATTGCTGAGTCTTTGTGAGAGCCTCAATGTGTGTAAATTACGTGGTTGTCTTTCCCAACACCCTTAGCTATGTAGATCCTATTGCAGCAAGGGGCTACATACACGTATGAACGTATAAGTGCGAAACGATTTCAAAAGAAATCTGAGACACTTAATAAACCGAGATAAACGTCTTTACGATGCTTACAAAACAAACGTTTCCAATCAGAAGAGATAAAAATGGAGTTTAACTCAATCATTCTCCCGCCGATCCGAGCTCTTAAATTGGGGATCTCAGTGCATAGCCTTCCCCTCTTATCGGTTTGAGGAGGATTTATTGGCAGAATAATAAGAGGCATAAGATAGGGCATCCCGTCCGTTTACCTTGGCTACCGAATTGTTCTAAAATATACGGACACGTTTAAGTGCCAGTTGTGTACATTTAACAATCACATAAATAGCACCAAGTTGGGAGACGTACACTTACACAGATTTAGAAGCGATTTATCACCCCATTTTTCGCTATCTTACATTTGTAGATTCTCAAGCTTTTCCCTCTCCTCGGCATAATGTAGAGAGAGAGAGAGAGAGGGGGGGGGGGGGGGGGAGATGCGTAAAACCCAAGATCAATGTTGGCTTTAATTTGCAGAAAACGTGCATACTGCCTAGTCTATGATAAAACTGTTTTTCTGTACATTCGACTGTGTTAGAATGATTTTCTCGCGATCAATATTCCCATTTTGCGAGTGTTAATTTGGTGCACTCCGATTGAAGATTACATGTGATAATAATTTCAAATGTGGTAAAAAAGTTGGATAGACAGTGTGGAAGCGAGACAAAAAGGACCCCCCCCCCCCCCCCCCCATCTACAAGCTTTCTTCAGCTGAAACTGACTAATTACTATAAAGTATCTACAATTAGGAAGGTTGGGATCTCCACCTGGAAGTCATTATGTAGCCCAAGATGACTGCAAACTAAAATGCTCAGTTCTAAGCGAATGGTAAGATGGTTCTGGCATAAGAAGCGGAAATGTCAAGCAACAAAAACATTCTTCAAGATCAACAACTTTCGGAGCACTGGGCCGACACCCGCCATGGTGCTCTAGCACAAAGGTGTACACAAAATAAATGAGTCATGGCTTCAATGGCATATATAAAAAAGAAAGATTGCTTTATTCAACATTCTCACTGTATGCCAACTATGACACTATGCCGTGTGTGGCGCAAAAAAAAAAAAAAAAGTTTAGATGATGGGATCAAAACAGAAACATACATAACAGTACCAATCACGTTCAATTCATGTACACAAAGGCCTACACTTGCATTCGTAGGCTTGCAGGGAATGATAGAACACATTCCAGACTTTAACCCATTGACAAGTCCCGAGAATACTTGGGCAGGTGTCTATGGGAAATGCATGTTATAGCAAAATCAGTATGCCCTCATTGGGTTAATAAGGGAGGAACCTACAGTAAAATCCCCATGTCATGGATAACTGATAAGGATTTTCATGACTAAAGCTAAACTCATGGCCCTATGTCTGCATGTACGTATGATGGACGACTACACTCGGTCGAATGTTATAACATGCATTTGCTCATCAATTAACTCCAAGATGTTGCAAAGAATGTGCAGATTTCTGGCCAGTACTGGAGAAGTGACGATGTGGTTACAAAGATGTTGACATCTTGTTCTACAAATCACACAAGAATGAACTCACTCAAACTGGCTATAACTTAACTGACATGAAAACAACTTTTTTTTTTTTCTTTTTTTCTGCATATTCAAAGAGTGAACCAAATGTAGCACAGGTACATAATCAATTCAGAATTTAATGGTGCTAGACAATTTACCCATAGCCAGTTATGCATAGCCAGTAATGGAACAGGTTGTACTCAACAGACTTTAATAGTGCGGGTGGTGAGCAGGTTGCAGCTGTATTAAGTGTGTGTAAATGATTTTATCACATTGCTGTCCAGCAGTACCAAAAAAAAAAAAAAAAAAAAAAAAAACGAAAGAGAAAAACAACACTTATATTTTGCTTCATATTTTCAATGTGTTCACATCCACTTGGAGATCGCATTGGCGACATTCAAAATAACGCATGTTGTGGAGGGATCAAAAGTGCTCCAAACAAAATCATGTTCTGTGAATGCGAGTTCTACTTGCAGGCTGCACAACAATTTCTCAAAGCAAGAAAAGAGCAAATAAAACCAAAGCATAATTTCACCTATTCGAACATAAACAACAACAAACCAAAAAAAAAAAAAAAAAAGAAAAAGAAAGAAAAGAAAAAAGTGTGAGCATGGTGGGAGAAAACAAACATAAAGCAACCCAACCAAACAATACATTTATCATCAGCATTTTCTGACTAAAGGTACCTTTAAGAACATGTACTTCACCTCCCAAGCATTCACTACTAGAATGCACTGACTTGTATAATCAGACTAATGCCAAGTCCCTTCCATCTGTCTTTCATCCCAATCAGTTTTAATAAAACAATTGACCCACCCATGCAAACCTAATGGGGACTTCTTGTATTGCAACTGAAATTTTGATGACATGGCAGCTTATTCAATTTGACACTCTCAGCTTGATCCATCAGTTTCAATCAACAACTTTATGATGTGTTCACATACACTGATGAGATACGCCTAACCTCTACGAGTTTTGTGAAAAAAAAAGTCTACAACACTCAACTTGTATTTTACACTTGATATTCTTATTCAGCAATCTAATCCATTTATCAATCTATTTATACATCTACTTATCTATTGCAAGGTTGGCTAAGGTTAAATACATCACGGGCCCCAAATACTGGTCAAACATTTAAGACACCTCTGCATTCCCTCCTAGACAGCACACAGCTCCAGGCTGCCAACATTCACACATCACATTGAGGGAGATTCCAAAGTAATATCATGGATATACCTTAAAGTGTCACATGCAACCCAGCAGACAAAAAAATAATCTGAGACTGTTATATTCGTTTGTCTGGACGTGATGGGGCGATCTTTCATCTTGTAAGAGAACCTCTGGCAGAATCAGGCATTCTTCTTTGGTCTTTCTGAGAAGTGCACTGAACTGGCACACACAGCAAACATGGGAAAAGTGATTGTCAGAAAAAAAGAAGAAGAGGAAGTTCATGTCCCCTCCCAATGGAAACAGACACTTCCACTGCTAACAGAACAATATAATGGTGATAAGAATAAAGAACAAAATATATGCGAGAAAGAAAGAAAAAAGGGGACAATGCAATCTCGTAAACAATTACATCCTGTACACTGGAGCTTTTGTACACAGTTAAGTATCTTGTGTAATGAGGGTTTAGTTAATTTCCTTTGTCATTGTTTCATTTTGTTTTCATTTGATATGGGGGGGGGGGAGGAGGGGGTAGAGTGGATATTCTGAGCTCCAGCACAAACATGTTTGGGTATGCTGGGTCTTTCAACTGCTGAGGGAATGCTGAAAGGATATTATAACTTATTCAGATGGTCAGGAAGGGAATACCTGGTTGCTTTATTGCTGTGAATGCACTGTGACAGACAGGGTCGTGGCACTCGGCAGTCCCATGCCGTGACCTGCACAAGAGTGGTGCTGATTGCTTCAAAAGGATGGAGCAGATCCAAATCAACTCATTGAGATTGTACACGTGACCAGGCATTTGTTTTGTTTGGCACGTAGTTTTGCTTATGACCGGTCATTAGTATAAAAGTATAATAACCTGCCATTAGCACTTTCACAAGATGGTGACCAGGGGAGATGTCATTATTTCATTTACTCCCTCATGAAGGTGATTTTAACAATGACAAGGATCTACTTCATCATTTCACAAAGCAGATAATACATATCATTATGTTCAGGCATTAGTATAATTACCCACACTTTGTACCTTCGAAGCACTCCAAACACCCTTGACTATAGCCTCAAGCATGTTAGACTGTTCCCAAGGTAGCTGTGTGGGTAATTCTCATTCATGCTCTTACTGATGTATATTGCTTCTTATACTCATGATGGGGTGCAGCTCATGGGAAAAAGAGAACACCTCTGAAACCATAAACCTTGTTTGAACAGGGTCTTCTAGACCACACCAAGTATCTGTAGATGTAATGATGTATGGATAGTGATCTCTTGGAATGTGAGCTACTGGAAGGGCGAACTGTGATTTTCATTTGCCAACTGTTGACCACAGCATTGCCCTTAATATTCATCAAATTGAAATGTCCTTCGCTGGGACCATATTCACAACATGCAAGTGACAAAAGAATTAGACATCCAAATGTAAAAGACCTGTTCAAGCAAATGCTACATGACAAAATATACACACAAATCTCCCCGAACTCCACAAATCATGACCTCTACATCAAATATCGTACAAATTGACACACATCTAACTCTCGAATGAGGTAAAACTGAATGCTTTCCACATACTTGAATGACATACCACTCATTTACAAACTTTTGCAGTGAAGGAAAATACAACAACATAACCCAGCAACAGAGAGTAGTACTCATTAGGAGAGTACAGATACATTTCAAACTCGTTCCTCTGATCTTGAAAAGAGAATTGATAATGCTGGTTCATGAGGCCAAAAATGTCTGACTTCAAGTGACCTCTTTTATCAAAACTTAAATGTGAAAATATGTTTATCTCTTCAATTAATACAAAAAACAATCCCTCATTAACATCTGTATGTTATTTTTGTCAACATACCACAGTATAGTGATTGAAAGGTTATTGGCTGTTCAAGAAGTTCTTTCTATGTAGAACAATTATGCTGTATGCTCTGCCAATGGTAACAAACAGAATTACTACTGGTCAAAAAACAATAATGCCACCATCCCCCTCCCCCTTAAAAACAAATAAACAAAACTCCCCAAAACAATAAACAAAAACAACCTGAATATGATGTTGAAAAATATGTCTGAAATGCAAATGATCAAATTAAACTACTATAGTCATCTGTTGATTTGTCATGAGTTCACAATTCTGGCTTTATTATTTTTTTTCTGGTAAATACTGATGAATTAAAAGGTGAGGTATGTGATCTTCCAGCACAGAAATGAAAATATCTGTTTTATGAATTCCAAAAGAAAACTATTAAACATGTACGTTGCACATGATACCCTGGCTGTTGAGAATGTTGCAACACCAGTGACATCTGTCCAAAAAAAAAAACACACAACAAAAATTACAGTAGTAATCACTATCAACTATTAGGGCACAAAAAAAAAAAAAAAAAAAAAAAAACACACACAGACAAACAAAAGAAAACAATGATGAGGCCTTTTTTGTTGCAGCTGCCTGACTAGCATGCATCTGATATTTTCTCCTCACAATATCCACATAACAATTTCTGGATTGTAGACACCAACTCTTTCTATTTTTGGCCGAGGAAAGGGAGAGAGGCTTTGGTGAAGTTTGTTCACCGCTGAATTGAGGTTTGGTTGTGTCAAGGTACACTGAGGACTGTGGTATGAACTTGCATGATGCTTGTTGCTTCCCCCTCTTTTTTTTAAACACACAAAAAATCTATACGTATAATTATTATTATTTTTTTTTCTGATGACTTTATGTGACTCAGATGCCACTTCATCAATCTTGGAGGAAAAAAAAAGAGCAAGCATAAAAATCTGTAGTATGTCCTGAGCTATGCCACACAAAGAGGCTACTACTGAATGGGTGTGAAAACGAATGATGATTCATGGCATAGGAAAAGAGTAATAACAATAATTATGTGACTGAGACAGTGGGTCTCAGTCACATAACCCCACTGGCTCTTTTTAAATGCCAATGAGATGTTGTGCTAGTTCTTCACATATTCTCAAATTCCAATGATCTTGTACACTCCTTAACACTTTCCAACATTTACCTTCGCAAAGTCAGCAACCTTATGCCTGTTCTTAACCCGTTGAAGACGAGTCCCGAGAATACTCGGGCAGGTGTCTGTGGGAAATGTGTGTTGTAGCAAAATCAGCCCATCCTCAACAGGTTAAAGTACTCTTCCTTGTTGGTGGCTCTCTTCAGCATGGCATCTATACCTTTAACCTTAACTTCCCAATCACATGATATACCTAGCCTTGGATGGACACTTTCATACTCAACCCTTCATGTGCTCTGAGTGGTAATTGACACAGAAACCCCCACACACTGTCCAACGTCCCTGGCACAGTAGTAAAGGGTAAAGACGTGACCAATCACCACGTAACCTGATTGAGCCACAGATGCTTGGGCCAAGAAAACAAGATACTGGCTAACTGCGTTACGGCTGAAAAACACAGAATTTGACACTTTGTTAAAAAATGGAGAATTTGATAGCTTTTCTACCTCCTGGCTAAATTTCAATGTCTCCCAGTGTGTTGAACACAATATTGTTTTTACTTTTCACTCGCTTTCCTTACTGTTTCTGTGATATTGCATTCGTTGCAACGGCTTTTGGAAATAAGTGGGACAAGTAATACAACATTGGAAAGCTAATAATCTACAAAAGGTACAAAAAACCTGAAGTCAGGGAAGGGACACCACATGACTTTATCGGGCCTGTGTGGTGCGAGTCACCAAATAGGCCAAACAATGACATTCTATTGTATATACATCACACTCATCTCTCAATATGTACATAATAGAGGGGTTATCCTAGGCACAACTGCGATAAAACTTTCATTAGCTACTAGAGGTCACCCTCCTCATCGTCTCCTGCCCCTGCTGCGACTTCGGCTGCGCCTGTCTCGGCTGCGCGACCGGTAGCGGGCCCCCCGTGGCCGCTCCCGTTCCCGCTCCTTCTCCCCCCGCCGGTCCCGCTGCATCTCACGGCGCTCCTCCTCCTCTTGGAGTTTGCGTTGCTGGGCCCTCTCCTCCCGACGCTGGTCTCGCTGGGCCCGCTGCTTCTCTCTCTCAACGATCTGCACACGATTGACAAAGAGAAACCCCCACACAAAATAAATAAAGTGTGTGGTGTGGATTCTATAAAGAAAAATGAGCTTCTAACCCTTTTACATTAAAAAAATAAACTGTACACAAATTATGCAAGATTGACCATAATTCTTTCACTAAATTTCTTGTATATACACTGTAATAATTCTGGATACAGCTTTAGGAAGACAGAGTATGGGATATATGTACCACCTTTGCAATTGACTGCCCAAGCACTTGCGCTCTCACGCCACTGACACCATTGCAACAATCTACACTGTAATCTCTTGCAAGTTCTCCTGCAAGTCTAGCCAATCCCCATGACTCTTTCTCTAGCTAGTGGCAGTCACTGAGATATACGATTGAACATTACATAGTACATCTGCCAGTAAAACAGCTCTTAACCCTGATGATCTGAAGAAAAAAAGGAAAGAAATACAACTACTAGACATGCATGCATTACCCTGTAACATTCGCAGGTAGCAGTGTACAAATGTACATTGCTCGCAGTACAATGAATTTAGGAAGCAGAAATAGTATAACATGAATGCTCTTACGAATTCTGAGTTGTGTTGAGCATTTCAGATTTTGGTCATGCCCATTACAATTTAGTTGCTGGCAGAACCCCCCTCCAAAAAAAAAAATAGAAAAAAAAAGAGAAAGAAAGGGGGAAAAAAAAAAACACCACAAAGAAGAAGCCATATATCATTAGATGTATATGAATAAAGTTGCCAGAAACATGGAGAGCATAAATCTGGGCCCAGCAAATAGAGGATTCAAGTTCTCACCATATCTTCAGTCAGTGGGAGCCAATAGATGCAGGGTGTGGCTTTTGTCTTCCGGAAGAGATCATCCAGGAGCTTGGCAGGAGGTTCCTCGACTTCTTTCTTTGCCTCTGCAGAGATATGCAAAGAAAGCCTCAATTATAGAGACATAGTCACTACTCTTTAAGGTACTTCAAAGTTTTATAATAGTAATATGGCCTCATTTCCGAGTGTAGCCTCTTCAGTATTAGCACTGTTTCTTCAAGACGGGCCCGGCCATCATTGTCAAACCAGCGTTTCTAGCAAATCGCTATTACCCCAGATTTTGAAATATCGGCCTCTGTGGGGTCACAAATACAAGTGTGCCACTATGACGCTGTGAAGAATAATGCTAAGAATTGCCTTGCCATTCAATGCCAATAATTTATTAGCCCAACATAAATCTAAATACATGGAACTACAAAGAAGTCCTTCCAGATGATGAATGCAGCTAATCTTAACTGAAGGTTTTGCTCTAAAGACATTGTAGTCTGCTTTAAATAGTGTACCTGTATGTGAAACACTAAAATCTTAGTGTACATTTAGCAGTCACAACGTGCCAAACTACAGCTACAAGAAATCCTCAACAATATACAATGATTTGGATCAGCACGCTTCAACGTAGTACGAGTCCCCATAATATCTGCAGAGCCTAAAGGCAGGCTCACTAAATGCAGAGGCTCCATGTCGTAAAAACAGTCAAAACCTTGTAACATCAGAACTATAGTAACTACTTTGTATTCTCAGGAAATTACACTGACATGAAGTACATACAGGAAATTACTCTGACATGAACTACAAATTGTAACAAATTGTTAAAAAAAAGAAAAAGAAAAAGATTGTAACTGACCAGAAAGAAAGGAGGGTGTTAGCAGCTAGAAACTTGGCAATACTAAGATATCAAAACTATCAGCAAGTGTCATTAAAACCATACACACAAGAAAGTTGCGACAAGAAACTGCCACCAAGAAAAGGAATTGTCCACAGCTACAACTTGCCACTCACAGCTAACACTATCATCTTCTATTATTATTCAGACCTGTAAAATAGAAATCAGCCGAGAGAGGAAGAAATTCGGAATGGACGCTCACCCTCATGTCTTTCTCTACGCTCCTGTGATCGTTGCCGTCTTCTCCTCTCCCGGCTCTGACTGCGCTCCTTGCCGCGGTCCCATTCCCGCTCCTTGCGGGCCCTCTCCCGCTCCCGTTCCCGCTCCCGGGTCCTCCGCTCCTGCTCGGCGTCTCTCTCCCGGTCCTGGGCAGAGATGCGATCACCGCGCACTGGAGCTGGGGTGCGCTCTGGTGAGGGCTCCGCCCGAGCTTCCTCCTTCTGTACTGCCACGCCCATGTGGCGGTTGAGCTGAAGAGGCAAGATTTAGCCAAAAATATACAAACTTCCAGGTTACATCAACAAAGTAAAGGTAAACAGTTTCAAATTTGTTTATGTGCAAATAATGCTGTATTAAATGCTTCCTTTAATCTTTTACATCTACATCTGATTCATCTACAGCTATCCTGGGCATTTTATCCCCTCTGAAATCATTTGTCTTATGATGAATGCATATACAAAACATACATGGTGTTCTCATTTTTGCGAATTTTGTGAGTCAACTGATATTACTGACTTTGACAACTAGCAAAGTATTGCCCCCCCAACACATATGTCTTGCATATCATCCCCAATGTAGAAAATTAGCAACTTTTCCTTTCAAAGGAAGAATTGTTATTTCTCACTCCATCACTGTGGTTCTTGAACACATATTCAACCATGTGTGATATATGTGGCATACAAAGCAAAATTCTGATAAAAAATGGCAAACATATTACAGTCAAACATTTTTGAGCATCCGCAAACAACTCTTTTCTCTTTCTAAATAACATTGACATTGCTGGCTAAGCTCTTACCTCATTCTGGTCCGCAAACTCAATGCGGAGTGTCTTTGGGTTGCTGCTGGGCCATGTTGTACCATGAAGGGATGCACGGCAGGCGACTGCACCCTCTGTGGTCTCGTACTGTTTGGTATGGTAAAAAAACAATATATATATAACAAAACATGAAAAGCGCTACATGATCAGCCACTCCACTCTGTAGCATGGGTGACCACATTGATAGCTACCACTGCTAACAGAATGACTGTATGCTTGGGAATACTTAAAGAATTCTAGAAGTACTAAAATTCATTACACAAACACACACACACACACACACACACACACACACACACACACACACAAGCAGTTTCAATGCCCCTTAAAGGGATGGTACAGTATTGGTGGAGATGAGAATTGGGCTTTTAACTTTTTGCGAGATACAAAGAAAACACTTATGATATAGTACAGAGCATACCATTTTAAGAGGAATTCAAAGTTTATTTGATGAAAATCGGGTTTGGAATGACTGAAACATCCAAAAACAAAGTAAAAGAAAGCGATCGTAGTAAAGTGTGGGTCCCACACTTTACTACAATCGCTCTTTTTTGGATATCTCAGCCATTTCAAAACCAATTTTCATCAAATAAACGTTAAATTCCTCATAGAATTACATGCTCTTTCAATTTCATAAGAGGTTTCTCATTATCTCACCAAAAAATGTTAGAAACCTGAAATTAGGTCTCAACCAAAACTATACGAGCCCTTTAAATGGTTTGCAAAACAGTTTAACACAGGCTTCCATATTCCATTGTCAGGATGTGGAAAGCTTTTTCATTTCTCACGGAGACACCTCTAGAATCAGAGAGAATTGGCAACTCTCATAGTAATTTACATCTAGACAGTTAGCATCATATACTGTACTTAAATAAACTGCAATATTGGCTATTCAATGGGTCTGTTATTGACTTGTATCTAGAAAGTTAGCATCATGTACTTGAATAAACTGCAATACTGGATATTCAACGGTGTTGACTGGAATATCAGAGCGAAGAGATAGAGACAGCAAAGGTATTTTTGAGCCCCCTTTTCCTGTTCTTTACACAAGTTCTGGTGAAGATACACGTAACAAAATGAAAATGCACAACTAGCCTTTGCTCCATTGAACAAGCTACATGCAGCTTCATGAATAAATTTTAAAAAGGCACTAAAATTAATTGCCCATCTGTTAGTTGTAAAAGTAACCTTGGAGCAAGATGACAGGGCACAGACATATAGACCTGCCTGTATCATGTCATATTCATGGCCTGCATCTGTACCTCACAGTTAAAACAAGCAGGAAGGTGTAGGCACTTTTAAACACCTACTTCAAATTAATTTTATGAGCAACCTTTGATCAAGTGCAGCAGTAGTACTTTTTGATACCTGTGTATGTTCAATTCTTGAAATACATTGGGGTGAAAAGGGGGTAGGGGAGGGGAGGGGAGGTGAGGGGAGGGGAGGGGATCAGCAGAGAAGGCTCCATTTGAAGATCACAGTTATCAAACCAATTATGTACAAGCCTAGTCACGCTTTCCAGACCATCCAAACATTTATACTTCATGCACACCACCATGCCCAAGGCTCTTCCAACATTGCAGCAACAAATACAAGCAAGCTTGCTTTCACTTATGTTGAAATGTATCCAGTGGGAAACAGGTATACCGAATAGCAGGCAACTTGGTGGTCAGGTAGGGGTATAGCCATACATATGAATCACCTACAATGTAGTAAGCTAATCTCTTCAACAACATCACATAGCAATCTAGAACACACTACATGGGCCTGAATTACGATGTACATGCGTTTGCAGATGACGACTGCTTACCGTTGCATAGCAGTGAGACTTGATGTTGTTGATCCAAAAACCGCCTTCGGTCAGTGTCCCGTAGCGGCCGAGCAGTTCCTTCAGCTGGACAAGCGTGAAGGGCCGGACTAGGTTGATTACATGGACGATCTTACTCTCGGGCCGCTTGGAGGGGCTCGGCTCTCGTTGAGTTTGGCGCACGGGTTCGTCGATCACGGTGCGCACTGCTGTTTTCAAACGCTGCATCTTGACCACTGAAGGTTAAAGAGGATTTAAATGCATACCATTGTTTCACACTGATATTGGGAATATTGCATGTCATGTCTTTTATTTTTGGTTCCCAACGTGTTTAAATGACTCACCATAAGGTATCTTAATAACAAGTAATCATTCAAATAAGTTGAAACATGTGCATTCATAATATGTACATAATTAAACATTTGTCAAGAAGAACTCCTATTCAAATTTATTCTACTGTGCTCACAAACAGTGCTCAAATATCAATAAACAAACTACTGTCTTCAAATGTAATGTGGAGACATTTAGAAATGGCAGACTCATATTTTCTAATAATAAGCTGTCCCATAATTTAGGACCTGAACAATCAATGTACAAGTCTACACAAACTGCCTTTTTGTTTTGCCTGAAAGGGTTTGTGATGGTTATGCATCACTTAAGCTTTGAAACTAAGGTGTTAATCCCTGTATGTTGGGATTGCAGAAAACCAGGGAGTTGGCATGTCATGTCATCCAAGTTTACAGATAAATGCAGCTTTTCCAGTTTTATTGGCCCATGTCTGACAAACTAGATATCACAGCAATATGGCAATCAACATGAGGAATTTAGCACATTACTTAATAATGGATTACAGGTTTCTTGTTGGTGTACTGCACTGCACCGAAGAAAAAGAAAATGAGAGAAAACCAAAAAGCTATAGACCTATTCGGTCTTAAAACACTGTGACTTATGTCGACCACAAATGGAAGGGGGGGGGGGGGGGTGTTTCCAAAATAAGAAGAAAAGATGATTCAATGGGTCATGCTATGAGTCAGGTGCATTGCAATGTCAGTGCATAAATCAATTATTGTTAGACATACTGAAGTCCCCAGTCATGGCTGAAATAGACATTAGCATACAAAAGAGCAACCAAGTCGAACAGGTCTACATAAGGCAATCAAGATTACACCAGGGTTTTAAAAGGTTCATTGACTTTAAGATCCCCCCCCCCCCCCCATTCCAGATCCATTCAGAGGAAGGATGATGGAAGTTTGTGCCTCCCAAACCTTTGGTCTCTGGCTTTCCCTCCTTCTCTGCCTCCTTGGCTACTGCTGCTTCCTTCTTGGCCTTCTTCTTTTTCTTCTTCTGTCCATCCTCGCCCCCGCTGCCCTCTTCCTTTCCGTCCTCATCATCTTCATCGCTGTCGCTGCCACTGCTGCTGCTGCTGCTGCTATCGCTGGACTCATCCTCTCCCTCTGCCTCCTCTCTCCCTTCCTCCTCCCCCTCCCCCTTCTGCTTCACTTTCCGGACTGCCATCTCGTCATCCTCGTAGTCGATGTCACTCTCTTCGTCGGCTGGTGCTCCCTGCAACGTCAAACATTTGAGGTGATAGTGGATTTGTCGTTTTCTCTTTTAATCACAGAGAGAAGAATTGAGGTGACAAGCAGAAAAAACTAGATATATCGCTACGGCTACTGATATGCCTCCGCCATAATGCATGGTTCTCCTAATAGGTCTATAGTACAATGTCTTGACAATGTGTGATGACAGTTTCACACAATTGGCAAAATATTAAAATGACAGGTTTGACACAAATGTGCTGAATGTTCACTTTCCTAGAACTAGGTTCAATTGGATGAATGATTAAAATGTCAGAGTGCAGGTATTTGGGGAACTGATGATTTTTACTTGACTTTTGACCCTTTTCTAAGTTTATGCATTGAGTAATTTTCAAGGTATTGAGAAAAAGTATAATTTCAGTATCAAATGGGAAAATAGCATTATCTAAACCTGGCCTTTGACCTTTGACCTCACAGTTCCAAAGAGAATCACTGTTAGGTTGAACATGCATAAATATGTAAGTTTCATGATGATACCTTGAGTTACTTTCGAGATATGGAGGAAAAAGTGCAATTTAGCACTTTTACTTGACCTTTTACCTTTTGACCTTTGGGCAAGAAACTTCCCCAAAAATATATATTGGGTAATACACGCCATACATCAAGTTAAAAAAAAAACAACTTCAGGCATATTGCATTTTAAGGAAAGTAGTGATATTTTGAGGAGTTGACCTTGACCTTTGACCCCCTGACCTTTGACCCATGACCTCCAACTTCCCTAGATAATCACTGCCTATCGGTAAAAGCATATATACTAAGTTCCATGAAGATACCATGAACCATTTGCGAGATATGGAGAAAAACATGAAATTTCAAATTTTTTTCACAAAATAACCTGTGACCTTTGACCTTTGACCCTGTGACCCTAAAATCCACACAAAGTATCATCCCCCAAGGATATACCCTCATACCAAGTTTGATGTAAAGCCACCTCACGGTTCTTGAGATATCGACAAAAACAAAACGGGACGTACGTACGTACGGACGGACGGACGGACGGACGGAAGGACGGACGACCCGAAAACATAATGCTTCCAGCCACTTCGTTGCGGAGGCATAAAAAAATGCTGAAATCCAGATGTAAGAAGATTTCCTCCCATCAGTCAGCTTCCACTTGAATAAATGATTTGAGCTATTTGCATGATAAAAAATTGTCATAGATCTCAAAGTACTTCTTCAATTCTGCATTCTGATTCATGGACAGCTGAATACTGAATTTCTATTTCATATTATCATCATCATATACATGCAGGTATATGCACTTTTTTTTGTTGTTAAATGCAATGAATTTCAGACAGTGAACTTTCTGTGTCCCTGTCCTGAATACTAGAAGATGAAGAAAAAGACATCAAACCTCGATGTGAAGTTAACAAAACAGAAACAAAATTTTTGGTAAGAATCAATGTTGCACTCACCGGCGCCGTGATGGTTTGTCGGATGAATTTCCTCTTTGGTGGCTCGTTGCTCGCTGGCTCCTCCTCTGCCGGCTCTGTCTCGATCTTCTTCTCCACCTCCCGGCCTTTCTGCGTCTCGCCGGCCGCTTCTTCCACGTCCATCAACTCGTCCTCTTGCTCCAGCGCAAGCACTTCTGAAGGAGGAACCTTGATATCTGGAATGATGCCCTGAGAATACAAAATTCAAGAAGTTAATAAGTGTGGTTTTGCTGGACTCGTACTGAAATTTAGTGCAGGTTTGACATTAGCAGTGGCCTGGGGTCACTAACAAGAGACCCGGGGGTCTCGCGCTCACCCGAGTATCGCAAGTTCACCTTCCATGCATTCTGGCAGACTCTTACCTGAGAACATTGGAAACTTGTGGTGGAGTAGCTTTGAGAGCTGGGGGCATGGTGCCCATTTGCATATTCCATCACACTGGTAAAATACCTGCAAGGTACGCTGTACTTTATAGAATGTTGGACTATGCAGTTTTGAAAAGAAGAAAGACATAAAGCCCTATTACTTTTGATTCTAGAGAACAATACTATTGAATATTCCTTAATTTCAGAGATGCGTTTGGACCCCCCCCCCCCCCCATACCCCCTGCAATGAACAAACTTGGAACCACAGTCATCAATGTACAAACTCAAAGTAACTTTGCTATATCAAGTCTGGTTCTAGAGAAGAATTGTAAATATTCCTTAATATTGCGGGGGGGGGGGGGGGGGGGGGGGAGGGGGATTAGGCCCCCGTGGGTCCCCAAAGGGGAGCATGGTGCCCTGGCATGCTACCTGTCAAGTTTGGTGAATATTCATCAAGGGGTTTTCAACGAATATGAACATGTACAATTTACATCACCATTTGGACCAATTCCACCCCACTCCCTTGGGTCCCATATGGGGGGGGGGGGGGGGGGCACCCCTGACTCTGCCATGACCAAACATGAAACAACAGTCATCAATATACTGACTCATTGTATTAACTTAGCTCCATCACTTTTGGTTCTAGAGAAAATCTTTAAAGATTACTTACTGGGGGTGGGTTGGGACCCCTAGGGGGCCCCAGGTGGGGCATGGTGCCCATTTGATGGAATTGAGATTCTATCCTTCTAGGGATGCTATCTGCCAAGTATGGTGAAAATTCATCATGGGGTTTTTAAGAAAGAAATGGAAATTTACAATTTAGGCCCCAATTTAGGCCCCTGGGGGCCCCAGGTGGGGCATGGTGCCCATATGATGGGGATGAGATTCTATCCCCCTAGGGATGCTACCTGCCAAGTTTGGTGAAAATTCATTACAGCATTTTCAAGAAAAAGATTAAAATGTACAATTTGGGCCCCATTAGAACCCCTCCTCACCCCCTTCCCCTAGGTCCCAAGGGCCCCCCCCCCCCCCCCCCCCCCTGATTCCGCCATGAACAAACTTGAAACCACAGTCATCAATGTATTAACTCATAGCATTAATTTAGCTCTATCACTTCTGGTTCTAGAGAAGAAGATTTTTGAAGATTCCTTAATTTTGGGGGGTTTGGGCCCCTCTGGGGGCCCCCCAGGTGGGGCATGGTACCCATTTGAACAAATTGAGATCCTATCTCCCTAGGGGTGCTACCTGCCAAGTTTGGTGAAAATCGGTCATGGGGTTCTCAAGAAGAAGATGAAAATGTAAAAAGTTTACGCACGACGGACGACGCATGACGGACGCCGGACGAAGAACGATCGCAGTAGCTCACTTGAGCCTTTGGCTCAGGTGAGCTAAAAATTGATGTCGGGCCAATAAACTTCCAAAAAGTGTACCAGGTATCTTTTGAAATCCCAATATTGGGCAACTATTAAGAGTGTTATTGTTTCCTTTCATTTTGGGCCACTACATTTCTTTTTTGGGCCACAAAAATTTCAATTCATAAGTTTTCGTGTGAAGCCTTGACTTAGTTATTGTTATACAATGCCATAAAAAGAATAAAGCAGAATAACTGAATTTCATTTGTTATGCCAACAAATTTGTTGATCTACTTTTGTCTAACATATCAAATCTTTAGTATCCTTTGTGTTGGAAAAGAACCCAATAACAATATTATACATCCATTTGGCTACAAGGCTGCAATCTATGGTTGTTTTTCTCATCTTCCTTTCATGTTCCTGTTCCACTGTTGCTCAATCCACATACCAAACACTTCGCTTCATCTCTAAAGACTACGAGCTTGGAGATGAGTGTTTCAATCTATGTAACTTGGTACGCTGCTGCCGCAATGAATCTCGGTGAAAATGAGGAAACTTTAAGTGAAGAAGCCGAACAAAAACACAACAACAAGAACAACAACAACAAAACAAACCTCTGCTACCCCATTTACCTTGAGAAGCTGAGTACTGATGTTGACATTGGTGTTCTTTCCGAGGTCATCCGACGTCTTCTTGGTGGTACCCCATCGCCTCTTCTTGACGGGAGGGGCACTGGCCTGGGCTGGTGAGGTGGCCTTCACATCGCTGCTCCCTTCCTGTCCTTGATCCTTGTCGCCCGCTTTGTCCTTGGCTGGAGGTTGGATAGGTCATTAGCTTGATTCATTGGTGCACATAACTGAACTTCACATTCCCAGGGGTTTGTGCAACTTCGTCGGCAAAACTTGGGCCATTTTGATCATTTATTCACTAATCACAGGTAAGGGCATTATCAACTTTTCACAAATAAGGTTCTGTCACTAGTCCGTTCTCTTAATTTTAACATCTCGTCTATAACACACAGCTTGTCACTTTATAAAGTTTACAATGTACAGTCCCCACATTTGGGATGAGTGGCAATCTCGTCTAGAGCTTTGAAAAAAAAAAATCAAGAGCACCAGCTGTCAAAATCATATATTTGGGCAACATGCAATTGCAGTTCAGATATACTTGTCATATTTGCAATCTACAATGTATTCATTATGCTCCTTCCACGCTGTTACAAATGCACACAAATTTCAATCCACTACATAGTTCCTAAACAATTTGTATGACTACAACACTTAATACAGAATGATAAAGTAGTGCTACGGTTTGGAAATATGTGCCAATAAAAAAAAAAAAAAGTGAAAGAAACATCCGACATTGGTAAAATGGTACATTTGATGGGTTGACCTCTGCCCCTTTATCTTACATGTGAAGGAATCCCTCTTGGTTTTCACAGGAGCTGATGAGGTGATGATTGGCCTCACCCGAGATCTTTGTTCCACCTTCAATGTGACAAGAAAAAAATGTATATACATACACAAGAGTAAATAAACAGAGTTAAAAGAAAATGGTGGCATATCTCAGCTAGCAATGCTGTAGTAAGTCTGGACCAACAGCAGCTGAAAAAAAAAATAAAACAGAACACACACATACAAAAAGAGAAAAAACAGACAACAATGCATGGTAGACGAAAGAGCATGGAGACAGCTATGTGACAGGAACAGTTTTCTTCTACAGAGGGTAGGCATATTCTATTCTACAGGAGGTCAGAACTGGAGGAAAAGAAGTTTTTGCTTGTTTGTTTTTTTCTCTCTCTCTTTTTGTTACCATGAGTGTCAAAACATTAAATGCAATCAATTTCCTCAATGAACTTCATTGGTCGATGAGCATCTTTGCTCATTAATAAAAGTGCATGATGCATACCTATACATGTACAGGTACTTAAAATCCACAGGTAAATACTGGCAAAAAGTTGCAGGAGAATTATGGAAATGGAACTCCAGCAGCTACAATTTGTATACTTTGTTTGGAACTATCAAATTGACCTGTGCAAGTGCCAAAATGTTCATAGTAACAGTTCTAACATTTCGCTTTGAATGCACATACCCAATGTAGTACAATGCACTGTACAATGATTAAATCAGTATGCTTAAGAAATGAACTTGATCATGAATGCAAACGAAGTCTTTGCTGTTCTTCAAAATAATCAAACTGCAAAATCGATTTGATCAGCATCATGCTGTAAATTGGTAAAGCATGCGGTCAGAGGAATGATATAATCTAGGTATTTCATATGGAGTTCCAGGACATTCACCCCCCCCCCCCCTTTTTCATAAGCTGAAATAATAGTGTTTTAAATTCTGCTGTAAGAAATCAGTAGCTCAAATTTCTGATTTGAATTGAGTTTGGGGGTTTTCTATCATTTGCATATCTTCCACTTTGCAGTTTTATGGATAGGATGACCAACATTATTAACAGGATCAAATAAGGCAGGCGCCCCTAAAACTAAACTTTCATTGTATCTGATCTTAATGAAATATGAAGCAGGACTTTTGGTCAGAGTTGGAAATGGAGGAGAAATACATTGTATGACATGAACAAAAACAGAGAAGAGACAGTACAATAACAACAATCTTAAAAAAAGGCACATAACAGAGGATAATAGTCAGAAACTGCTGGCAGCAGGGTCCTGGCTCAGTCATCGTTAGTATTACCAAGTCCACCTCCGTCCCTCAGAAGATGCAAATCTACATTTGGTTTGGTGTTTCTCCCAACTGGCTGCGACCTGTTTTGGAGCTGATGCGGAATTTTGGAGAAGGCATTTTGCCAAGGGCAAGTTCGATGGATTGTCTTGTTAAAAAATAAGAAAAGAAAGCTGAAAAGTACTACAGCCGATGAGGGGGACTACCGGAACAGTCACGAAGAATTTGGATTATGTTGTTTACTGAGCGATGCTCCATTTCAGCTGTAGATGCTGAACTACTTCCAGTGATGAATGGGGCAGTTTTACAGGTGCAGTTTCGAAAGAGATCCCATCATGTAACCAGCATCTACGAGGTTTGGAGAGCACAGGACAATGAGAACGCGACAAGAGGAGGGAACATGTTGACTGCTGCACTGCAACCAATGCTGTGTATTCAAGTCCGACACACAAAAAGTGCAAGCTGCGAACTCAAGTTCCTCTAAAATCCTAGCTGCTGAACACGCGACATGCTACAGTGTAGAACATTGATGACTTATGCAACTTTTGTAACTTGTGTAGTACTGTCTCCCAAGAAGAACGACAAGTTCTGGGGGTGCAGAAGGGCCTCATCTACAGAACAGGGTTTACTCGGAGACAGTTTTTCGTTTTACTCCATCTGCGACTGTTATTTGTGACATGACAATAAACGGTTTGATCCGGCAGGCAAAAAGAAATCCAAGCTCAAGTGTCACCAGTCTACCTAAAATCACACGTGTGAAATGATGCACTTTGGCGGTCCAGTGCGATACAAAAACAGTTGGCGAGGAAGAGTCAGGGAAACTGATGGATGCAACTGTTCCAGTGTTGAGTCTGCTGAAGGATTCTGTGATAACAATAGAGGGCGATGCTTGCCATTAATTTTCTTGATACAGCCAGTCCACATTGTACATGCCAGAGAATGAAGCAATTGATAACTGAGTGTATTCACTTGATCTCTTGCAGGAGACCCCTTTTTAACACAGCTTTTTGTCCTTTCAGCATACAATATCCAGTCACGCACGCGATTAGTGTCTATTCCTTTCTCACTGAAGCATGTTTTCATGAAGACGAGCGCTTGCAGTTGCCACTGTACTGCTGGGGGTTTCAAGCTGAATGAAATGATCGAAACTGCTTGACTTCATCTCATGCACGTATGTACCTCAAGTCAAGTGTTCAGTTTTACTATGCGAGCTCAAACGGTTGACCAACTGATTCACTAAGACATGGCACAATGTCCGTGGAGACACAAGGTCGTACACATACGAGGGGTCAGTTCTGATGGGTTTTTGCTTAAGGTAGAAATTGAGAACCCAGAGGTCTGGAACATGAAAACATTTGAGGCAAAAACTGGATGAGAACGGAAATTTTTGTTCATTTGACATGACGGTATTACTGGAATGGCAAACTCCTCTGGTGAATTGTTTATCCACTGAGTTCTCATGATGAAGACGTGTTGTAGCCACATGAGCATACAATCATCCATTTACTGGATAATGTGGTAGTCGCTGAACCATCACCGAGCACAGAACACATGTTCAGGTCAGACATCCTGAAATCTCGAGACTGCGAAGTTCTTGTAGCACAAATCACTTCAGATTGCTTCGGATTGATCCTTTCTCAAATTATCACATGTGTACAAGCGAAGTCATAGTAGCTCAGCGGACAAATCTACATGCCGATGCCACTGTCAGACTGATAAGCTTTCAATGCGGCATGCGGTAAATCTCGTTCTCGGTAACACCATCCCAGCATCTCAGCTCCTCCGCTGGGGGATCAAGATTTGCATCCTAGGGGAATCTCTAGGTCAGGTCACACGACTTTGGGGAAACAAGCAGCATCAAAAGATCAGGGCACTTTTCCAAGACAGGACCCTGGGGGGCCTAGCCCGGCTGACAGCTCCAAAACACAGGTCGGAGGATGCTACGCTTGGGGGGCTAGGTAATAGTTAGGCATACACAGCAGTTAAGAAACTGATGGAATTGAATCTCTAACCAAAGCAGTTATTGCTGAGAGACACCTTTGCTCAAGGCGTTCATCAAGTGTTTTCAATGCTAAATGCGACTGCCAAGCACGTTTTTTACTACAATTGTATTACAGAGACAGCGTGCATATTGGTAAATATTTCCATGTCATTCAAAACGATTCTGTACTTCAAACGAATTTTGCATCAATTCCATTACGAAAGGTGTGCCCTGTTGTCATCCCAAACAGACTTTGATAATCTGATTTGACGTTGTAGAGCCAAACTTCTACAGGTATCTACAAAATGGTGAATATGCTCTCAATATTGAAATATTCATGCTTTAAGAGGAAATTGCATTCATTCAAACATGCGGAATATTTGTGATATACACATAAAAATGCGCCATTTCTACTACACGTAAATCTTGTGTTTGTCACTATTATTTGGAAAACCATTTTTTCCCAATTTCATGCTCCACTGACACTGCTCTAGAATCAGCCAAAACCAATCTGTGAGTTTTAGTTGAAAAATTGTCATACTTTGATGGATTCTGTCAGGGTATAGACGAGGTTCCGATAACATCATCAAGCCATGCTGAGGAGTAAAAACTGCATATGGTGGGGGGCATACAAGAAGGCAAGTGCGTATTTAAGGGTTACATCCCAAGCCCCATGATAGGCAGGCAGTTACAACAATTGCTGTACGTGTACCCTGCGCCAGAGCTATGCGCTCAATACACATGTGATTTGCTTTTGTCCCTCACACAACATGTCATTTGACATTCGTGGAACCTTGTCTATACTTCTGAGAGCCAAAGTGCCTTCATTCATTCTCATGAAAGAGGTAAAAATTCTGCACCCATCTCACATTACCTTGGGAACTTGGTCTTCTGTCTTCTCCTCCTTTGCGTCCCTCTCCTCCTTCGCAGCGCCCTCTACGGCCACTTCCTCCGTGCCCTCTCCCTCCTCCTTGATCTCTCCATCTTCAGTTTCCGTGGTATTGCTGGTAGCTGCAGTCCTCCCCTCCCCTTTGCCCATCTCTCCAGACGCGGATGACTTGTCCTCCTTAGGAACGCCTCCTTCCTCTTCCCTGGGGTGGGGCAGAGAAGAAAAGAGTCAACAGAGTGGTAGGGATGGTATAGGGATTGGCAATGTGACAATGAAAGCAGAACATACTTTGTTTGCTTGTTTTTTCCCTCAAAACAAGGCAGTGATATACAGAGTGACATATATGATTGTACAATGTCTAGAATAAAAGAGAGGGTGAAAAAATAAAGGAAGAGAAGATAGGCATATAAACTGAGAGAAAAAGAGAACAAAAGATTTTGATTATGCATACACTGCAACAGTAACATTGCTCTTGTCTACACGCCTGTACATACTTGTACAATTGTGTCAAAAAAAAAATTGTGAGAAACATGGGGCTCTGACATGCACACAACAGCTACAGACAAAGATAAATCTGTCAAGTTATTCATTTCAATCTGGGTTTTTCTTTTGACTTTCCTGTTTTGGTATGCTGTAATAATTCAGACAAACACTTCAAAGTTGGTCAAGCTTTTATTTGCTGACAAAAAAATGAGATGGACAATATACATGTTCTAAAAACATGTAAATGCAGTCACACAGGAAATGTGAGGGGTTAATCAATGTTTAATGCCAAGCTGGAGACACGAGAGAAGGAACAGTTTACTAATAAACTGCGACTGTCTATAGTACAACCATAAGTGGAGGCATGTACCCATACTACAAACTTTATTCAGCACGTGTTGAATCTGTGCACTTTATCAGTATGCTTTGTATGTTTGTTTGTTTTTTAATCAAAATCGATCGGTACACCCACTCTTCTGTATCAGCATACAGAAATGTGGAGATTTCATGGCCACTGCTTGAGCATATTGGTGTACATACAAGTGTACATGTACTGATGACGACATTGATACTAGTACAGTGGGTGTACAGTCAAACCTGTCTGTAGGGGCCACGACAAAGTGGCCATTATACACAGGTGGCCACTACAGACAGGTTCTTTAACATGATATTTCTCTTGGAGGGATTGTTTTGAGAGGTTGTATATATATGGCAGGTGGCCACTATAGAAAGGTGGTCACTATAGACAGGTGGCCACTAAGACAGATTTGACTGTACAACCACAAATACTTAGAATGAAGATGATTATCATCACCTTCATCATCAACCTATTACTACCAACTGTAAAAGTGGAAATTTTTGCAGTGTTGAAATTTTCGCGCATTTCGCGCAACCAGAAGCTAGCGCGAAAATAAAAGCATGCAAATATTTTTGCGTGCCATATGTTACAGTTAGCTGAAGCCCTGATTCTGCGGAATTAAAAACACGCGAAAGTCTTCTTGCCTGGCCAAGCGCGAAAAATTAGTCGCGCGAAAATATCCAATTTTACAGTAGTCTACTACTGTATGACCTCTGTCAGCCAGCCATGTCGAGACAGGAGTCCATCCAGAAACAGTATACTGTATGTTCAAATCTGTTAGCAATTTGGCTGGATTCTGGGAGAAACAATGTTAGTGTACACATACATTGTAATATGAACAGTAGCTGTTGACCCATTGGTACATGCATACACATATGTAGCTACAGTGGTACAAGTTTGTAGGTACACCACATGTACACATGTAGCTGTAGGTTGATGTATACAGCATGTAGCATAAACCACAATAGTGGTGTAATGTACATGTAGGCCTACATTGTAGGCCTACGCTGGCCTAGTTGACTAAAGTACATGTTTTTACGAAAATTGAAAACTTTTATGTAAAACTCGTAACATTTTTTTTCTTCAATGTGCGTACACATCCAGATGATAGAGAAGTCTGGATTAAGAGGTGGCTGTATAATTGAGGTCGGACTGTACTACCAATAATGATAGAATACTAATACATACAACAGGTGTACATATGTAGACTGTACAGGATTGTTAATGATGTACACATTAATGTTAATGTACAATGTACTGGTTGAAAAGTGGTTGCCAGTTTCATGTCGAAATCTTGGCAGTGGCAGTGGAGAAAGGGGGGGGGGGGGGGAATCGGAAGGGGGCGTGTCACCAAGCACACAAGTTCACATACTAGTATTCTGACTATACAAGTGTACAACTAGAAACACAAAGTGTTACATACAAACTACATAGACACAAATGTCCTTGACACTAGACATCCAGATTTCAAGAATGAAACTTTATGCACAATTCTCAGAGGGGAGTTGACCTAGACCCCGTTTACAGTGAGTGAAAAGGCCGGGCTTGGCCGCAGCCGAGCCAGGCCTTCATTTCACTGTAAACGCGCAAAAGGTCAAATGCGGTACCAAAATCGGCCACGCACTTGGCCAAGCTCTGGAGGTAGTCTCGGCCGCGGCCGATCCCGGCCTTTCCTCACTGTATGCAAACTGGGCCAAATGCGGTACCAAATTGCGACCGGCGTGCTCCCAATAATAGTCGTTTGTTTACAAGCAGAGCGCCACTATGACAAAATATTGAAAGGTTTGAATTAAAAGCCCGGGCCGAGCCCTCCATTGTAAACAGACAAAATTGCGGGGCCGAGTACTGCAATTGAGGCCGGGCTCGGCCCAGCCCTGCACTGTAAACGGGGTCCAAGTACATGTACATGGAAAGACTTCCTGCCTGAAATTGGTGAAATCAAAGCGAGACTGGAAAGACTGGGATGGAATCTGACAACTGCATCCTACTGTAGATGTACACACACTGTGCATGTAAGGAGACCTTGAAACAACCATTTGCAGTCACATGAACATGACGTTGCTTGAATGTAGTATTTCAGCTGTGCTCTGAATGCACTATTAAAAGACACAAACACGCATGACCTTTTGTGTTTACCATGAGTTTACAAGTCAGGAACGACTTAAACAGTCTTCTATACGTTGTATATAAGCTGTATGTAGTGACAGAAAATCCTCAGCATATTTCATCACATCCCCAGATACAATTATCTACAATGTCCAGAGAATGCCTCTCTGTACATTTACATGCAGAAAACACAAGCATCAGGCAAGCAGTCTCGGTTCCAAATTTGTACATGGCCGCAATAACTCTTTTACTGTGCCGACTGACAGTACACATGACACTGTAGATACATCATGTACCAGGCCTACAGGTATGATGAATACAATTGATCATACAGTAACTCTCAGCTACTGTGTTGTCTGGCTGTAATAATAAAGTTTGTCTGATCTGCTGAGCACTCATTTCACTGCAATGATAAAATATGTAATTTCTTCTGGCTATCAAAAATATCTTCAAAAGCTCTGCATTGGCCCTATACATGTATGTACATATGTATCTGCCATAATGCCTAGAAATCTCACTGGACACAACCTGAAAAAAAAAAAGTTCTTAAAATTCTTTTTTTGACCGATGTTGATTGTTGAAGCTTGAGACCATACAAGGGCATCCACATACTTGTACAGTACATGCATGTGGTGAATAACGCAGTTCACTGCATACAGTACACTGTATACAACATTTGACGAAATTTGGACTCAAGACTTCTACATGTACAACATTTGTAGGCTCCTTTGTTTCCATAGCACATAGTGGTTGTACAACACGACCTCAAATGACAGCACAAAACACAACATTCCACTGCATTGGTTGCACAAAGTGGCAAAACTAGTGTGGGGTTTACTTATGTCATTTCTCTCATCATACATGTACATTTACAGAGTACAAACAGTGAACATGAGGCTTATCAAAGTCAGATGAGCTGAGCTGAGTAAGTACCAGTGTGGTGAATTTGTCCAAGTTCAAGCGCAAACGCCGCCCTCTTTCACCTCTGTGCTCGTGTAACCTCGAGTATGGCTGTGACCTTGGTAGCTTCCACCTTTCAGCGAGAAGTCAGGAGGCAGGGAAATTTCACAGCAATAAATTCACACGAATGAATGCACACTGACACTGAAATCCAATGACTCCCCACACCTCGACAAGTCAGCCAACTTGACAATCAAACAAATGGTGATATGGACCCACGTGGGCTTCCATGGGCTTCTAGAACGTAGAGCAGGAAAGAAATCCGGGAGAAAAAACAAGAATGGACCATGTGGTGGTATTGTGCTCTATTTGTATAAACTCAAAACCCGGGGCATGAAAAGGGTTGGCTCTATACTCTCCAGCTGCTCATGTGAAGGAAATTATATGACTGGAATCATCACTGGCACACACAGAAGTTGGAACACTCAAATCTTGCGTTCATTGTACGTTTGTAGCACTGTATGCACGAAGAATGAATTCTGAAAGCACACACACAGGCTTCATGGGAAGACCACAGTCAGCACGCTACACATGGCTGACACACAGACATACAGACATGTGAAATGCTCCAATACACATGGTGCACAATGCGCGCACACACACACACACACACACACACACACAAACAATTATGTACAGCAAATGCACATACAACTTGTACATACACTCTACCCTAGTGCAGTAGACACTGTGTGGCTGCTGTGCAGACACAAGGCATTATTCTGTGTAGAGATTACCTACTGAGAATTTCCTCAGCCGACATGGATATGTACATTGTACAGTACCATGTACTACATTCCAGGGGTGACTCTGGCAGTCTGTTTACACTGGGCATTAATATAATGCTTTGACTGAGCTAGTTTGTTCACACTGGAAGTTTAAGTGTGCTTTGACTGACAAAGCACCATCCCTTGTCAAGAAACATTCCACAACAAAGAATTCAAAGTTGATCTTCATTGTACAAGTTAAGGTCAACTTTATAATACATTGTAGGCCTGATGCTACGCTGTGTGTGTCTCCAATGATATTCTAACTTCCAGATGAAAATGATACTCTTGGACTCTTTTTCATACAGCCATTTAACATACAAAATAAAAAAGGGTTTTTTTTTCTATAAATTTTGATAACAATTTGAAGTGGAATCTGAAAACATCAAGTACAGTACCGGTACCATGAAAACTGAACATGAAAACAATTGGCATGTCATATTCAACTACAAGTTTAACTTTGAGATCTTCTTTATTCCTTTGTGAAATAACCCCAGTTCCTGTAACAAGCATATTTTTGGTTTTAATGCCCTATCAACATTTCTGGGCACACGATAACAATATTTGCCCTCAGGTAAGTTTGAACGAGATGGGTCTGCAAACATCGTCGAATTCAAATACCAGTACACTGGTAGCTTGTGAGTTTTTGCTTTTTAAAGATAATAAAAAGTTTTGGTACCTCAAAGGCTTCCCTGAATTTCCTTGTCTTGGTTTGTGTTTCAGGTTAAAGTACGTTGTCTGTGAGAATTACTCGCCCCAAAGTGCTCTCATGTCTTAGTAATCATGCAATAATGGTTTCGTACCAGAGCCAACGCTGTACAGCGTCGATAAATATTGTACGAAACCACTGACTGCGACCAGCAGCGTGCAGCCCATTGTACGCATAGCTAACTGCGACCAGCATCCCCATACGCATAGCGTAATGGGGCTTCGCATTGTAGCATTCAGGATCATGACAGAATTAGTATCGCGGGTAAATGTCAACTTAAAATCCAAAAATTTCTTCGATTTGAAGACTTACCAATTAAGTTGAAGTATTGAAAAAAGGCTTCGAATAACGTTTGGTTCTGCCAATAGCCCCTTTCTGTTCGAATTGATGACTGAATGTGACTCGGTCGAGAGGACCTTGGGAGAGCTACTAGTATACACACTGGATACCATGGCCAGCGCATGCGCACACAAACATCTTATCCGTTCACGGATTTGAAATTTGTGTGCATGTGATGTGTTCACATGCACTGGCTGTAGTATTCAGTGTACTGTATGTAGCTCTCCTAAGGTCCTGTCGACCGACTCACATTCAGTCATCAATTCGAACAGAAAGGGACTATAGGCAGAACCAAACGTTGCCCGAAGCCTGTTTTCAATACTTCAACTTAATTGGTAAGTCTTCAAATTGAAGAATTTATGGGATTTTAAGTTGACATTTACCCTGCGATACTAAATCTGTCATGATCCTGAATGCTACAATGCGAAGCCCGATTACGCTATGCGTATGGGACTGCTGGTCGCTATGCGTATGGGGCTACTGGTCGCAGTTAATTGCATGATTACTAAGACATGAGAGCACT
Source organism: Diadema antillarum (assembly GCF_040938485.1). Classification (NCBI taxonomy): domain Eukaryota; kingdom Metazoa; phylum Echinodermata; class Echinoidea; order Diadematoida; family Diadematidae; genus Diadema; species Diadema antillarum. The sequence continues at coordinate 88,768 of NW_027271407.1, read as the reverse complement.
TTGGGGCGAGTAAGTCTCACAGTGTTAGTTATATGAAAGGTACTTTAACCTGAAACACAAACTAAGACAAGGAAATTCAAGGACACTTTTGAGGTACCAAAACTTTTTATTATCTTTAATACAAGTTTCCTATTTTATTTTCTTCTACTTTTTAAACAATTCATGATTGTAAACAAAGCAAACACAGAGTAAAAACTGCCTAGAATTGGGCAACACTTTGATGGGCACTAGCTGGTACGTGACGGGCAATAAGAGTGATTCCCAACATGATTCTGCTGATCAATGTTCAAATTATCTGTATTTCCTTGTCTCAGCGAAGACAGCACATTGTTTGCAACACACAGTGTACAATCAGCAAAGATATCAAACTACATGTAGAGCCCATGTGTGAACAGGGTAAAACAAAGTTCAGATTTTCAGATCAGGAGAGTATACAAATTATTAACCTTTACTAAGCAGCTTGGATGCTCATACACAGAATAAATGCCCATCTCGCGGTGTGTGTGCGGGTGTGTGTGTGTGTGTGTGTTGCACTACGTGCACTTGTATTTTTTAACTGTTCCTGAAGGGTGAATGCTAAGTGTAAGCATACATATACAATGTACAGGTAGGCCTACATGCACAGGGACAATTTTTCTTGTTACTGTGTTGAACCTTTGGGTCCCATTGAGGACAGGCTGATTTTGGTACAACACACATTTCCCATAGACACTGGCCAGAGTATACGCAGGTCTGGTCTTCAACGGATTAAAGGTGCATAGTCCCGGTAGTGTAGAGGGGGCTGTTGATGATACTGCCGATCACCGTTAGCATTGATACGAAGATTACCAAAGTTGAGCTGTCATCAAGAGTAAAGTGCGTAGGTGTTGCTAAGTAACGTTGCCTTCGTTGTCTTCTCTGCGCATCGCGCAGTCTGTAGTAATGCCAGGGTGCGTGCATATGTGCTTGTTATTATGACATCACGAAAGAAGTTTGCTAAAGTTGTCATCCCCCTCAGCCGAATCATGAGCCGAACTGTGATCGGACCACTGACTACAGTGAATCGGACTTCTTCGGACTCGGGGAAGTGGGCCAAAGCGTAAGCGCTACAGAGAAGTCGATAGCGTAGGTCTCTATAGGAAACTTGCGCCATACGCCCGCGTACGCATTTGACTAAAACACCGGGACCATGCACCTTTAAGGTAAACAACAAGAGACCCGGGGGTCACGCGCTCACCTGAGTATCGCAAGTTCACCTTCCATGCATTCTTGCAGACTCTTACCTGAGAATATTGGAAACTTATGGTGGGGGTAGCTTTGAGAGTGGGGGCATGGTGTCCATTTACATATTCCACTACACTGGTAAAAAATACCTACCAAGTACACTGTACTTTATAGAATGTTGGATTATGCGGCTTGGGGAAAAAAAAACTTAAAGCCCTATCACTTTTGATTAGAACTAGAGAAAAATATTATTGAATATTCATCAATTTAGGCGGTTTGGACCCCCTGGGGCCCCCAAGGAAAGCATGGTGCCCATTCAAACACTCTGAAATCTTATCCCCATGGGAATGCTACTTGCCAAGTTTGGTGAAAATCCATTATGTTGTTTTAGGCCCGCATTTGGACCCGCATTTGGACCCCCCCCCCCCACCATCCCATCCCGCTTCCTTGGGTCCCAAGGGGTGGGGGGTAGGGCACCCCTAATTTTCCCATGAACAAACTTGAAACAACAGTATTTACTGACTCATTGTATCAACTTAGCTCAATCACTTCTGGTTCCAAAGAAAATCTGTAAAGATTCCTTACAGGAGGGGGGGGGGGACCCCTGGGGCCCCCATGCGGGGCATGGTGCCCATTTGATGGAATTGAGATACTATCCCCCTAGGGATGCTACCTGCCTAGTTTGGTGAAAATTTGAGATAGGGTTTTCAAGAAAAAGATGAAAATTTACAATTTCCGTCCAAATTTAGGCCCCCTGGGGCCCCCAGGTGGGGCATGGTGCCCATTTGATGGAATTGAGATTCTATCCCCCTAGGGATGCCACCTGCCAAGTTTGGTGAAAATTTGTGATAGGGTTTTCAAGAAAAGATGAAAATTTACAATTTCGGTCCAAATTTAGGCCCCCTGCGACCCCCCAGGTGGGTCATGGTGCCCATTTGATGGGAATGAGATTCTTTCCCCCTAGGGATGCTACCTGCCAACTTTGGTGAAAATTCATAATGGCATTTTCAAGAAAAAGATGAAAATGTACAATTTGGGCCCCATTAGGACCCCTCCCCACCCCCTTCCCCTGGGACCCAAGGGGGCACCCCTGATTCTGCCATGAACAAACTTGAAACTACAGTCATCAATGTACAAATTCATAGTATTAACTTAGCTCCATCACTTCTGGTTCTAGAGAAGAAGATTTTTTAAGATTCCTTAATTTTAGGGGGTTTGGGCCCCTCTGGGGGCCCCCTAGGTGGGGTATGGTGCCCACTTGAACAAATTGAGATCCTATCCCCCTAGGGATGATACCTGCCAATTTTGGTGAAAATCGGTCGAGGGGTTCTCAAGAAGAAGATGAAAATGTAAAAAGTTTATGCGCGACGGACGACGCACGCCGAACGAAGAACGATCGCAATAGCTCACTTGAGCCTTCGGCTCAGGTGAGCTAAAAACACAAACACACTCAATTAAAGGACATTCATATTGGTTGACATCATCAATTACGTGGGGCGGTGATTATTGCATCAGTGCTCATTGTACATCAATATGCAGGATGAAGTGCAATATACACTGTAATTTGTAACTGAACTAGAGGGGCACTCTGAGAGAGCAGACCTCCGCCATGCAGCAGTATGTACAAGTGTACATACACGTTGTATCATGTATATACTGACATAGTCATAAAATATCTAAATTTACTTGGCAGTATCTTCAACAGAAACAGAGAGGTATAGGAACATCCACAAACAATATACACATTGTATGTGGTGAAAATCTGATCACCCATTGTTGAGTTATTGGGAGATTGAGCTTACATTGTACATATTGTATCTTGTGTCTTTTATGACCCCATGGCCTTTGACCTCATGATCCCAAATTTACTTGTTTGTTTACTTTATTATGAACACACCCTGCAGATTTTGTGGAAATCTAATCATCCACCCTTGAGTTATTGGGAGAATAAGCTTATTTTATGTCCTTAAGACCCATAAATGTATGACCTCTGACCTGACCTTTGACCTCATGATATTAAATTAGAGTGTTATTTCTTTATGAGCACAGTCTACACATTTGGTGAAAATCTGATCAACTATTCCTGAGTTATTAGAAGAAAAAAAAAAATAATGATGTCCTTTATGACCTCCATGAGGTAATGATGAGTATTTTGAAGAATTGCATAAAAAGGTGCTTTCTACAGTGGGAGTGAGATTTGGATTGCAATGTAAATTGTGATACGAATCTCATTTTTAAAGAGAAAATTCAGTCCAAATATAAGCTAGTCTGATAAGAAAGAGTAAAATATTATGAGTTCAATGGTATAATTTTGATCGAAATCGGATGAAAAATAAAGAAGTTGTGACATTTTGAAGTTTCGCTATTCTGGGGGGAAATAGTTCATGAACAATCAATATGAATATACAAATGGCAAAGTGAGCATGTCATTCCCTCATAAATTGCCATATAGTTTGTACATAAAATTTTGACATCTCCAGTTTTTCCTTCAAACGCAATTATGCCCGAGGCTCAATTCCTTGTATACAATTGTATCCAACTGATCACTATTCTGAAGTTATTCAACCAGGAATAACAACATGTTTCAGACTTTAATGACAGAAACATTGAATTTTCATCATTTTTTTGTACACGATCAATGGAAAATTGTGAGGGTATGACATGGCTAGCTCACTATTTTGCATATTCATATCCACTGTACAAGAACTGTTTTGCGGAAATTAGCAAAACTTCAAATGTCATAACTTCCTTATTTTTCATCCGATTTTAGTCAAATTTTTACTGCTGAACTCGTAAGAGTTTACTCTTTTTTATCAGACTAACTTATATTTGGACTGGATTTCCTCTTTAAGATCACTGTTCAGGAGGCGAAAATTCAATGATTGAAATATAGATTTTTTTTTTTTTTTTTTCACAGGTTCACTTTACAAACAAGAACAAAATCTCACTATAAAACCCACTCATGCGGAACACCCGTGGTCTCAGCCTGACCCCAAGCCACTGGAGCTACACTGTACCCCACATGTAAACTTGTAGCATGACATGTCACATGTGTTAATGCACTGCAGGACTGATCTGAGATCAGTGATTGCAGTGCACTCAACACAGGCCTGTGGGCCTGGACATTCATACACATTGAGCATGTTTCTACTGAGAGCACCTCGCATCATCTCAGGGCTGCCAACTCTCACGCATTGAGCGTGAGACTCACTCATTTTGGTTCTTTCTCACTCTAAAACTTTATTTCATTTGCATGCATTTCTATTGATCTCACTCATTTTGACTCCTAAATTATAGCATTGGCCTATGGGAGTCTCACTCTCAACTAGTTTCCAGTGTTGGCAGCCCTGTCATCTCGCATCATCTCGCATCACCACGAATTTTGTCCCTCGCATCACCTTGTATTTTCGACTACCCGAATTGTTTCTACTGAGCGATAAATACGCGGTGATGCAGGGAGATGCGAGAGAACTTGCTGTGAACCGGAAGTCGCGTATTTTACAGATGTGTTCGTATATGTAGGTCTCGAGGTATGGGAAGGTAAACAAAACGATCAAGATAGCATAAAGTAGATCGGGACATGATATCAGTATTTTCGCTTTTGTACTGCTCTCACTGCCAGTCAGTGAGTCAGGATCATGTTCAATCTGCTGCTTTGAGAAGGAGATAGTGGCCGAATGTTTTGGGAGATGCAACTTCTCAAATTAGAAGAAGCATGTAGGCTATTAACAGCATTCCGCTGGCATTCAGCTTTACTGTATACGCCAATATTTTCGCATACAGATATTTTCGCGAATCGCGGTATCAGTGGCATTTTCGCGTGTTGTTAAATTCGCGATTGATACTAGTAACGTTAGTAGCAGGGTCTACTGCCAAGCCCGAGAAACACGTTCAAACACTTGCCAACGTACCCGTAACGTTTTTCCATTTGCATTGTGACTTCCCAAACATGACAATAGAAAAGACACAGTAGAAGATTTATAAAATGAAACAATTACGGGAACTTGCAGTGAGACGCTCACACACGGCATTCACAAGTACCTACGTGTACCAAATGTTGCAACAAAATGTAGATGACAAATTTTCCGAGCTGCGCTAGCGCTAGCGAAAGTTTTACATGCATCCCTTGGCCTCACCCAATCATGTCGAGCCGGTGTTTGTTTGCGTAGGCAAACGTAAACTGCGACCAGCAGCCCCGTACGCATAGCGTATAATGGGGTCGCGGACTGTAGCATTCAGGAGATCATGACAGGGGAATATCGCGGACAAATATCAACTTAAAATCGGAAAATTTTTCTATTTGAAGACTTACTTGTAAAGATGAAGTATTGAAAACAGGGTTCGTGCAACGTTTGGTCCTGCCAATAGTCCCTTTCTGTTCGAATTGATGACTTAATGTGACTCGGTCCAGAGGAACCTGGAAGAGCTACGCAGTACACTGAATTGACTGCCAGCGCATACTCACACAGAAATATGTAAATTTGTGCGCATGTGATGTGTGCACATGCGCTGGCCGTCAATAATTCAGCGTGGCTCTCAAGCTCTCCCAGGTTCCTCTCGACCGAGTCACATTAAGTCATCAATTCGAACAGAAAGGGACTATTGGCAGAACCAAACGTTGCACGAACCCTGTTGTCAATACTTTAACTTTACTGGGGCAAGTCTTCAAATGAAGAAATTTTTTGGTATCAAGTTGATATTTGTCCGCGATTCTACTCTGTCGTGATCCTAAATGCTACAGTCCGTAGCCCCATAGCGTACAAATGTACGTACTAGTAGGAGTGTGTGTACATACTGGCCGGTGTAACAGCCGCGTTGGTCTCTAGCCAGCGTTGGATGCATTTTATCATCGAGTTGTATATAAGGTATGACGGGGTAATATTTTCGCGTGTTTTTAATTTCGCGATCAGCCCGAAACTCGCGAAATTCGCGAAAATAAAACCCTCGCGAAAATAATCGCGTATACAGTACTTTGCCATCCAAAAATGAAATGCCCTTCACTATTTCTGTCATCTGCCGCCATCACTTGAAAAAAAAAAATCGCTGCCGATCCAATGTCCGGTTGATATTCTCCGAAATAATTCATTCAAACAACAAGAAACAAGCTATTCTGTTCAGGAAACATACGTAACACCCGAACAACATGTAAGCCGTGACACGAGAAGTACTGTAACAGTACGCAGTACCTAGGACCCACTGTACAGTGCATGTATTGTATAGGAATCTCAGGATACAACAACATGCAAGATGCGTCAGCGCTGTGAACGCCAGCAGGTGTGTGACCATTTGAATAACGCCGGCGAAATCTCCCAATAATTTGAGACATCCGGTACACTGCGAATTTCGCTACCCGATGTGTTTCTACTGAAAATCGTCCCTCGCATCACCGCACATCGACCACCTCAAAAGGTGGACGACGGAGCATCTTGCATCACCGCGCATTGGCCACTACCCGATCTGTTTCTACTGAGGAAAAATTTGAGGTGTCACCGCGTATCGCCGCGTATCGCCGCGCATCACCGAGAATCACCTCGCATCGTCTCGCATCATCTCGAATTTTCATCGCTCAGTAGAAACACGCTCATACACACACGATCATCATTGATGTGCATTGTACACTGTATGCACTCTCTCCTGACCTGTTTACATGTGACTTGATTGGCTTGCTGCACTGCGCTGCACTGGGCAGCAAGAAGAGCTGATACAATGCGGGTTTAAACTGGTTCACAAGACTTCATCAGCTCGAGCTTGAAGAATAGCCCGCTATTTCTGATCCAAAGAATTAGCCTGATCAGAAAATAGCCCGCTCATTTTGCAATAAAGACCGAAATAGCGAGGTATTCCGATCGGAAAATAAGCCAAAGAAATCTTGGACTTATTTGTAGAATAGCCAGCTAATTTGCAAAATAGCACGCTAATCTTAATGCGTCTTCATCAGCTCGAGCTTAAACATTGGCACTGCATGTGTTTCGCACCACACAGGAATGCGGGCAGTCGGGTCGGAGTGTGTTCGTGCCAGCATCGAGCTTAAAAATCCGACTGTGCCATGCCTGAAGCTCGAGCTGGTGAAGACGCGATTACACATTTCAGCTGACTTCAGGCTTATTTCTCTGATCCCCCATAAGCTCGCTATTCTTCAAGCTTGAGCTGATGAAGACCCACCTAATCATCCCTAAGGATTATTTGGGACAATTGCACAAATTGTGAGATTTGGATCACAACCCAAATCACAATTTCTTTGTTTGCTTTGCATTCACACGACATAGTAGTGAAATTTGGTTCCAAACATTGATGTTTGGATCTCGATCCAAACATCACTCCCATTTGAATCACTGCTGTGCGAATCCTTTGTACACTGTAGCAACTTCTGGTACATAATGTCTCGTGCCTTCAGGGCCTGTGAAGTACCCATACTGTAAAAGTGGAAATTTTCACAGTGTTGAAATTTTTGCATACTTAGCACAACCATAAACTAGGGTGAAAATAAAAGCAAGCAAATATTTTTGCTTGCCATATGTTCCAGTAGTTGATGTCTTGATTCTGCGGAATTAAAAACACATAGAACTCATCTCACCCGGCTGAGCGCAAAAAATTAGTTGCGAGAAAGTATCCACTTTTACAGTTTCCCAATATGACACAAGTAAAACTACGCCTGTAGTTTACATACAGAGACAGGGGAAAATAAGACACCAGTTATCTACAATTTTTTAACGAGTAAGATCTTATGGAATTCTCAAACTCCCAAAACCTGACTGTAGATATAGAGTTACAACATGCTGTCAGCTAACAAATAATAGGATTTATGACATCAGAAACATTACTACAACATTTGCATTTATACTGTAAAACAAGGAATGTTTGCAAGCATTTTAATTTCGCGAATTTCGCGACAGCCAAGATTCGCAAACTTGATACACATGCTAAAGTTCTTGCCAATACTATGGATTGAATGCCAGTGGCAATTTGCAAAAATTGTATTTTACAGTAAACTACAAAGGCAGTGATTTGGCTCAGTCGGTAGCGCATCTGCCCCCAGATCCAAAGGACCCTGGTTCGATTCCAGTGTCTAACTGAGCAATGACGTGTGTACTGTAAAAATAAAAATGTTCAAGTGCATTTTAATTTTGCAAGAGCCAAGATTCACGAAATTAAAACAACCATGAACATTCTTGTCTACACTATATGCATTGAATGTCGGGGGAAATTTGTGAAAATTTCATGCCCCAAAAAAGACTGTCAGCTCCAATTCATGAAAATTTCATGCTGCAAAAATATCTTGCTTTACAGTAAACATACCGTCCCGTCTAGTAAGAGGCAAAGCACACTGTCCCTTGGGTAGGACAAATGGCAGTCCCTTGAGTGAGAGAGTCACTACTTTTGCACATGAAAATTCCTGATTTTACTATTCATTTGAAAGAGCAGGTGCTTGTACAACCCAGTGAAAAGGTCCCGCCTCAACATCCAACTGGACCCCATGGAAGACCAGCTATTGCAGCTGAATATGGGCTGTCCAGCCATCTTCTCAGATGGAGAAATGAACCAACTACAATTTGAAAGCACACTGCTTCATGCATGTGAAGCTCTACAGTACAGCCAGTTTCCACACAGGGGCCATTCATACTGACACTGTGAAATTGTTCGGTGGCAAAAATTTGTGACATTTCAGCGGAAGTGACTCTTGAGGCAACTGTGTCAGAAACAACGAAAACATTGCAAAGAAAAGTCCTAGTACAATCGTAGCATGAGTGAATTGCTGTCGTTATGTGGACCAATTACCATTTATTGAAGTTTACTAAAAAAGTACAATATACAATACACAATGTACATGTACAGCTGTACAATGCCTGTGCTGTTACAGACTTTAGCCACCATGGCAACAGTGACACACACACAAAAAAAAATATTTGTCTCACCCGGCCAAGTGTGAAAAAATGCTTGAGTATAAATTTCCACTTTTATAGGATTATTTGCTGTCCACAGTATATGCTGCAGATATCTAAATACAATGTCATTGCATACTACAGAAAGATTTCGGCCGTCACACGGTAAAAGGGTCTATCTTGAGAAATGTTACTTCGGAGAAAAACGGGTTTAAAGTTTGGTGTATTTGTATGTCTGCCTCTTGTGTTTGTAAAGAGAATGGCTTGTGATTGTTATGTATTATGAAAATATATACATAAAAGAAATGCTTTAGAAAATTTCATCTTAAATGCTTATTTTAGTCCAGAGTTATTACAAAATTTATACAAGTAGACCGTTTTACCTTGTAACTGCTATCGAAATCACTGACGGTAAAATTTGGCTATCTTCAAGATAGACCCTTTTACCATGTGAAACGAACGTCAAGTATTTTGTATGTCTTCCTCTTGTGTTTGTAAAGAGAATGGCTTGTGATTGTTATGTATTATGAAAATATATACATAAAAGAAATGCTTTAGAAAATTTCATCTTAAATGCTTATTTTAGTCCAGAGTTATTACAAAATTTATACAAATAGACCGTTTTACCTTGTAACTGCTATCGAAATCACTGACGGTAAAATTTGGCTATCTTCAAGATAGACCCTTTTACCATGTGAAACGAACGTCAAGTGCCACTGTGCTCTCACGCTAAAACGGTCTATGGAAACCTTACGTAAAACAAAGCCGAGTTTACATGGTGAAACGGTCTAACTTCGAGATAGACGGTTTTAGCACGTGAAGTTGACGTTTAATAGCAGCGCACTTTTACGGTAAAAACAGAATGAATGGTATATGCAGCGCGCGCGGCAGCTGCTGCATGCATGCAACGCTAACGGTGCATGCGCCTGTACCTAGTGCTGCTATCGCTAGCTAGCAACTGACTACTGAACCAAACGAATATCACATCAGCTGGACAATTTTCCGTAAGTTATTTCACTGTCGTGTCACTACGTTCTGATCACTTACAATATGTTATTAGAAGTCGAGGCTCTCTGTCAAGAATTTCACACTGTTCCCAGGTTCCATGGTTATTTTTCGTGCCTGCAAATTACTTGTCAGGATGGCGTGATCGACGTCGTCCAGTCAGTCAGTTCAGGCAGGGTTGCTTAGTTGAGCTCAGCTCCGCCTCCACAAGAGTGAGCACTTGCCGCACCGGGCCGGGGCCGGGCTGTTCCCTGCAGCTGCATACGTTGTATGTATACGTGCTGCGAGCAGTCGGATCATGCTCCACTTTAATACTAACTGTGACTGTCAATGACTGAGGCCCATGTTCTACTGTAGACCAAAGTTTAAACCCATTTCAGACTCACCTATGGTTTAGGTAGACCTGACATTTAATTTGTATTCTGCTAGCGAGGTTTAGTTAACCCAAGTATATTTCGGGTTTACATTAAACCCGAATTAGAGTCTGCAGACTTGGGTCAAGCCACCATGGAGATGATTATTGATGGACCATGGTGCATTAGTAATGGAAGAATAAACTCTCCATCTCAGAGTACCGGTAAATTTTGCTCCACAAATCCACCTAAATATATAATTGGCAGCGTATCAGCCACATGAGTGTGACTTTCTTGGACTGTGTATAGTTTTACTGGTATAAGTGCATGCTGTATCTTTGCATGTCACGACTATACCTCCTGAGTCCTAGCCCGACCAGTGTGCGGCGTACATCGCTGCATAACAGAATACGCATGGTAAGCGTAGCGCTATTCCTAGCTGATAGCCGGCCAGCCGGCCACCGCACTGCGCCGGCGGCCTGGTAGCAAGCAGCGGCTGTTCGCTGGATGGGGCATGGCCGTCAATAGAATCGTGAATTCGGAATGGATTGATAAACCAAACCAGGACCTTGAGGTAGGAAAGTAGGCCTAAATAAAAGCTCTTCTTCGAAGGCATGCACTTATTGAGCACCTGAAAGATTGTGGTTTAATAGAATATGGAAACGATTTATGATTTGAAATATAACAACCCTGTCTCACATTAGTTAGTAAAGCTATGTTAGATTCTTCCACCTAACGAAAGTCATTATTATACATGTATCGTGTATAGACTCTAGATCTAACATATGTAGACTAATCCTAGAATTGTAATGGTTAGTCCAGCTGTTTTAATATGCCCAAAACAAATCGAGGTTCTCTAGTCTTGGCTTAGATTGACCTCAGGTTCTACTCTCCTGACTACCTAGACCAGATCTATATTGAGTTCTAGGTGTAGCCTTACTTAAAATTACTTAAGACATTTGCATTCAACCCTTGCATTGAATAATTCCCGTAGACACTAATCATAGGGGTAATTGCCTAGGGGGTACGTAAATTTTGTTTTTCTTTTGCACTTTTGTGGATACAATCGTACCATCAAAGATCGTACACTCATACGACCTTTGATATCATCACACTCTCGGCTTGCTATAATCAAAATATCCCGCAAGAAAACGGCATATTTCTCGATTTTTAGCGCTTTTTCCGCGATCCGTCGCGTAGACAATACTCTTAAAACTGGACTTAATTCGCGCGCGCTTGGAAAAGTTCCGATTCTGCACTTTTGACTGTGGAATTTGGGATTTTCGATGGATTTTTGGAGGAGACTTGAGGACTTTCCTGTACGTGAATGAGTGTTAATACCGTATGTGTAATGATGTGATTTGCGTGTGATGTGACTGTAGAACCAAAGATCGTACACTTCAGTGTACGATCTTTGGTAGAACTCACTGGCTGGTGATAAAGCACACTGGCAATTAAGTGGCCGAATTCTGGTAGATGACCGAATGCACATTATGTTTACCCCGACTTTGTACTTAGGCGTGGGTCTGCCGCCTTTGACGGCCCCTCTCTAGTTGATCAATGTTTTTCCATTGATGGCATGTGTAAAGTGCTATTGTTATTGGCCTCATAGACTACTGTGTAAATCGCATCCGCCCTGGTGTGCCTTTTGGTTGCACTGCAATTTGTTATGCTCACATCTGCGACAGAAATTGCACAACCAGTATTTTCTCAGGGGCTGCATCCCTCGTAAGGTCCTATTCCTGCCACCGTGGAATCCATAATCTACGTGTAAACCAGAGCCTCTGAGTGCATGGTGTCTATACCAGTAATATGCAAAATCGTCACTGGGGTATTGCGACGTGTGCAGCTTGTATGGGTTTCCCTTGTTTTTGAATGAGATCAGGGACTGCATCTTATAATTCTATCTCCTTTGGAACCGTTGTCTCTGGGAATCGACGAATGCTGCTATCGGCCAAGGGAGTCTGCTCTATCGAATCTGCTATACTCCGATTGTGGTCTGCCTCCATTAGCGGAAAAAGAGGAAGGATTGGAGACATGTACAATTCTTTTCTGAAGCCCCATTTAAACACAGCCTTGCTACCGTGACAACATTCGGGCAGCTTCCGAGTATAAAGCTTTGTTTTTAAAACCCTACTGGCTGTTAAAATGGTCCCTGCAAAATGTTTAATACTCAGACATAGTTGCGGTAACTTTTGCCAAATTCTTACCGTGACATTACCGTGACATTTCTTTGATACACTCAACAAGCATGTGCAACATTGCAGACAGAGAATGATTGACACAACATCAGTGATGGTACCCATGTTTTGTTTACAGACACATGGCACTGGCTGGTGGGTGGGGTACTCGCATCAGTGGACACATCCCCTTCATAGATGGGTGTGTGTCTGCTCAAATGGTACCCATAACTCTCTCTTGTGATATCATTGCCCGAGGTGAGGAATTTTGTTCTCCTGATGTTGTTGTTCTGTTAAAACGAGGCTTTGGGGGAGGGAGCTCCTGTAGTACAAAAAAGCTCACAAGATTTTAGGTACTACAGTAGTACACTTGAACAACAGTATTATGTTTAATAATCCAGGGCAGAGGAGACCCACTATTAAACAGACAATAAGAGAATATTAATGCAGAGGAAAGAAAATGTACTATCACTCAACAAGCCTTGTCCGCCTTGGACTTTTTAAATACATAAACAATGTAAGAATTTCAGAGCCTGGGTATTTGTTCCAAGTTCACTGTGTCACTGCCAGCAACCAGGGATAGCCCAGTGGTAGTGTCACTGCCTGGACAGCAGTAGGATGACAAGGTCAAATCCCACTGGCTTTGTTTTTCCAACATGTTTATTAAAAATCTTAGATCAGCATTTCTGATCTAAACAAATGCAGAGGGTGACAAAAGATAGCACTTTTTTATGCAGCACAATAATCATTCTTCTACACTATATTGAAGACGTACAAATTTGTAGAGAGACGGGTGAGCATACAGTATTAAAAGCAAAGGTACATGTAATTTGTAAATACATTCTTTTTCTTTTTCTATGTGAAGTTTCATGCGGAGTCATGTCAATATTACAGAAACAGTGAATAGCCCAGAATGCAATGGTACAGTGTGTATAATAGTGTGCCTCATATTTCACCACCTGCGATATCCTGTTTCATTGCACTAGTAAAGACCACTGTATTTGTTTTATATAATGGATGTGAATGAATGTGGTCCACACCGATTCTTGAGTATAGAACAGAAATGGCAACCATTTTTTTATGAAAGGTGAATGGTTGTACATACAGTAACACAATCATACACAAAAGCGATAGGTTGAAGTTCTTTACAGTAAAATGAGTGACTTGAGGGCGCGCTTGCACCTGAGCGTGCACGACAAAAGTATCATGCAGTGATGTCAGAGGCATGCAAAGGTGCAAAAAATTATGAGCAATTATGAGCCTTTTACAGGAGTACAACCGTGTAAATGTAAATGGGTGACAATATCCAAAATTGATTGACCGAAAATCGCACGTTAAACAATGAGTGTGCAATAGTGCTTTTGACTGAATATCACATGATTAGCAATCAGCCAATGGGATAGCTAGAATATTTCTAGATGTTGTATTAGTCTGAATAGCACAGAATAGTATTGATACTATGCTATCTGGGGTCAAATACAACACCAAAGTGCTATTACAAAGACTAATATTTGGAGAAGCAAAACAGTTGATACTAACTCATAAATTGTGCACACATTTTAGTTAATTCTTTGACATAAGAAGAGAAGAAGTGACTTACAAAGGGATTTGCTCTGGCTTGACATCATCTCCTCCATCTGCTTCTGCCTTCCTCCGCTTTGATGACATATCAGATTCATCGTTGATGGCATCTTCTTCTTCTTTTTCCCAGGCTGGTCGCTTTCTTGGAGAAACGTTGCTGTCTGAGCCTCTCTCCACAAGGGCATCACTGCCGGATTCCTCCTTTGCCTTCTCCAGTCCTTCCACGTTCTCAGCCACCGTTGCTCCAGTCTCTTCTGATTTCCAGTCGGGCTTCTCTACTTCTCTGCCTCTGGCTCTGCTCAGGTCGCCAGATCGATTCAGCTTCACCCTCCGTTGGTTGTTGCTCTCTTGGTGCTGCTGCGGTGGTGACTCTTTCTTTTCTTTCTGATCTGAGTTGTCCTCTGCGGCATCTCGCCGATCCCGGAGATTCCCATCACGACTTTCGACCCCTGGCTCGACCTCCGGCTCTTGGTTTCCACCAGTCTCCATCTGTACATTTGTTTCTGATCTCTGCTCTCTGTGTGCAGGTTCAGACACGGGAGGAGCAGTATCCATCTTCTCGTCCTCACTATGTCCGTCTTTTACAACATCACTGATCTGCTCACCCTGTTCTTTTGGCATGGACTTTGCCTGTTCATCACAAATTTCATGCCCAGTCTCTGACCTTCCATCAGTCACTACCTCCAACTTTTGCTCCTTCTGGGAAGGGACAGCAACTGTTGATTGATCTGCATCCGTCTTCTCTTCACTGGGCTCTTCTGCTCTTGACACATCCCTTTTTTGTTCAACCTCTCCTTGTCTTACGGGCTGAGATTCCACTTCACATTCTGCTCTGCTTCCTCTATCACTCGTCTCTTCGACAGATTTTTCTGTTTCCTCTTCACGGCTGTCTTCATGAGCATCTTCTGCTTGTGCAGCACTAGGTGCCTCTCCTTCATTGCTTTCCTTTTCTTGATCTGCACTTGCTACAGCAGTGACATCATTGTTGGTGGGACTATCCGTTTCAGCTGGTTTCTCAGGCTGCTTGCTGTCCTTGTCCTGTTCACTGGCTGGTTTGGTCTCTTCATCCATGCCATCCGTCACTTTCATGTCCTCATTCTTTTCATCTGCCAATCTTCTGTCATGTGACATGCCATCATCGTTTCCTTGCTCCGAGTCTCTGCTCTTCAGCCGTTTCCGGTGACTTCTCTTTCTCTCTTGCTCCACTTCTGCATTTCTGTCTTCCTTCTCTTCTTGCTGGGCACTCTGCCTTCTGGACCTCCTGGACATCCTCGATCCAGAGGAATGTTCCTCAGTCACTGGCTTGGCTTCTTTACCCGGCTGGTCCTTCCCGTTCTTCTCCTCTCTCTCGTCATCAACTTTCTCTGCCTCCTCTGACTGGCTGTGGCTCAAGGATTGATTCAGCTCCTCCACCTGGTTGGTGAGACCTTCAGGTATGACACTGTCTTCTGTTGGAACTTCGCGAGCTGTCACACGGCACACATGCAAGATACAACAAAAAATAACATTGACCATAAAATATCATTTCTACATAAAAACAAAAACAAAATGAGACAAATCATTACACGAAAAAAAGTGAACCTACATGAATACTACATCACACACACACACAAATCAAAGGAAAGGGGCAACTAATCAATGAGAAGTTTAGCAAACTTGGCCAATACAAAAGATGACTAACATACATGTACAGGGCTTGACATCCAATAAGCAGCAGCCCCGTGGCCCAGGTTTCGAAAAACTGATGTTGGGCTACCAAATTTCAAAGAAGCTTAATCTTTTGGAGACCCAACCAGACAGCTCAGATTTGACATGCATTGTTAGGTGTGCTTTTGTTTGGGTAACCACATATCTTTTGGAGGCCACCAAAATTTCAGATTTAAAGATTTTTAAAATAGTGGCCTGAACTGGACAATAGAGAAAAAAGTTGTGGCAAGCCCTGATATGCAAATACATGTACACACTATACACATTGTACAAGTTTGGTTTGCCTCACAAGGACCTCAATGAAAGGCAAACAATTGAGCAAAATCGATTTGACTTCATCTCATGGGGAAGCCACCCCACTAGATATTCTGAATCTGCTCTTCATGTTTCATCTGCCTGAGTCTACACACAGAGACTGACTTTCAACAAAACTGAGGAAATGAAATGCATGACTGCCTCATAGCCCAGGAAACTGTAAGTTAAATACCAATGATTGCTTGGAAAACCAGAACACTTTGCAGTGTGTACACAGCTCTCTTTACTTATTACATGTACATGTACAATGCTTGTACATTATATGATGTACATAAGCAAGAGTGTCTGTCTCTCATACAGTTTGAAATAATTATCAGGAAGAGGACTACATGAGTAAAGTATGCTCTTGAGACTGTATTCTTTTCAACCTCTGCTATATGTCTGCTAGTGCACAGTATGGTACAGTAGCACATAAACCTGTACTGTAGGAGAATACACCTAATGTGCATGTACAAGGTACGTACACTGTAAAACAAGGAATGTTCGCGTGCGCGAAGATTCGCGAAATTAAAATGCACGCGAACTTTTTTGTCTACACTATAAGAACGCCAATGGCAATTCGCGAAAATTTCATGCCACGAAAAAGGCCATCGGCTCCAATTCGGGAAAATCTACTGCCGTGAATATAACATGTTTTACAGGAACATGCAAAAGACAAAACATCATAACTATGGACTCACCATGACGCTGTTTCAGAAGTTCTTGCTGCTGCTTCAGGTATTGTTGGATGAAGGAATTTGATGCAACAGACTCATCATCAACGATCTACAGAAGTAACAAGAAACCAGGCAATGGAAAATACAGCAAAAAGGATATCTTTAAATATATACAGACTGTATATATACAATATACAAATTGTATGTACCACTTTGCATAAACAATTACTTGAAAGTAATGAACACAAATACTTTAACAATGTAATTGTATGCTCCAGAATTTCTCTAAGAGGCTAAATATATAGGACATTGCCTCTTACATGAAGGGCATGCATCATGCAATAAAATGCACACAAGCACCTCATGCTAAAAGAAGAAAGTGTATTAGTTTACGTGAACGAATCTTCTCAATGGAACAGTTTCAAGGTAGCAGACTAAAAGTGCAAAGATTGGTGTTGAGATGTCAAAGCAATATTAAGCAGTAAGAAAGGGGCTATTGTTCCATATGAATTTTGATAGTGACCCCAATACACCTGTACACTCATTCAGGTACAATTCTTGCCACTGAGATACACTTGTACAATGTAGCTCACGCCAGGTGGGTTGAAAGGTTGTACCTCAACAGAGGCATTCTGAATGTACAATTGAACATTTCCTACTACTAAGGTGAGTAACCACTTTCCTATGCATGTGATGGCAATCCATCCCCTGTACATTGTACATGTATTCTACCATCTTCAATTTTAAATCACCTTAAGGACATACTGGTACACATACAACTATTTCATAACTATGGGATATTGAAAAGTTAGAAACTGATGCTCTGTAAATGCTTAGATAAGGCTCAGTATCATCTCCAAGAGTACAGTACAGTACTGTATACAAACTGTACAAACAATACCACTTTATAATCTACTGGATGAGTGTGTACATACTGGACAATCCACACGTGTATAGTACACATTATACGCCTCTATTATACATTTTGTACCTTGACTGGAATCTACAGGCATGCATGAAGCATAATCTGTGATAAACTTTTTGGTTGAAATACTTACACCTTGGTTTGGTCCCCCTTCACAAACGGGTGCTTGCTTCATCTCCTCAAGCTCAATTTGCTGCAAAAGAAAAAAAAATCAAGAAAAGATGGAGACACAATACAATACAGTTGGGCAGCAATAGAGAATCTGCAAGAATCTTCAGCTTTACTAGGAGGCAGACTTACAAAATGTAATTAGAAGAAGAAGAAGAAGAAGAAGAAGAAGCAGAATATGCACCGAGGTGCTTAACTCTACAATATACATTGTAGATGCTTCATGTGAACTCTCAGTGTGAGAGAAACAGCGGAAAAAAGGACAAAGGTTATGCTACATCATTTTGTACATGTACCAAAAAGAAAATTGCACAGAGCAGATCATCGACTACACAACCCATGTACACATACATACAAAATGTAACTTACACAAACAGCAACCCCTGAAGATCATCAGCAGTCTTATAACAGCATGATCAATTGTTTCAATGCCCGTCAAAGCAAAACCTAGACCATGTTTTCCTCATGATCAAAGTGTACAGAACATTTTAATATTGTAATGGCATCGCATGCGCTTGTTTAAGTTTTGACGATAATTTCTGAAGTTCTGTTTGTTACACTGTATGTCAAATTTGAACATGCACACATGAAGCTTCAATATGATCGTGTGTGTGTGGGGGGGGGGGGGGGGGGTGGACATCAAAGTAAAAGTTGAATGAAGCAGTTTCTCCAGGATTTAAACTCTGATGTTTCACTTTGCATGTTTGGATAAACTTCCATGAGTTTATTTTTCCACAAAAAAAAAAAAAAAAAAAAAAAAATAGGATGTACTCGTAAAAGGCAATTTAAGGGTTAAATTATCTTTAGATAATCACAGAATATAAACTAAGCCATCATGCACACTACTGTGGAAACAAATATTCACTTTAAAATTCAAATTTCAGTACTCAGAAGCACTGCCTAAACTGAGGTTTGTACTGTTTGTGCTGCTATACACTGTACAACATGTGAGTGTGTTGTCCAACTACAAAAACAATTCTATGATGTGAGGAATTCAACATTTATTTGATGAAAATCGGCTGAGATATAAAAACAAAACAAAGTAATAACAAAGCAGTATAAATCATCATGCTCATCCTACAGATCTTATTACACTAGACAGAAAAATCCGTCTGTCCAGAGGAGTCTCTTACAATGTATGTTTTATTACGTTATCGGCTCATTCCGTGAAGCCAGACGAAGTCTCTGTGGAACATATCCCCCACGACCATATACTATAATACACACCGATCTTTTGGTCAATAGATCTAAATTACATATTGATGTACAAGTAGACTAGCTCTAGTACATACAATGTAGTAGATTCTACTTAAAATGTGGAACTGGGGAGATTACCGCAAGTAGAACAAGGGAAAGAATGAGCAGGACATCTCTACTTCTAGATATACAATCGTACATTGTAGGTTTAAGGACCTAATTACTCAGTATAAAGTTCAGTTCTTCTAGATCTCAAGGTTACTGTGAGAAAGCTAAACTAGTAGTGACAGATGTACATACAGAGCTGTTTTATAGTACAGGTGTGGTATTATCAGACAGCATGGTAATTCTGGACATGCACATTTTTGCGTACCAACGACATTCAATACTGTACATGCGGGACTACAGACTAGCCTCACAGAGCATTGTGTGGATCGAAATCGCACAAAATGCGACACAAAAATGTATGTAAAAATGTTATGAAGTTCACATTTTACCTCAAACTTACAATGCAGAAAAAGATAGCATGTCGATTTATGACAAGACCTTATCACATTAACTGTTCAAAATTTTCATCATTTTTACCTTGGACATAAAAAAAAAGTAAAATACAAAATTTCAGCCTCACATGCCAATTTTTTTTCGTTGTCTTTGCTCAGTAAGAATGTGTGCGGCGAATCATGCATATGAATTGGGATTCTGGTACAAGGACAAGATGTGAAAGATGTTGATTATTCCATTAAGAAAATTGTGTCCGGAATTATAATGCCATTTTACACCGCGCTAAAAGACAACTTTGGGAGAGGGGTACAGTGTACATTTAAAGTCTATTTCCAAAAATGACAGTGAATAGTTTTCATAATTTTGCTGGATTTGTAATTTTCAGGACTTTGTGAATAACTAGTAGTATTTTTTGGCCAAAAATTAATCCGTTGAGTACAGAATTTAAATTACAGCCATGAAAAAAAAAAGTGTCCAGTGATTTGATCCACTCTCCAGTGAACAAGTGTATGTACAAAACTAAAAAAACCCCCAATTTTACACTTTCTTCTTTATTATTATTCTGGCTGCATACCATTCAACAATCTATGATCAGTAATGATCACAACAATAATACTTCATCACCACGCCTAGCGCGACCTAACTATTGTACACAGCCCAGTCGCTGTATAAACGTGACAGGGCTGTACTACAAATGTACTACAGGTAGGATGGTGCACAACAACAATGCAAACAAAAAGCGCACATGCAGATCCCATTGTGTTTTGATACTTGACATTACTTTTGTCACCTAAAACTCATTAAAGACAATTTCCATTAAATTACACTTCATGTCTATGTCATCAATATTGACATACACAATTTACAACTTACCAAAGACGAGGGGTGGTATTCTGAAAATCTTCCTAAGTTTCTTCCTAAGTTTCTTCCTAAGTCAGAAACTTAGGAAGTGCCTAGGAAAGACAGAACTGGTATTTTGAAATTTCTTCTTAGGCACTTCTTAATTTCAAATTAGCGGTCTAGGCATCCTTATCCCAGCCCACGTCTTTTCTTAAGCCAATACGAAATGCCGTATCATAAGGAACCAACAAATGACAATCGCGTATTACTATGACGTACATGTAGGGTCAAATACACGAGTGCGCCGCATGTCCCCTTTCTCACACTCATTCCACGCATCAAAGTACATGTGCGCGCAGTGAATGACAAGCGCACCTATCATGATGTCTGCAGCTTGCTATTCTTAACAACGTACTTTATAGGACAGGGGTGGAGCTTTCCTCAATACTAATCTTCTTAAATGTCTTTCCTAAGTGCATTCTAGAATATCAGCTTCTTCCTAAGTCAGGAATTTACATACTCCTGCCCCTTTCCTAAGTTTCTTCCTACAAAGTTTCTTCCTAAGTTTAGGAAAAAAATTAGGAACATACTTAGGAAGAAACTTAGGAAGATTTTCAGAATACCACTTGGGAAAAAATCCTGACTTAGGAAGAAATTTCTTCCTACGAAGGATTTCGGAATACCACCCGAGGATTATATGCAGCGTGTGAGAACAGTATGTCCCGATTATTCAAAGTGGCCATCAGTGAAAGACGAAGTACCGTTCGCACACGCTGCATATGTCTACAGTCTAATCTTTGTTTTCGATAAGTTGTAAATTGTAATGTCACCGTTCGCCATGTTCGCTTTGTTGTTATGCATCATCGCGGTAGTGGTACAGCCCGTATTGTGTTTTTAGTTGTACAGCAACTGGGCTGTGCATAGTTATTAAGCCTGACCAGACGCTGTGCGAAATGCTGTGTACAATCACGACAATGTACTATAGCTTACACTGTACCATAGTTAGGGTGGGATTTCTCGGAGCACGCGAACGATTTGCGCAGGACGCGAATGACAAAATCCAACATTCGGAAAAGTTTTTCTCCGAATGTGTTCCGACAATGAAGCCGAAAACTATTCTTGCGCAATTTGTGCAAAGTTTCCCCGATGTATGTGCGAATGTTGTGTGTATCATTGCTAAAGTACAGCATGTTACGTACACGAAGAACACGTGACGGAAATGCGAACAACGAAAAATTTTCAATAATCATGGGAGAAAATGTACCCAAGGAGAGGTGGAAGCTGTCTTGAGTTGATTTTTTTTCGTTCCTCTATTACTCCTCTCTTTTTCTCTCATTTTTCTATCGTGTGCTTGCCTACATTTTTTTCCCTAGGACCTATCTCCACTAGTGAAGCATTTGATTTTTTTTTTTCAGTTCCTCCAACACATAATCTCTATAGTTCAAATGAAATTTTACATACTTTAGATTAATTTTAAGTGTATTCTGCGATTTTTTTTTGTATAATCAAACAGTTCTTTCTCTTTGCTAGTGTCTAATTTCTTTTGTTACTATGTAGTTGCTAATAATTGTTTGATGTTTAGATGTATGCTACGATTTTTATTTGTAAAAAACGTATAGGTCATACATCCCCCAAACGTGCGCTAAACATTCGCGAGAATGTCTCAAAAGGTACGCGAACAGTTTGCGATTACGTCGTAAAATGATCGGAAAAACTTTAATTTCGCGTAACATGCGTGAGACATATTCCAAAGTTTCGGAGTCTGTTTGCGGTTTCACGAACAGTTTGCGAACATCGCGCGTGTCTTGCTAAAATCTTGCGCATATGTTGAGGCTTTAAAGACACTTTCGAGAACAATTCACAAGCAAATCACGACCAAGTGTGCGGAAAAGGTTCGCTAAAAATTTCAAACTTTGAAATTCTCGCCGAAGTAAAAACGACACTCGCGAACAATTGACAACGCTTCCGAACCCTCACGTTCGTTTGGCGATCTTTTGCAGACTAAAATACGAATGCTGGATTTTGCCATTCGCGTCCTTCGCAAATCGTTCGCGTGCTCCGTGAGATCCCACCCTTATATGGGTAAACTGGGCCTAGCGGGTAAACTCGGTCCCCAGCGCGCGCATTACAATTACTACTCTACTAGAGCTAGTAGTAGTTGTAATGCGCGCGCGTTAACTACTAGTAGTTGTAATGCGTGCGCTGGGGGCTGAGTTTATCCGCTAGGCCCAGTTTACCCAAAACTACATGGTACCAATACGATTTAGCCACAACATCATCAACAACTTGTCAACAATAACAATATGTGGGTATGCCTAGCTAGCTACTGTACATTGTAGGTTTCCATTTTCAGGGCTGCAAACTCTCACTCACTGATGAGAGAGACTCACTCATTTTGGTCCTTTCTCACTCTAAAAACTATTTCATTTGCATGCATTTCTATTGATCTCACTCATTTTGACTCCTGTCCTAAATTAACTGTTAGTTACAGCATTGGCCTATACAGTCTATCGCGTAAATTATGGGAGTCTCACTCTCAACTAAGAGTTAACAGTTAGACAATCTAGTTTCCAATGTTGGCAGCCCTGCATTTTTAGTTAGAACTCTAATTTCTAACTACATGTACGTTATTAGGCCCTACACATGATGATGATGTCTGAATTGGGTTGTGGCTGAAGTTATGATATGACCTTAGTTTGGTATCAATGCCTGGGCCCTGGTAAAAAGTGGTAAGCCCAGGGCCCCGTCTTATAAAGCCTTCAAATCAATCACAAGTCCCCAAATCAATCACAACTTACATTGCAGCTCTCAAAAAACTTGTGATTAATTTCTATCACAAGTCTTTATAAGACAGGCCCCAGGGCAAGGCCCCAGCCCACGAGAAACAATGAATGACTAGAGTTCTATACGACGAATGAGTTCACTACCGCGACCCTACGCATGTAACCGTTACGGCTGCGACTGTATGTCGACTGGAAGGTTGCAGTCAGCTAGACTATTAAGTATTATTAGCAGCTGATTAGTAGGAATGTGAACAGAGATGTGATTATTTGTAGTTACAATCATCTTCAGCCTTTTCGCCTTTAGCGGCAGAACGGCCTGGCGTGGGCAGAGGCCCTGGGCCTGGCGTGGCCAATGTATTGCCGCCCCGCTACTTCGAAGCTGAGCAGTTCGGTGCAGTCGTTACAAGCAAGCAAGGGGAAGCGTACCAACGTCCAAGGACTGCAAGGTACCCTCATTCAACGTCAATTCTGAGAAATTCACACTCGCCCCTCATGCTACCATACAAGAATGTCAAAGACTGGTTATGGAAGAGTTGTCTTACAGCTTTAAGACGCTCAATCAGTTGACTCTTGCTCCCTGCAATAGACAGCCCATACTTTTTCAACTCCTGCTTCAGGTCGACTACCCTGAGACTGCTAATGGATCGTCCGTCCGAAAGCGTTACCTCGTTTCCGTAGTCCGCCATCTTGATGAAACTAGCGAGCGAGCTCTCTCCTCTATTCTCGATCGCTCGATCGTCAGCATGCAGCGCGGCTGGCTGCATGCGGGCGCGGCAGCTCCGCTAGCTGTGCTGCTTGCTCACGATCGATCGCCCGCGCGCTCGCGATTCATCATAGTACTTACATGTACCACTGATCTCTCTCCCTCTCTCTCTCTTTTTTTTCTGTGTGTGCGTGTCCTAGCCTATCATTACTAGTATTCTTTTTATGTCGCCCTCTCGTGTTTAATAACCGCATAAGCCTATCGCACCCGGCGCGCGGCGTACGAATCGTTGGCAAAGGGATCGCGCGACACCCCACAAAATCGCGACATCCCACAAAAATAAGCAAATAATTAACGTTGGTGAAGGTGATGGGACAAACTATCACTTCCGAGGCGATCTGGATGTAGATAATCTTTCCGAAGCGCAGCTGAGGAAAGATAGCGTACACATTAAGATCGCCGAGGAAGTGATAGTTTGTCTCATTGCCTGAAACTAAAAGTTGATTATTTGCTGTTATATCCCTCACAAATTGCTTCTCATCCTCTGATTGGTCGAGAGCACTGTAAACAACAAAACATAATTCTACCATACAAATACGCGTATGACTATTCTCCCTAGGGAAAATGGTAAAAACTATACCACGCTGGTGATTTTCGCGCCTTTTTTGCTTCGCGTCGCGACGCGAAATATTTCACGTGTCATCTAGGGTCCTAGAAATTCCCATTTTATTCCACATTCTGAAATCGTTTTAGCTGTCTTTGTCCTTAGGGCTTAGACTACGTGTGCGCGTAGATGACAAAACGATGACTTTGCTGTGCGCATGCACCGCGCGGCACCGAAGTGAAAGTGCGTTGCACTGCCGGTACTATCAAATGACCGAGGTCACATGATAGTCCACAGTGCAACGCACTTTTATTTCGCGCGTACTCATCTTGCGTTAGGACTGTGTGGACTGTGTGGAGATCAGCGAAACAAAAGGGACTATCAACGTAGAGTGTAACGAACCTTTTCTTCTCAGGTGATGTGATGGGCAAAACTACGCTTCATCACGTGATCAGCTCTGGACCAATCCTATTGCAACATTCTTATTTTATGTGGAATATAAAGTATTTTATCGTGGGGTTGACTCTACGATCTACGAGCCCTTTCTGACATTGAGCTACAGAGGGCGGTTTACTGTTAATGATAATAAGCCAGTTCGGAGTTCGCTCATGGCACATTGGTCCGAATGACCTTTCTTTTTTTCTCAGTCGGTTAAGGGGCTCTTCACTCGTTTTCAGAGCGACATAATGCATAAGCTTTACGCAACGATTTATGGTATTCACCAATCCTGCTTAAACAAAAAATGAACTCGCATAGACCAGATGGCCAGATCCGTCAATTAACACTTGGGAAAGCATCCATTTCATTATCTTACATTGAATGTAAGAACAACCTCTTTCTATCGATATTGCCAAATAGGCCTACCTTTTGCTGTCAGGTGGATGTGCTGGCAAGCAGCATTTATAAGGATTACATGAATAATCATTATACATAATAATATATCACAGACGCGTATCCCAGTGACTTTAAAAACCAACGTGCCTGTTGGTCCGAATGACCTTTTTTCTGCTCATGCGCAGAGTGGAACTCCGAACTGGCTTATTGGGGGGAAAATAGGTAAGCACTATTTGGGCACCCGTGCCGCTTCATCATGAATATTCATCACCTACATGTATCCGTAATACCGTGGAAATACATGATTTTTACATTTCCCGGCAGCGTTTTTACATTTCCCGGCAAAACTAAACATTTTTCCATCTCCCGGCGAGACGTTTTAACATTCCCTGTTGATGCAATTTTTCGAGATTTTCATATTTCCCGGCGATACGTTTTTACATTCTATGGCACGTATCCAGCGCTCTGCCATTTACTAGTACAGTATCTTACTGCCTGATGAATATTCATGATGAAGCGAGACAGGCGCCCAAATAGTGCTTACCGGAAAAATACCGCCCGGGCAGCGTTTTTTTTTTTTTTTTGTTTTGTTTTTTTTTTTTTTTTTGACGGCACAGATTGGGGCATGGCGCGTATTAAACCTATGGGAAACACGTTGGGTTAGGGTTAGGGTTTAGGGTTAGGGTTAGGGTTAGGGTTAGGTGTAGGGTTAGGGTTAGGGTTAGGGTAATCATAGGGTTTGATGGTTAGGGTTAGGGCTAGGGTCAAGGGTTAGGGTTAGGGTTAGGGTCCCCAATCTGTGCCGTCTAAAAAAAAAAAAAACGCGCCCGGGCAGCGGGGTAATCTCTACAGGTGCGTATTTGTTTTGTTTTGTTTTTTCCTTCATTTTTCCGCGCGCCCTCTCCATTACATCCATGCATAAACGACAAGTACAGTGGCAACGTGCGCACAACATGTACTACAAAAAACAAAACAAAAAAAAAAGAAAAAGAAAAGGGGGGAGAGAAAAAAACAACAGAAGGGGGCGGGGAGGGGGAGGGGAGGTCATACACCGATGAATGAGGACAGACAAAAGAGAGCGTTTAGACCTATCAGCGGCAATATCGCCCGATAGGGATTCATGATTTATATTCTAGACCCTAGTCAGCAAACAGTAACTCTGCCAAGTAAGGGGCAGCGGGACCACTTTGTTATGCTGATGGAAGTGGCACCAGAATAGTGTAGGTAAGGTCTTTTTGTTTGTTTATTTTGTTTTGTTTTGTTTTGTTTTGCTTGTCAGCTGACGAATTCTAGAAGGGACATCAGAAAAATTAAACTGCCGCCCCCCTCCCCGAACTTTTAAAAACGCAGCGCCGGCCCTGCGGAGGGGGGAAGGAGCTGCTGCCCCACCCTAAAAGAACGCACCGAAGTCTCTGATGATGGCATGTACTGAGAACATGATTCATTACAGGCACGCCATGCTCATTTGAGTCAACCCCTTATTTCTTTTCATTATACAGTGTAGGCCTATAGCTGTTATTTTCGCGTACAGATAGTTTCGCGGATGAGCAGGTCACGGACATTTTCGCGAGATGTTGTTTTCGCGAATTGACACCGAGGCTATTGTAAGCGCACTATCAGGCTAGCGCATGATGACATTTTCGCGTGTTGTTAAATTCGCGGTCCAACCCTTACTAACAGTCATTCGCGAAATTCACGAAAATTAAACCCTCGCAAAAATCACAGCTTACATGCAGCTATTGAACCCACAGGTAGAGTTCTGTGATTGAACCTTGACGAATTAATCCCTGTTGCAACTCTCTGATGGATGGGGCGCATCTGATGGTGAAGTAGGGCCTATTAATGATAAAGTATGTAGGTCTTATTAGGGACGTGAGCTCACTTCCCCGGTCCTGAAAAAAGTGATATGTGCACGTAAAAATGAGCTGCTCCGTTAGTGGTTAGGCCTAGATGAGATGTTATCCAACAGGGGGCTGCATGCTTCTTTAAAAAAAAAAAAAAAAAATAGAATACAGCAGCGGCCTGGATAGTTGCAAGGAGGGTACAGATGCAGCTGAGTATGATACTGAGTAGTCGTTATGCAACAGAAAAGATGTGTATGTAGCTAATCACTTGAGTGGAGAATTCATTTTCATATATACGTTTAGCCAAACCATGCAAGCAAATGCATTGACAAATCAATTTGACAAAGTGTTTAATACAGTGTCAGGGTATACGTGCACAATATGATTAACGAAGTGCTGAAAGGTAATACCGATTAATCTGATAATTGCGTTGTCATGACCTTTCAAATCGACGGCCCCGATGAAATAGCGGAAGCTTTCGAGGATTTTATTAGATTTTGTTTTTCTTTCCACCTGTCGACAAGATCCAGGATACTTGCAGGAAGAATTTCACGCATTCCTATGGGCAAAAGGAATTCAACATGCAATCTTTATGCTTGAAGGCCTATTCAATCAACCCTACTGGAAAGAACACAGTGTCCCACAGTGTGTTCACAGGTGTGTTCATATATAGTTAATACAATAAAATTTGTGAAAAAGCTCGAATTTAACAGTGTGAAGATGATTTCACAATGTGACGTGATTCACATAGTAATGCTTTGATTCACACTGCAAATTGATGACTCGCATTGTGTTCACACTGTTAAAATGCTCGAATTTAACAGTGTGAAGAGATTTCACACTGTGTTCACACTGTGTTCACACTGTTTCTCACGCTGTGGGACCCTGTGTTCTTTCCAGCACTGCGAGTGAAATGATTAAGACTCTTGACGAACGAATTGAATTAAAAAAAAGGAGTTCATGCTGGTCATTACAGAAATAAAAAAAAAATGCTCTTTTTATCAAGAGTATTATGCGTGAAATATTAAGCCCTACTTTTGTTGTAAATCAGTTGTCTTTAACTCGCTGGAAATGTTATATAAATCCCTCACAAAATGAACTTGTAATTGTAGTCATCCTTATATTTCCAAAAGGTGATGAAAAGCAATGTCCCCAGAGCGGCTACGACACAGAAAGTGATTGGCATAGTTACATTTCCTTGGTTTTGTTTTTGTTTTTATCCTTTTGCCACCCGTTGCATTTTTTTCCCGCGTGGTAGTCAATCGGGCTCACGGTGCTCGGAAAAAAAAAAAATGTCAAAAATGATAGTAATAGTAATAACAATAATCATTGACAGTGGTCATAATAGCGTATAACACAAGTGATAATGTCCCTATGCGCTCAAAAATGGAAAGATATACAAAAAACATACTATTCCAATTACTGTGATGGTACCGAGTTTCATGTTTGCTTACACTGTCAACAAATGCGTTTTCAAAAGAGACTTAAATCTATTTATGTAAGTAATTTGTCTTAATTTTTGGGATAGATTATTCCGTAGGTAAGGGGAATTGGTAAAAGCAAATGTTCGTTCTCCGTGAAATTTGTGTTTCGGAATAACAAAGAAAGATTAAATCTTTGCCTTTTGAACGAAGGTTCCTCATTGGTGTGTAGATTTGATAGCTCTCTTAAATAATGTGGAGCAAGCATATAGAAACATTCAAGTGCTAAGTTACAATATGACGTCACGGGTGTCACGGGTAAGCTATAAAACGTCACTGTTAAAGGGGATGGCTATAGTAACTGATCAGTGGGAATCAGTGGGAATGCTGGGGGATGATTGTTCCAATCCTTGTGGGATTCATTTAAGAGTACATTATATATCTATTGTTGTGTGAAAATTATTTGCTTCAGAATGGTCTCATATTCAAGTAATGTGCATTTTAATGTTTCCAGGTTAGAATGCCTGTACTGATACAGTGACGGGGTGATCGCGAAACATTAAACTTCCATCAAAGTTATAAAATCCTAACGGTTATACTCTGACACTACTGTGTACTTGGAGGATTATCATCGCTTCTCCCTTAATTCATGTCAAGAATGGAGAAGATTAAGAGAAGACGTACATGGGAAGAAGAATAATACATGTATAGACTTGTCCCGAGTCCGTAATCATCACAAATTTATCCTATAATATAGTTTGCAAAGGTGACAACGGTCATTTTCAATGTTATAGGAAAACGTGTTGATAATAGAAAATGTCTTCACTTTTTTTCTGCGACCAATCATACTTTTATCTCTATTAAGATGAAATGCAACATTTGCAAAAACATTAGGTCACTCCGACTCATTTGAAATCTGCAGAAATGATGTCTCCAAGTGCAGATGTTTTCAAGAAAACTATACACTTTCCATACATGACAATGCTTTTCAAACAAACAAAGGGAGCAGATTGGAAATTGCCAATAACATGAAGGTCAGAAGAGACAGTGCAGTTAATTTCCCCTCATGTTTCCCCAGTCGTTGATTGCTTTTTTTTGTCTTGTTTTCATGCTTCCAATCCAGCTTTTCTGTCATTGAATATACTAGTAGCGCCCTGAACTGATAACTCTCACAAACTTTGACTTATTAGGTCTATATTGGCATCAGAATGAAGCTGCCATTGCCATCAACTTTTGTGGATACCTTAATAAATTGTATAGCAGTAAAATCAACTACAAAAGAAAGAAAAATAACTAAAGGTAGAGGTAGTATAAAAAAAACTTATCAACTCAAGTGATCATAATAATATATTGAATGATGAACTCCCCAGCAATTTCATTTTCGCGTTCAAGGATCGAAGCATCCAAGGACATTTTCTTTTTGATTGATTGATCACTGGTTTATGCGTCTCTCACTCATTCCATTCGTTCTATGAAGCTTGTTAGAAGCATTTTCTCTTGAAAGAAGAATAAAGATAAGTCGAGGATCAGCAATGATCCGTCCACAAGCCGTTAGTATGGCAGTATGGAAGACAACGGCTTTATATTTTAAAAATGGGACCATATTATAACCGCTATGTAAACAATCATGCATTTAGATATAAGTGATGGTAAACGGATGTGTTTTCCATGAATTACTTGCAGCTGCTGATAATATTCACGATATAAAGCATATATAAATATATCTTGTTTGTTATGTCATTTTTCAATTTGTCCAGCTTGAGAAATAAGATGATTCGGAGGGGAGGGGGTTGATGTCGAATTTCCTCAACAATAAAGAAAAAATAAGATAAACGGGAAGGGGATGAGAGAGAGAGAGAGAGAGAGAGAGAGAGAGAGAGTTGGGAACTTTTGCCCTATATAGAACTGTCAACATTGCATTTCAGGACAGCTTAAGATATTTTCATAGGAATAAAAAAACAGTTCCTCTCATTTCCTACAAATACGGTTGTCAACTCATGTGCCATATTTGCCTATTAGTGTTAACTCATGGGCTATGTGACTCGTGGGCTCTGTGGTTCATGGACCTTTTTTTTTCAATGTTGATCTCGTGGGCTGTATGACTCTTGGGTGTCAGTCTCGGGCAGTGGGATTGCACCTTGAGAGGTGGCATATTGTTTTATTTTTCAAATAATTATCATCCGCAGTGGACGAAACGGTGAGTGACTCATTATTTAGTCCTCTCCCTTCTGCTTTTCAAGTGAATTGCCCTAGAGAGAGCCCTCCCCCAGTTGCACCCCCCCCCCCCAAAAAAATAGTAATGATAATGCTCTTACTAGTAGCTGTTTACATATTCACTTTTTATTATTTTCCATGGTGTCCCTGACGGGGCGCTCCTGTAAGTATATTCATACAAGTGACTTAATCAGTCAGCTTATGGTTCCATTAACAGAATTAAGTGCTATGTCATGACCGTGAGCTTAGAATCATGTAAGAATCCTTACACAGACAGGCGTCAGCTATGTACATTAATCACGCAATTCTACCTTTAGATGAGAATTATTGCTGGCTCTTGCGTGGAACGCTCTGGATGTGTGATTGTCTTTGACGCTCTTTGCCGAGTAGAAAAAGGGATAATTTTCTATGTTTACTTATCTGTCTGATAGTTTATTCATCCATTTCTTCATTTATTCAACCAAGAAATTTAAACGTATCAAGGGAAGAATCTGATGCCAGTTGCATAGTGATAGACCGACACATTTTAGTAACCAAAACAGAAAAACCAAACAAACAAACAAATAAAATTGAAAGCTCAAAATAGCATCGATCCGACAGGAAGGCAACGAATATGGTAAGATTCCAACCATCTCTTATTTCCCATGTACTTAGTTGAAGAAGCAAATTCCCTTTCTAACTTTGTGTAAATCAACAGATAATTTAGAGTTCGGATGATCTATCAGAGGCTCTCAGCAACGTCTGAGAATAATCCTAGCATCCCTAGCCTTTAGCTATCGAACTACACACAATTGCTTTGATATTGATTGCCAGTCAGATACGTTCATTTTATACGATATAGGCCTATATGCACTCGGGTTGTATCCATTTGTTAATAAATACCAGTTTGAGTTTCAGTAAGTTTTATTTCTCCAATTGTACATAACAGAAGATAAGTATAACAATATATCGAACATAATGTTATTCACAAGTCATGAAAATATCAACAAAATGTCGCATTCAATTATATAATCATATGAAATAATACATAATATGCCTTGTAACAATTTTTATTTAACTAAAGGAAGGACGAGCTTCACCTGACGAGCTTCACCTATTAGATAAAAGGCCCTATGATATGATATTCATCTTGTCACTGTTTTAACATTCATCAAAATGACGAACTTAAATGCTTGTTTATATATATGTATATATGTATGTATATATATAATAAATAATATATGATACACACACGTAATTCATTATGTATATCATTTATAAAATAATAATGTACATATTGTAGACGGTAGATAATAAAGAGTACACAATAATCATTTGTAATGAGTAATCATGTGAGTCTGCTGAAATGTGTGTGTTCTGCACCAAATAGAGAATCCCACTGAAAAGCAGTGCTAGTAGTGCTAGTAGACATGGACTCCCCATAATTTTTTAAAACACAATAAAACAAAGAGAGAGAGAGAGAAAAAAAAATGAGTATTTGAATACGCCCGATTCTTCCTCTTCTCTGAAATTTCTTCCGAAGAGCACGTAGCATGTTTGTTTGTTTCTTTTTTTTTTTTAGTTTCTTCTTTCATATAATTGTTGTTTAATTTGTTTAGGTTTTTCAAATTTACTTCAGCCAATCAACAAGAATTCAATTATTTTCACCCATGTCTACACAATATGGCTCAGCTGAGAGTAGCTAGGAAGAGTTTAAAACTATACAGTGACGTCAGAAAGGACTTGAGTTAAGATAAGACAAGGCGATGACAAAGACAAACAAAGTTCACGAGAATTCAGGGAAAGAGAGAGAAGAAAAATAATATTTTACATTCCAGGCTACTTGCAGTAAAGAGATGAAAATTCCTCACCACAGAGTTATCAATTATGAAGAGATTTAAATTTTATCGTTGAGAAAGGTGCAGGTATTTGGATCCTGGCTTAGTAAAAGGGCGTTAATATTAAACAGAAAGATATTATACGTCATAATGACTAAAGAAAATCATAGAACATACATTATAACCTATAAATGAAAGGACTGGTGAAGTGTCAAATGAGGAGGAAAATTTGAAAAAAATAAAAGCTTGGCGCATTTCTGGTATTCCTTCGTTTGGTTTTTTATTCTTTAGATAGTCATAAGAGTTTGTATATTACTATAGTGCATATTGACACTATCAATGTCATCGTTATGTCAACTAGTATAGCAAAAACCTGGAAGATTTTTTTGGAGGGGAAAAAATCGAAAACCTGTATGTGTCGTCAGGCAATCACGAAGGTCATGTGTACTTTGTTATACATCTTAGAAAAATAGGTTAAATTTTGCACCTTTATCATTGTCATACTGGAATCACCTTTAGCACCTTTCAGACCATTGTCACAAAGGGAGCGCCAAAGGTTCAACTTTGTACCTTTCTGGTCTGAAAGGTGCCAAGCTGCACCCGTAAAAGGTGCTACCATGCAGAGTGAAACTTGGACGGTGCAAAGTTGCACCTATTTTTCCTGTAAACTATAGTGCAGTCGCTTCCTAATTTAAGTAAAAAACAAACAAACAACAATTTCATCAGTTTGCCAATCAGACAAGCTTTAAAAGGTATGACGAATTCAATCTGGATATGGTCCTTGTGTATCTGCTTCGTATAAATCTCATCGCTAAGTACAGTATTGCTCTTTTGTTTCCTGAAACACGTGCTCATCTTTATTTGTTGCTAGGCATCATGGCATGTCAACTCCTGCAGAACGTTTGCCTTGCTTCTAACGTGTGCAGCTGTTGCTCTAGGTGGGTATATGTGAAAGATAATTGGTGGCATAGCAGAAACATGGGAAAATACACAGGCTGGGGACATTACTGAATGAATGATTTTTTTTTTTTTTTTTTTACGTCCAATGCTCCTCTACATTTCTTTTCTTTTTTTCTTTTTTTTTCACATGTTTTCATCACGGGGTAGGCCTATTTACTGTTAAATAGGTGGTCAAGTGCAACATAAGTTATAATCATGTGATGTGCCTATTCTATAGGACTTATGGTGATTTGGGATTTAAACAAAAAATAATTGCAAAACATATATACGTCGGGTATAAAATCGAGATTGGGTCTGCCTGAATCGCTATGACGTCTCCATGGCCGAGCGGTTTAAGGCGTTGGAGTTTCACGCCAAAGACGCGGGTTCGATTCCCTGCGAAGACCAACTTTTCAACTCTTGCTCGTTTCTGAAAAGGAGGAACAGGGAGAGGAATAATGACGTGAAAGCTACGTACCGTTTTCTCCTTCCTCTCATAAATTATCATAATTATGTAGGCCTATATATATTATGTACATACCATATATATGGTATGTACATAATATGTACATACCATCGTCGTACGGGAGTTTGTGTATATATTCTTTTATATAAATTACAGAGATTTTTAATGAAATCATTCAAGACACTGTTTGTTCAATGCTTTTGTTTGTCTGTTTGTATACCACTATCATAATACGTGCAATATATGTTGTCTGCTCCAGTTCCTTTGTTATGCCAGTGGACGACGAATTTCTGTATTTTTAACAGACAATAAAGTTCCTTGTATCCTTGTATCCTTGTATATATATATATATATATATATATATATATATATATATATATTTATAATTATATTTGATAATACATATACCAAAACATATCAATTTCATAAATTGTATCATGTATGTGATTTGCCAAGATCATTATTAATATGTATAGTTCGCAAAGTGTACACAAACAATGAAGTTTTTTTCCGCTTGTTCAACGAACAAATTCAGTCTTTGGGCAGTCTTAATTCTTTTTCTTCCTTTTGAATAACACGCTGATCAATCCTACAGAATTGTAACACTCATAACAGGAATTACGTACCAAAATCTCATATGACTTCCTGTTCATTTGATTGATGAAAAAGCAAATCTGGGAGAAACCCTGCCAACACCATCATATGACAATAACTACGAAGCAAGCTACCCATACCTGAGGCGTTGTCCATGTAAGGTGATATCTTTTGGTGGTCGCGACATCGCCCTCCTACCAAAAGTTGTGCCCATGACCTTCGGCTTGGCGAGGAACTTGTGGATGGAACATCAGATGACGGACTCCGTTGGATTCGAATATAAGCATATCGTCTGTCGTTTACCACGTAAAGGCGTTTGTTTTGTGTCTTTGTGTCTTTGTGTCTGTCTGTCTGTGTCTTAAATCTTGGAGAAGGGGATGTTGCTGCTATTTTTTGCTTTACAAAATATCAAATGAGCAAATGAAAACATTAGTCCATTACAGATGCATTGGAAGTGTCATGACATGAATACTGAACATCATGAATGCATTATTTTGTGCTCGTTATATGTATGTATGTTGTGTATCCCGAAAAATGATGTAAAGCTTTGTTTAAAAAAAAACACACAATCGATGAATTTTTCTTGAATTAGTCGACTGTTTTTGTTTTTCACGACTTATTCAGGGGATGGATATATTTCTCTTCAACTGCTCTAGATTGCCTACAGAATCCTTGCAAGAAGGGTCACTGTCTGGAGACGAGGACTAGCTACATCTGCGACTGCCCGGCTGAGTACACGGGGCAACACTGTGAAACTTGTGAGCGACTGTTTTCTGCTTATATATACCTGGGGTGTTTCACGAAGAATTTAAGTCGAACTTAACAGTTAAGATTGACTTACAATATAGTAGGCCGTTGGTATTTCGGTTCAGTTTATCCAATATTTTCAGAATCCACTTCAAATTCTTGTCAACATTTTTGTCACTTACTTTAATTTGTAGTAAACTAATGCCTGTATGAAAAAGTCTAAAAATTGTTCACTTTTAAGAAAGTGAGAATAACATTGAAGCCACACACAGCTTACAATAATATATTCTTTCAATGAGATCTTAGAATTTAAGATTGACTTTCAAATTCTTCGTGAAACATCCCCCTAATCTGACTAGTAGCACGCAGTACAAAATTGTGTTGAAATGTGGTCGGTTTTGCGTGTGTGTGCATGTGTGCGTGTGTTGATATTATAAATACAAAAGTGAATTGTTTACAATTCATTGTTTACCTATATCTTGGCTTAAAGAAACATAATGGTGGATGTTATTAATGACAACGGCCTAAGGGGTAACGGCTGTAATTCCTGCTATGCATTGCAGTTATACAGCTGATCTATCCACAGCGCTGTGATTTGTGTGCTTTAGAGATAGGCAGTCGGCTTTCCATCCTATAATATTATTGGTCGAAGAAGGTGTTAATCATGTCCTTATTATTGGAAAACAGTCAATGGCTTCGAAATGTCAGAAATCAAACATAAGTGATGAAAACATTCATACTCAAACTTGTGATGTGTTTTTGATCATAATTTATAATTTTGTCAGTCTATTTCTTATGTACTCTACTATGTTTTAAGATACACGGAGAAACTATGATGACGTATTATGCGGTTTTACTGGATCTCATTAAAGGCTACCTTCTTTACCGCAGTAGTATCACAAAATTTGTGACATTTTATCTTCATTTCATATTTTCATCATGCGAATTACTTATCATCAACATTCGATGTCTGCTTTTCTTTGTTCTAAGTTATTTACATGTATAATGCCATAGAAATTCTGCACTTGCATTTCAGACAAGGTAGACGAACCGATTTGATTATTTGAAGCGAATTTGGATAGATACGCAGTAGTTTAGCATTTGAATACTAAACATTTATATGAGTCGTCTCTGGTAGCTTCTTCTGATTGTTTACACAATTGTATTCCTTACTGGAAAAAAAAACACACACAATAGGAAATAAATATAGTGACTGGTGATTAAATGGGTCACAAACAGTAGCAATATTTGTCTGGAATTTCTAGTTATAATCCTCTTTTCTCTATCTTTTTCATGTAGTGTTACCAAGGATGCCGAACATTGCATACATAGGTAACTTCATTCTTCTTATTCTAATTACTAAAAAAGTCATAGGGCCTATTCTTATCTCTAGAACTCCCTTCATTTATATCACCTGTCAAAAGACAGTCTGAAATACATGTGGTATCATCAATTTCTAATCAGAGAAGCAGACAAATATTCTCTTTCATATGAGCTAATTACCAACATGAACTAAATGCAAGGCGATACTGAGCTCACCTCAGTATAAGACTGGCCAACCATTACATGTACCTGCTAAGAAGGCCAGTCATAAGCTCGAAGTGAATCTGGCCAGCTATAAGACCAACATACTGTACCTAATAGCCTACATTATTGTGGTTTAGAAAGCAGGTAATCTCCTTGAACAGTGTTGAAGCTGACGTTGATGAACTTAATCATCCTGTGAACATTTTGAATGTATGTTCACAGCTGCTGAACCTTCTAGATAACTTCAGAATCACACATGTACTGGAGATTCAATGCTTAACAGGGTGAACCTGAATCCATTGATGAGTTTGCCCCCCCCCCCCACCCCTTGCAGAACCAAGCCTGCGCAGTGTAAGGTTAATACAGACTGAAAGCAACAGAAAAGAAACAAGTTTTTTTTTCTCTTTACAGAATTAAGACTTAATTCATTTATTTATTATATCTATTATTTTGTGTCCCCAAAACAATGATGACAATACTTTCACATAAACCATATGAGTACCGCTGTTACTTGTGAATATCATTATAATATTTGTTGGTTTTTTTTCTTCTATTATACATTTCCGAAGGTTGCTCCCATGTGAACGCGAGCATGGCGCACGAAACATGCACATTGCACAACAGCACGATGCTTTTGCCACTTAGCAAGCCGTTTCTCCTTAACGCATTCGACGCCGTGAAGGGGAAATGTGGCCTTACTGGTGAGGAAGGCCCCCTATACGTGTTTCTGGACTGCACGTGCTGCTGGCAGCCGAGAGAAACGTGGATCGCTTCACACAAGTCGTGGGATGGCGACTGGCGCTGTCTATGGCCTCCCAATGGTGACAGCGTGCTCTTTAGTTGCATGTACCAGGATGAAACACCCCGTAAGTGCGAGCTTCAGGTCAGACACATAAAATATCCATGAAGATACGTCATGGTAAGAATATGTACGCCTATTAGTACGAACATAGATTTAATTAACATTATGTGCTGTCTTTGATATCCAAGTGTAGGCCTACCAAGTTGCTTCTTTAAAATTTGAAAATGGGCAAGGCTGGCTATTAGGAGGTATAATGACACAATTTCTTGAATAATAATCGAACCTATATATACATTGTCAGGTTTTTCATTATAATAAAATGTAATAACTTTTACTTCCGGTTTTAAAACATCGCTGAAAAATGTCTGCTCAACAAGAGAAACCTACAAATTATCGTTCTAGACAGTGAGGAGATTAAAATCGTCACAGTTTGATAGGCCTATATTTTCTGTCAACAGCTTTCATTCTTACATAAAAATAGGCCTGCCGTGCCCTTCACGAAAATGATTTGATCCATTATCCTCTGAAACATAGGCCTATGCTAATCACTCAATGATAACAACTTTCTCTTTCAGCTGGAAAAAACAAGTAACATGTTTGTATCGTTCTTGGACTCGCTTCTCTTCCAGAGTGGGAGGCTGACCAAATGGGGAGAGGATGCATGACGGTGACAAAGACAGGCGAGAGCAGTCTCGCATTCAGGAGGACCTATTTCTGCGAGTTCGGATTGCCTGTTTGCATCGAAATACTACCAAGAGAGCAAACAATTCGAGATTCATGTTAAGATGTGATGAACTATGTGTCGACGGCGAAATCTAACCCTTAATTTCGCTTCGATATCGTCATGGGTCCTGGACCCCTGATATACAAAGTGCTTTGAATCTCAGTAATCATTATGGAACAGGTTAACGTATATGTAAACATTATATCCAACACAATTGATAATTTTGGGGACAGAAAATCTAAAAAAAGAAAAATAAGGAAAAGATAATTCGAAGACGTGAAAGAAAGCAATTCTTCTCGTAGCCCAACTATTTCATATAAAAAAGATATAAACCTTATGAATAATTTCAAACTTAAGAATGAGAAAATATGTACAGTTTTTCATTTGCGATTTTGATATTTAAGAAATTCATCGTTTCCTTATAATTCATTCAAATTCTTTTTAAAAGTCAGCCAAAGGGGGCTTGTTTAGTATTGGCTTCTTTGTTTTCAAGAGTCCCTGTAAATATCAGATTTATATCGGATTACACAGAGAAGGTACGCCCTCCTCTCGAATGATTTTCGGATTGGTAATACAGATCAAAGCTAATGTCCTTCATCAACAATCACATAACTGATTCATGCCGCATGCTAGCAAAGTCTTAGGAAACAGACTTAGATTCCTTGTCATCAGATTCCTTGCTGAAATTTTGACATGTCTTCAGTTCGACCTCTTCACACTAAATTGGGAGTAAAGAAGAAACAAAATATTTATCATTGTTAACGTATGGTATCTTATGCATAAGAGCTATTCGACCTAACTCTTGAAAAATAGTTGTTCTTCTTCAAGTTAAACATATATCTAGCGCAATCAGACTCAAATCATAGAAATAATACAGTTATTCACATTTCTATGTACTGACGATAATTTTCAGGCAAGCGCGAATCTTTTTCGCCGTATTTTTACGACTTAACGTCACCAGCATACAATCATGTACACTGTTAATATGACATGGAAGGAAAATAATATATTGCGAAGAAAAATGATTAGAAAGGAAACTGATGAACAAACGTCATCAATTGCACTTATTTCCTAAAAACAAAGAAATCATCATTTCGTCAAATGAGACCAAACAGGTTCTGTCGATATATTGCCGTATCCGATTGCTTAAAATGGTTGATTTCTTTGTTGCATCGTTTTTATTGATTAGACTTGACACGATTATACGCATTCCAGATATAATAAATTGCATTGTTCTCTGTATGGTATGGGTGCATGTATTTTATGTCTGCAACATTTCAATTGCTGGAACCTGCGGACAAATAAAACAATAGGAATGATGTGATTATATAGCCAATGACAATGTCGTAGCTGCTGTTTTACTAATTGTCTTTCAGGTGAGCTAAATGAAGGTGTTCTTGAAATACATATTCCAGAATCTATCCCTTCTATCAAACATTTCCTTTTTTGTAAGAATTAACGAATAAATTGTTTTTTTAATAATTGCTTAATCTTTGTTGTAACGGTATATGCAGACTTTTGATGAAATTATAGAACGGAGATTACGAAAATGGGAGAAACTCATCCGAGACTGACATAGACCTCTTTGCATTAACAAAATAGTGGTAAAAATGTACTTCTTTGTATCGACAAAAAGGCCATTAAAATGTACCTTTTCAACATTGTGTGCACTGCATCCAGTTCGTTTTCTCCACGGTTCTGGCACACAGCAACACAGTGCGTCGCAACAGGTACTGGTCAGATCGGGGTCAACTGACTTCGGGTCGTTAAACCCTGGCAATGAAAGATTTTATCATTTCAAAGAAGTCAGAACAAAGACGTTAACATTGTCTTGGTGTATGCGCAGCAAGATGAAGATATTTGCATGCAAACACATCGAACGCATTCAACGTTTAGTAAGTGCAAGACCTCTGTATGTGACGGTTTGAAGTCATATCAACATTGTGGACCAATGTGACAGAAGAACAGGAATGCAAAGGAATGTATACCTGTGATTGCGCTGACCAAGACACCGACTACCAAACAGACAATAAGGCCGATGGTTGGGTAGACGTAACTAGAGAGAGCATACAGTTCTGTAATACCAGCCCTGTAAACAAGCAAGGATAATTTCAGACACTTCCTCAATAACAGTACACATTGATGGAAATCTTGTCTGATACGTTTTTCTTAACTATCGTCTGGATTGATATTAAACAGTTAAACTGATAAACACAACAACAACAACAACAACAACAACAACAATAAAGATGTTATATGAATCTCTCGTGTATAATAAAGCAACACCATAACTTAAGTAAGTTGATTGGAAGTTTAAGCTTTATGTTCTGGCATGCTGTGCTTAATGTGGCCCGACATTTCAGGAGTCGTTTATAATGAAACTGTAATATTTTCTTTCCTACGAAACATACGTCCAGATCGTCATGTTTGTACCTATTTTAGTAATGTATTTTAGAGATAGACAGGTACAAATATTGATGACAAAAGATACGCTAAACAGGTGAGCAGTACCTTTCGATTACTACTAGTATGCTATTATGTATGTGTTCACCGGCCACCAATATACTTTATTTATCTATCCTCTTCAGGAGACCCGCTGTCGATAGTTTAATTATCATTTAAGAAAACCAAACCTCAAAGAGCAATGTGGATTAAGTGAAAGTAGCAACATTATTAGAATACATCAGTGAAAGTTTGAGGAAAATCGAACAATCGATGCAATGAGACTACTTAAGTTAAAATGACATCATGTGTGGACAACACTATAAAGAAAACATGAAACATAAAGAAAATTCAACATAATTTCACTTTTCAACCTTATTGAAGGAGCACTTGACTTACCGCTTTCAGAAAGCAGGTTTGATGATATTACCCTTAGCATAATGTGAGTAACAAGTTGATGGAATGTGAAATTTTCATGAATTTTTTT
Organism: Diadema antillarum; assembly: GCF_040938485.1. Lineage (NCBI taxonomy): Eukaryota > Metazoa > Echinodermata > Echinoidea > Diadematoida > Diadematidae > Diadema > Diadema antillarum. Next base: position 47,309 of record NW_027271407.1, on the reverse strand, counting down.
ATTCTTCTTTTATATTCTTTATATTATTGTTGTCAACACATGACGTCATAAAGTCTAGTAGTCTCTTTATCCAGTCATTACAACACCAAAACTTAATTTCAATTCATAACTTTTGCATCAATTGACTGATTTTCCTCAAACTTTCATTGATGTGTTCTACTAATGTTGCTGCTATTACTCAATCCACATTGCTCTTTGGGGTTTATGCAAGGCAAATGTTTCTTGAATCGTGTTAATTCATGATATCGTCAATATCTCTCATGTGGACAAATGAATACCTAGATACGTTCCATATAACCTATGTTTTTTAATTGTTTTTCTTCCGATTAGTCGGTTAAGCTTTTCTTCTTTAGTCTTCAAAACCAAGATGCTGCCAATGATACCATCCATCAATCATTGCTAAAGTACTAATAATAAATGATTAACAAAGACATTGGAATTCACCTTTGCCCTGACTGAGAACTCTTTGAATCCTGCTTTGTGGGGGAAAAAAGATTAACAAAACATTGCAGGGAAACACGTTACTAAGTTATACTCAGTCTTTAGGAGAAGGTGCAATAGAAATTACAGATGAAGTCATTGACAGAATCTTATTTTAGAAGTTTTTTTTTTTTGGGGGGGGGGGCGTATCCAACTAATCTGAAGAAAAATAAATGTGGTAGAAATGATAATAATGATGAAATTATATACACACAAAATTAAACACATAATATTCAGATATCATTTTGGTCACATAAGCAATAATCAGTGTATAATGAATCAATACAAGTCAAGATTAATTTGCATTGCAAACACTAGTCCCTCTAAGCCCGCCGCACACTATACGACTCACGACTATACGACTGACAGACTTTGGATCCGAAATAATCACAATAACCTCAGAATAAACCTGTTTATTTCAGATCCAAAGTCTGTCAGTCGTATCGTCGTAAGTGGTATAGTATGCGGCGGGTTTTTAAGGAACCATTGCCTTGCATGTCATTATATTCGACTACTATCTCTTTAGTCTTACCGGGACTCTTCCCCTGCGGAAGGTGTCGTGCTGTACTCGGTCAAAAAAGGGCTAGGAGTCCAAACATTATCTGTGGTATTCAGCTCAGGGCAATTGTCCGTTGATAGCACGTTTTGACCTCGTTTAGACGGGTAAAGAATGGAGCCGATCTTGATCCAAGTCAATAGTATACTAGTAACACTGGTAAAGAATCCAGCGATGGCACCCTGAGACAATGCAATGCCACCATCGTAATGTTAGTCATATAGCAATATATCAAGGAACGTCTGAATATTCATATGCGTATAGACATTAATTAATTCATTCGTAAACAAAGAGGAGAATGGAAAATAGTAACTTACTAGCGAGAAGACATACGCACTATTCATTAATGACATGTATTCGTATTTTTTCAAGTACCGGAAGCTGCTTACAATTACGTATGATACATTTTTGTTGCATTGACGTTATCGAAGAAAAGATTTTGATAACTTTGTTATTATGGTAATATGATTATAGATATATATATACTATATTTTACATGTAAATATATAGTATACATAAATCTATATGCATTTCAATACAATACAATTCAATTCATTTATTTTTATTTTTTCAACAAAACATAACAGAATAAATCAGGAATTATTATTATCATAAGCATAATACGTTCGACTTTGCAAAGGATATAGATTATATATACGATACAACTAAAGATATACATGTACATGCATACCGGCAAAAATAAAAAGTTATGCTTCAGTTGAGATGAAAAAAAAAAATGAGATGTCCACTAAAAAGCATGCTTATATATATTGTGAACCACTAAAAAAAAAAAACTTATGAAATATTTATTGCAAATACTTAGCACAAAAATAATTTGAGACAGGACGGAACAAAACAGGAGAAACACAACAACATGACACGCCTTGGCAATAAATGGAAATAATGGAAGGAAAGGAAGGAAGGAAGGAAGAGAATGCCTACATGTTGAACAACGGGTGCTATCCCTTGCTAAAATTCCGTAATAATGATAAGGCAAAATTAGAGAAAAATACAACGTCACTAAAGAGGACAATGGAACATGAAACTTGAGTCTGGTAATAAATACCAATATTACGTGAAATTATTGTACTAATGTTAATGACATGAGGCCTCCACGAAAGTTTATCGTCCACTGCCGTACCGAGGATGTGAGATACACGTTCAAGTTGAGTTTCATCAAAAATGATATTTCAACATGCAAGATTCTGTAAGTTGGGGTCAACCCTGCGTAAAAAGATATTCAAAGGGAATAACGTATACTTACAGCTGAATTACTGCGATGAACGTATGCTCCAAGCAAGAAAACACCAACTAGACCTCCTCCCACAATTCCCATCAGAGAAATTGCGAGCTGAGACAAACGTGAAGTAATGTCGCATCATTACAATTTTTTTCTGTGTTCCTTAATAAAATACATTTGTATCACACTCGCAATGCATTTTTTTAAAATATTCTTTGATTTTTTTCTTTGTTTTAATTATGGAAATTATGTTGAAGTTATATACACTGTTATCATCGTTGTCTTAAATATGGCAAGCCTTTCAATTGGCAAACAACATTATGCACGTTTTAAACATTTATGTAGTAGCAAAGGAATCGATCCACTTGTCTACTTTTTATGGAGTTTTCGTAAGTCACATTTTTTATGAGAAAACGTACTCTGCTTTCTCAGTCAATAACGTTTTGTTGTTTTGTTGAGCAAAATAGTACGTACTATAGCGTAATCACAAAAAGAAAAATCCCATATCACACTTATGCACTCAGTTAAAAAAAAAATGAACACTTTTTCAAGTCTTTCGTCATATATTATTCGGCTAAATAATAATGTTTTATATACAATGTTAAAAGTAATCTAATTAGCTATTGACCTGCATGGTAGGTCAATAAAAAGGGAAACTTTGAGCATGAGTGAACAAATTCGTTTTTCTCATCCAAGGCACAAAAGTAAAAATTGCAAAAATGGACAAAGTTGTCATTCATTCGTATGTGCTCTTCCATATAACAATAAGGACAAAAGACAATTCAGCACAAAAAATACATATCAATTTGTGAAAATCATCCTGTGATCTCAATAATGTCTTTGTAGCCCTAAAAGGACAAAAAGCAAAATATAATGTTATTCCAAATTAAGAAAATTGAAAATGTTATCTATAGTTCTTGAATGTGTCTCATGAATTCTTAAATTCCTGAATTAAAAGAATGAATAAAGAAATTCTGTCCATTTTATCAACTTTGCGGCTTACTCCGAGTGTCATTTGAAATTTGATTCAACTTTGTTTTTGTTTGAAGGTATAAAGGGATACAAGGGAACGAAAATTTATTTTTGCTATGTCATTCAGGTTTCTTATTGTGTTAAGCTGGTATTTTGTTATCATTGTTATCCTGAAGGGCATTTCCAAATGAATGACAAAAAGTCAATCTTTGCAATTTTTACTTTTGTGTCTTGGAGGACAAAACAAATGTGTTCATTCATGCGTAAAATGTCCCTTTGTATCAACCTACTAGCATGATAGCAAATGAAATAACCTTTGATATGGTATATGTCACACTGTTTTTTATCAAATCTTTTGTGAAAATATGTACTGGAAAAAAATGTTCATTTATTCATTTTTTCATTTTTTTATTATTTATTTTTGCTGAGCGTAGTTTGCGATCTGAGCGAAAGAGTTATACTCCTGAATGTTGACAGGGAGGAGTTGAATCCAGTTGATAAAAATTAGGAAGCAAAATTTGATTGTAAATGTAAAAACGATATTTTACACACATAAAATAAGTCAGGATTCCGTGGAGTACCTGAAGGACGCCGCTACCCATGAGAGTGGAGAGATATGCAGTCCCAATGACCAGAATCCCGTAGAAGACAGCTTGGTGAGGAAGTGAATGTGAAAAGTGAATAAGACATTTCGATTCGACAGCACAGTGTAGACATAATCATGGCGGTATACTGATGAGTAGCTACACTACACAGATCACGGCCGAAAGATTAGAAAAAGTAGTAAATATTCTACATGCAGAAGTGAAGATTATTTGGAAGACTATAGGTCAACATGAAGCCATTCTCGACATTAACATACTTTTTAAATAATAACAATAATAACAATAATGATAATATATATATATATATATATATATATATACATACATATTAACCTAATATTCTAGAAGTAGTGGTGGATCGAGGAGGCACCGCACCGGGTGCACGTCCCACCTTTATTTCTTTTTAAAGCAAAAGAAATAAAAAGAAAAAAATGTGGGAGGGGTGCATACACCCTCTTTAGTTTTGCAAAGGCACCCCCTCTTTACGGAATTCCTCGATCCGCCCCTGAGAAGGATGTCCTTCGCCCATTAGGTAATTGTTTATCCTGGGCCCTGTTTCATAAAGCTGTTCGTAAAGTTACGAACAACTTACGAGCAACTGGTGATCAGTTCTGATGTGCTATACAGATTGTCCATAATTCAGCACAAGAACTGATCACCAGTCGCTCGTAAGTCGTTCGTAGCTTTACGATCAGCTTTATGAAACACCCCCTGGACCACATGGTGACACGTGCTTTATTCATGGCTCATAGAAAAACAAAGAGTCTAACACAATGAAACCGATTTGCTACATTTGCTTAAAATCCCAACAGACACTATACATCCGCTTCCACATGAAAGGTTCCGTTAGAGATGGGTTCATATCGTTCTTATCATATATTGATAGCATGTCTTACGCGAGTTGAAAATCCATGGATAATCCAATAAATCGAGAAAATATTAAATCATCAATGATCATATTTTATTTCATGATATTTATAAAGCGATTATACACACACAAAAGTCTAAAGCACTGAGAAGAAAGGGAAAGACAGACTTAACTATTATCAGCTGCATATGCAAGGCGTGAGACTTAAATGAAACGCAGAATTGAATTTCTGTTTTCTATTGAGTCATTTTGTTTATGCATTCAGGTAGATTATTCCACGGCTGAGGGCATGCTGACTGATCAAAGGAACCGTGAGATTTAGTATTGATAGGAAGAAATATTAAGAGTAATTTATTGTTTGATTTCAAGTTTTGGAAATTGTGAATACAACTACTTTTACGACAACATTCTCTACCGTGTCCATGTCTTTGCCTATACCATGACACTTTCAGAAACTTGAATTACATTCTGCTACATTCTTTATTCCATAAGTCACGTCAGTGGTATCTTCTTTCATTAAGTATACTTACCGAGTCCTTTAGAAAGCCATACATATGTGCTTGGTTTCATATCAGTCCATATTGGTTTGATGAAATCTTCACCTGTCACGGCTGAGAGGGAATTGATTCCAGACGACATGGTACTGTATGGTTTAGAGGTAGATTGAGAGGATATCATACATGTTATAAAATGCGCTAAAATTTCAACACGAGGTGCAAGGCAAGAACGACTTCTCGAATTCTATCTGCGGTTGTCCTTTCTACACATGGAAACAGAGGGGTTGTCTCCATCAGCTCCTTATAACTGAGTGATTACAGCTGGATACTTTGAATTTTTGGTTAGGCCTTAGCTCTGGTATAGTGGATAAGACTCATCCTCAGTCTGAGGACCCGAGTTCGATTACCACCCAGTGCTCATACGTCCTTGAACAAGATGTTTTTACCCACCATCATGTTTCTCCCGAATCAGGCGTATTAATGGGTACCTGGCAACAGAGTACTGATGATACAGAGTCTTCTGGTAGTCAAGAGCAGTTGCAACATTGAAGAAGCTACCCTTGATAAAGAAGATCTTAATGTTATCCTTAATTGTTATTCGGAAATCGAACAGGAAAATGAAAAGAGCGTTCATCAATGTATAGACATAGGGTTTGTAAATCCTACGATAAATGCCTGGGTTCCGAAAATATAGTGAACATTTGAATGTTAAAAAAAAGAACTGCGAGAAAAATCCGACTACCCCGGGACAGACCCGGACTAAAACTGGTATGATGATGACAAGAATGATACGATGACGTATTGATTTTTGTTTTGTTTTGTATTGTTTTGTATTGTTTTGTGTGTACTTTGATGGAAGGATGCAACAAAAGTTGAATTACTGGCAATAATTACATTTGATTCAATTATCATTTTTTCATTGAATAAATGCATTGAATTCACATTGAGTACATACACTTGCCCAATATTAGCATAATACAAAGTGATATAGATGGGTGACATGATCATTTTGGAGTCATTTTGTCTATTGAGGGAGTGAGATTGTAATGTTAGGTTTTAGGGGTTCTCTTTGTGGTATCTTGTCATCGCTGATAATGTTATTTCAGAAATGATACCAATGAAATCAACATATAAATGATAATAATATAACCTTGAATGTGAAAATTGTACTATTGTTTTGCTTCACATGGTGTGGGTGTGTGTGTGTGTGCGTATGTGTGTGCGTGCGTGTATGTGTACACGTGTTGCGTAAGAAGCCGCATGAAGTGAACAGAACGAATGAGTTTGCAAGGTACAATAGTCACCTGATGGAGGCGCTGAGAACTGCAGCGAGAAAGACCCCCGGAATTCCAGGCATGTCGGCGAACATGTCCATAACAAACAGCGGCATGATCTGTTAAAGACGTACGATATTGCTTTATTTCATGCAGTTTGCAGAGAACACTTGCAAGATGCATTTGAAATTTGCTATTGCTGTCCAACCAACATCCTCTGCCCCTTCGATCTCATTTAATTTGTCAATGATTTTCTGTTCTTAAGCAAAAGGATACCAAAATTTTACCACAAAAACAAAACAAAACAGAAAAGCAGAACTCAATGTTTTTTCTCTGATTGCCTTTATCAAGACAATATTGTTGTCATAGTGGAGTCGCGTAGCTACAACAGATTCCGTGATGTCATCACTATTAGAGGATGAATTAGTTTAGTTGCTTAATTTGTTGGTGTGTTGTTATTGCTTCTTTTTCAAGTTTTCAAGTAAATCATACATCTTATCAAGGATTGACTTTACAAACAAATACAAACAAATAAGAGGATGAATATTATGTGAACTATCAGGAGTTCTGTTCCCAGGAGAACGCCGCAGGCTACCACAAGGCTTATACCCTGCCTTATGTGGCCTGTTAAGACACAATAGGGAGCTTTAGATTTGCGGCGCGGACGTTTGAGACGACGCTTGAGCTGGACGTTCTCCTCTTTCCTGCGTCGTGTTGATAAGCAGCTTTAAATTACGCCGAGATGCAACTCATTAAAAAAAAAAAAAGAAACACAACATAATGGTGCCCCCATAATGATCGGTGCATGAAATAGCTTTCTACGTCGTTATTGAGCGGACGTAAAAATAGTACAGAACGTGTAGTGAAAACTCAGACGACGCGAGCTAGAGATTGACTTTTATACGTACTCTGCGCATGCTCAGATCAGGTTCCCCCACCCCCTTCTAAACGTCCCCGTCGCGAGGATCTAAAGCTCCCTACCCGGAGAGCAGTCTTTTCGCCGGAGGCTACCACGAGGCTACCCCAAAGCTACCCTGCATTTTGTGGCCTGTTAAGACGGGGCTTTACTGAGAAGCATTTTCTTGTGTATAAACCATGGGCGTAAATCCCGGTGGGGGGATATATCCCCCCCATCCCCCCCCCCCGAAACGGAGGAGGGGGAATTGCCTGTACAATCATCCCCCCCCCCCCCCTGAAATTTGAGGGGAAAAAATGGAGGAAGCAGAAATGCGATTGTATCAATTTTGGCATATTGCATGACGTTCGTACGCCCGCCTCCAGACAGGTAACAGAGCTGAACAGTCTTGTAGGATAATGTATACAATAATTTTCTCAAGCGCTCGCTCGCTTCGCTCGCTCGCAAAGACAGTAATATCGACATAAGGTATGGCCTAGACGTTGACAACGTCAAATAATATAGGCCTACATGTAAACATGTAAATCCAAAATTTCACCAAAAGTGTGCACCAGATCGCTTAATTTCAGGTCTGAAAATGAAAAGTCTTCCTCGTCTGAGAGGGGGTATCCCCCCCCCCCTCCCCCACTCGGTCATTCCGCTCCCTCGCACAGATATTCCAACTCCAAGTCCCTCCCCCAGCCACCATCATTAAAACAGAACGATGCCCCTGGGATGATTGCATTATTGACTTAAATCAAGAAAATAGAAAAATACAATACCTACTCGTCTTAATTTCCAAAGCGAAGAAATATAGCTACAAAAGGCAGTTTTTGGACTGCAAAATGTCAAAATTTTCAAGCTCGCTCGCTCCGCTCGATCGCATTTATTCGCTATGCCATTCTCCTGATGTTGCTGCCAGTAAAATTGCCAGCAGTGGCGCCCGGTGCGCCCCCTTATTCCAAAGTATAGCTACAAACGGCAGTTTTGAGACTGGAAAATGTCAAAATTTTCAAGCTCCCTCGCTCCGCTCGCTCGCATTTAATCGTTATGCTATTCTCCTGATGTCACTGCCAGTAATTGACAGCAGTTGCGCCCGTTGCACCCCCCTTAATTTCCAAAGCCAAAAAAATATAGCTACAAACGGCAGTTTTGGTACTGTAAAGCTCACTCGCATTTAATCGCTATGCCATTCTCTTGATGTTGGTACCAGTTATTGCCAGCAGTTGCGCCCGGTGCGCCCCCCCCCCTTAATTTCCAAAGTGAAAAAATACAGCTCCACAAACGGCAGTTTTGGGACTGTAAAATGTCAAAATTTTCAACCTCACTTGCTGCGCTCGCTCGCATATAATCGTTATGTCATTCTCCTAATGTTGCTGCCAGTAATTGCCAGCAGTTGCACCCGTGCGCCCCCCCCCCTTAATTTTCAAAGCGAAAAAACATAGCTACAACCGGCAGTTTTGGGACTGTAAAATGTCAAAATTTTATAATATATATATATAATCGTTATGTCATTCTCCTGATGTCGCTGCCAGTAATTGCCAGCAGTTGCGTCCGGTGCGCCCCCCCCCCCCCTAATTTCCAAAGTGAAAAAATATAGCTACACAAACGGCAGTTTGGAGACAGTATAATGTCAAAATTTTCATGCTCGCTCGCTTCGCTCGCTCGCATTAATCGTGATGCAATTCTCCTGATGTTGCTGCCAGTAATTGCCAGCAGTTGTGCCCGGTGCGTCCCTCCCCCCCCCCCTTCATTTCCAAAGCGAAAAAATATAGCTACAAACGGCAGTTTGGGAATTGTAAAATGTCAAAATTTTCAAGCTCGCTCGCATTTAATCGTTATGCCATTATACCAGGATGTTGCTGCCAGTGTTTGCGCCCAGTGCGCCCCCTTAATTTCCAAAGCGAAAAAATATAGCTATATACAACCGGCAGTTTTGGGACTGTAAAATGTCAAAATTTTCAAGCTCGCTCGCTTCGCTCGCTCGCATATAATCGTTGTGTCATTCTCCTGATGTCGCTGCCAGTAATTGCCAGCAGTTGCGTCCGGTGCGCCCCCTTAATTTCCAAAGCGAAAAAATATAGCTACAAACGGCAGATTGGGGACTGTAAAATGTCAACATTTTGAAGCTCGCTCGCATTTAATCGTTATGCCATTCTCCTGATGTTGCTGCCAGTAAATGTCAGCAGCAGTTGCGCCCGGTGCGTCCCCCCCCCCCTTCATTTCCAAAGCGAAAAAATTAAAGCTACAAACGGCAGTTTTGGAATTGTAAAATGACACAATTTTCAAGCTCGCTCGCTTCGCTCGCTCGCATTTAATCGTTATGCCATTCTACTATAGATGTTGCTGCCAGTAATTGCCAGCAGTTGCGCCCGGTGCGCCCCCTTAATTTCCAAAGCGAAAAAATGTAGCTACAACCGGCAGTTTGGGGACTGTAAAATGTCAAAATTTTCAAGCTCGCTCGCTTCGCTCGCTCGCCTATAATCGTTATGTCATTCTCCTGATGTCACTGCAAGTAATTGCCAGCAGTTGCGTCCGGTGCACCCCCTTAATTTCCAAAGCGAAAAAATATAGCTACAAACGGCAGTTTGGGGACCGTAAAATGTCAAAATTTTCAAGCTCGCTCGCTCCGCTTGCTCGCATTTAATTGTTATGCAATTCTCCTGATGTTGCTGCCAGTAATTTGTCGTTTCACACCGTCATTCCATAATCCATAAGGGAAAAATGACTGTGGAATGTATCACATTCCGTTATGTATTGCAGTCCCCATTACAGTTTCCAGACTGACAGCACATGCACATACGCGCACACACACTTACACACGCACGCACGCACAAGCATGCATACACACCCTCAAAATTACTTTTCCACGAGGTGCCACCCCCCCCCCCCCAACCCGCCACGGTACGCCACTGGCTGCACCCGTCCGGTTATGGGCTTGTAATTGTGGTGATGGTGACTATCGTTGATCATCCCCCCCCCCCCCCACTCCTCAGCACGGATTTATGCCGTTGGTATAAACCTTATGCAATTGCTATAGGGCGAAGATTCACAGACACTATCATAAAACGAATTCTTAAATGAAATTAAGATTTTGTATAGTGAGAGATTATCAATTGAGAAATTCATGAGTTGAAGATTATAACAAAATGAATGCCCATTTCTTTTGTATGAAACTTCGAGATCACTCGAGCGAGACACGAATAGTACATGTAAACAAAATTACTCAATGTTACCGAGTGCGATTGTTCCGAATAGAACATGAGCGTGCAAGTTTAAAGGGACTGTACAGTACTGGTTGAGGTAGGGATTCATGTTTTGAACATTCCTAAGTGAGATAATGAAAAGCCTCTTATGAAATATGCAAGAGCATGTAAATTTAAGAAGGATTCAACGTTTATTTGATGAAAATTGGTTTTCAAATGGCTGAGATATCCAAAAAAGTGCTAATAATAAAAGGCGACATGCCCCAACTTTATTAGTATCTCTTTGTTTCACTTTGTTTTTGGATATCTCAGCCATTTCAAAATCGATTTTCATCAAATAAACTTTTCATACCCTTTAGAATTGCATGCTCTTTGACATCCCCCGAGAGTGGTTTCTGAATATCTCGCAAAATGTTAAACGCTAAATCTTCACCTCGACCATAACCGGGGGGCCAAAAGCTAAAAACAGAGGTCGAGTCGCACTCACTCTACAAACTAAGTAGACCATGCTTATTTTCAAGCTTTATTTGTAACAAACAAGATTCCACTGGTCTACCTCAAAAAATTTGTTGCGAAAGCCTCCAAATCCAAGATGGCGTCCAAAATGGCCGCCATATTTACTGAATTTGTTATTTGAAAGATAGAATTTGATAGAAACATCAGATTTCAACAAATTTGATGTCATATGAAAGAGAATAAAATTTCCTATAAGTTGATACCATTTTTGTGGGTTATTGTAATAACTGGATTGAGATTTTAAGGAAAAAACCTCATTTTTTTGATTTTTTTCTCAAAAAACGAAAATCATGAAAATGCTTGATTCAGCATAAATCCAAGAGACACCAAAGTATTATCTTGAAACTTTTCAAAAATTTTGTTCATTATATAATCAATATTTGGAGAAAATTAGGCATCAGTACCACTTTCGGTTTAGGAGTTATAACGTCTCAAACTTGAAAACTCACTTTATGTAAAAATGTTACTTTTTGCATGATCTGTTCGCATCAACCTTGGACATTGTGCTCCATGAAGAGATTGTAAAGAATTTTAAAAGCTGAAGGAAATTTCATCTAACACTTTATATTTCTATAACAACTTTTAGGGAGACTTACGATGAAAGCCCTGATAAAAATAGAACACATGTAATATGTAAATGATCCCCTAATTTGCATATCTGTGCATCACCTATCCAGATAGAAATGGAAATAATTACTTCTTTATAGTAAACTGTTTTTCTAAAAAAGCGTTCAAAGTAATCACTTTGAATTAAAAATTTAGTGGAAAATCTTTTAAAATTAACGGGAAACAATTTTCTGAGGTGAATACACATCTGTCTTAAATCTGACAAATAATTCATTTATTATTAACAAAATGTGTAGTCTACTCAGCTTTTTAAGTGTAGCGCCCCCAGGTGATCATTGTTAGAAAGTCTGTGAAACTTAACTAGGTTTACATCTGTATAAGACAGCAAACGCATCTATGCAGGTGGAATTGAAGATTCTAAGACTGTTTTCCATGACTTTCTGGGGAAACTGGTAAGTTCAGAGCACAATATTTTGTGAATTGGTCAGAATTGATTCTTCATTTTCCATAATTATGTTTCTTACTTTTAAACCTTTTCTCAGAATTCAAGATAGTTGTACAGTGCAGTCCCAATCATTGTACTTTGCGTGGGTCAGTGAATAGAACTCTCTGTCTTTGTTTTCCACAGCTGGTGGACCCACTGCGCTTTCGTAATGAACGATTTCACTGGGATGCTGAGGAATGCAATGTCCTCTCTTAGTCAAATGTGATTTTGGTTGCAAGAGCAGATTCTGCAATTAAAAACCTGTCAGAAAACTGACAATAGCATCAAAATGCCTGCACAAAAATTGATGATCATGATATCAAATAAAATTTGAAATGTTTTTTCTATCAAGTAACACAAACAATGATCTAATTCAGTTATTCATACCTTTATAATAAAAGGTCATAACTGTAGCACTCTTTCTGGGCCACACTGTATATGTTGCATTATTTTTACCTATCAGCGGCAAATGAAGCATGGAAGGAGACAGCTCAGAGGAAATAACCACAGATGAAGTTGAGGAACCATCTGAAAGAACTGATGAGAGTACAGAAGAACGCTCTCCTTTGCACTCTATTTCATTTCCATCTCCTCCAAAGAAGATCAAGAAACAGGACTTCAGTCTGTGTATTATATGTAACAGCGTCACAAAAGACACATTACACAGATGGACAAGTCACTCCTGGGAGATATTTTGCAATGCTGCCCAAAGGAGAATGGATGAGACATTCATTAGACTAGAAGCCTACATCACAAGTAAAGAAAAACTTCCTCTTGACCTTCAACAACTTCAGAAGCACGTAGAATGTTACCGGACTTACACTAATCCAAGGGCCGTGGAGCAACATGAAAGGAAGACACAAAAACCTGTTGCCACTTCCTCTCAAAAACTGGTAAGAAAAAAAAACCCTCTGAAACTTTTCCCTTTCATACGTGTAGAGTCGATATTTCTAAGAGTTTCAGTGATTCTACTGGTTTTACTGCTGCTATAATTCTGTGAATACAACTTCTTTTCATGTTTACAATTGTAACTACACCTATAGTGATGATTCTAACAGCAGTTGAAACAGCTATCATTATCAATCTCAAAATGGCATGAGTAAAACGAACCTGAAAAAAGCGAGGTGATGTCGCTCACCCGTTTTTACAAAATGCATGCTAAATTAGAATCAAAGGTGATTGGAATATCATTATAACTTGCCCTATTATGATCTTGATTGGACTGGAAGCACTGTCCAATGGGTTATTGCACTGTACTGATTGCAAATCTAATAAAGATCATGAGCAGTGAAGAAGGGTGCTTGTGAACAAACCCCCGGCAGCATGTACCTGTAAATATTACTTATTTTTGGTGAGAGATAAAGTTCATTACTTAATAGTACAAATAAGAAATTCACGTTTCAAAAGTTTTTTATAGGCTTACAAAAAAGTGTCTATGTGTGTGTGTGGGGGGGAGGCCATCCATTTAGGTATGTTTTTTCCCTTAAACTAATGTGTCATTCTTTACAACTAATAGAATTGCCTATTTAAATCCCCCCCCCCAAAAAAAAATGGCGCTTGCACGAGTTCTCCTTGGGAAAAGTTCAGTAACTAATAATTATTTCTTTTCTGCAACAACTTCATAATGCCAGGCATAGAGCAAATGATCTAATTCTACGGGATTCCATCAGCAGCATGATCATTACCTTGAAGTTGAGTACAGGTGAAAACTGTTTCACAAAAAAGGCTCTAAATTAAAACTTCTTGATTAAATTGGCTGATTGGTGACTTTGCCGGTATTTGTTTTGAAACTGTTTTTCAAAATCGCCCTCCTGTGTGACTATTTTTTTTTTTTTTTTTGGGGGGGGGGATCTGTATATGTGAAACCTATGCTTATTATTCTTTCTGAAATTTCTACATTTTCTAATTCTAGATGACTGCCTATGGACAATCTGCAACTCACGAAGCTGAAGGAATCGTCACAAGATCCCATGACCAAGAAAGGGCAAATGGTGTAAATTGCCTCATCTGCCTGAAGGAACGGAAATGGCTCAGCAGGCAAAAGAAGCATGAACGTCCCATGAAAATTACTCTTGTCAGTGCAGGAGATGCTATCATTCAAAGTGCTATGGAAAGAAATGATGAACGTATTCTTCGTGAAATTGGTCATATGACTGATGGTGGAGATATGATCGCCAAGGATGTATTGGTACATAACTCTTGTCGTGCTACATATGTCAGCAAACAAAACATACAGTACTTCCTTTCTTGTAATGAAGAGAAAACATCCATGTATAACAAAGCTTTTAAGGATGTAGCTGAAGTAGTTGAAAGAAGAGTCATTAGTGGACATGAGGTTCTTAAAATGAATGACCTTACACACCAAATGAACAGAAATTTGGCATCACATGGTTTGTCATCATCATACCCGCCATGGCGACTTAAATCACGTCTCAAAAAGGAATTTGGTACAAAATTACAATTTTCGCGTCCATCACGTAGAGCATCACAAGTTGTGTTTGCCACAGATGTGAGTGAAAAAATCTTGAGTTCAGGAATCACAGAAAAAATACAGAGACGTGAGAATGAAGTAGAAGCAGGAATTGAAGATTTCTGTAACCTGCGCAGTGAAGGCTCAGATGATCCAGACGAACTGCGATATGCATTCACAACTAGTTTGCAGATTCACAAAGACATTCATTCTGTACCACAATTGCCCTGGCCACCACGTCCAGAACATATGACTGAGAACAATATTGTCCTACCAAATACTCTCTACAATAGCTTGGCATGGATGATAGGTGGGGACAAACAAAATGAGGTATTGCTAGAAAATGATGAGCAAAGTTTAGCATCAGATCAGCCAACTACCAGGTCACGAACGCCTTCAGGTACTACCGGGAATTCACTCGATGAACTGCATTGGAGGGAAAAGAGGGTATGTGTGACAGATGACATTCACAAGAAAATACTCTCTATAGGACAAGATATTATTCATGCAGCAACTTCTGGTCGCACACTAACTGTGAAGCATGTGTTAATAGCAAAAGCAGTGCAACAAAAGACAGGAAGTATGGCGGTAGTAACCCTGCTCAACCAGAATCAGCATGCAATGAATAAGACAAAGCTCCAGGAGATGGACACAGCAACTGCTGAGCTCATTTTAGCACAAGATGACCTTGGCTACCACATGCCACAGGGCATGGTTCAAAACATTCCTCCTCTATTTGGATGGGATAATAATGATTTCAACAACCGAGGACATTTGTCTGGATCATCACAGGTTCATGATACTACAGGATACATGGCACAACCAAGCCTGGACAAATCAACTCATACAGTGGCAGCTGACAGAGTGACAGAGCTGGAGAGTCACCCCAAAACCAGACGAAGGTCTCTCAAGCCTACTGAACAAAACATCAAGTCATGCATCATCAGCAAGAGGACAGATCCTCCGCATTTCCCTAATGCTGCCAAGCAGCTGACAACCACAAACCCAGCTGTTGCAGAAGAAGCATGTGTAACTGACCTTGCATGGTTACTGATCAGACTAGATTCCAGCTTGAAAGAAAGTGTCAAGCCTGAGGATCAAAGAGTACAAGGATGGAAAGGCTTCAACAGCGCAATACAGAAAACAATTCTTTCCTCTCAGACTACCACTCTCATGCCGCATAGCATTGGCTATTGCCAAACCATTCACAAGCCACCAGACAATGATGTTATCTACACATTTCTGTGCAGATCAGTAGAAATGACAGATAAGGTGATGGACCCTGATCATGGCAGGGGCAGATGTTCCGTCCAAGTTGCTGTTGATTTGGGAATATGGTCCAAAGCTATCCAGGTCATTCTCAGCAAAACTACTTCTGACCCTCGGATGAATCGCATAGTACTCCACCAAGGACCTTTTCATACAGCAATGAGGTTCCTAGCATGCCCTGGATTCCTCTTTGGCAGTGCAGGGTTAAGAGACATCCTCATAGAAGCTGGGATAATCGCGGAAGGGTCTGTCAACAGAGTTCTTCAAGGAGATCACTGGGAACGAGGATTTTATGCACATTCCCTGGCCGCTGAAGCATTTCAGAGACTTCGTTTCATATCCTTTGTTGATCAGCTAGAGAACAACGACTTATGCGAAGCTCTGAAGCAAGATGTTGATACTTTGCGTCAGAACCCATCTCATGCTGCCCTAAAGAAGCTGGTCAATGGAGATACCTTCAAAGATGTTGCTCATCTGTACAGTGATTACATCGAGACATTGGGCCCAAATGGCAAGTTCTGGTCATCGTATATTGACTTGATTGGAATACTTCTGCGCCACGTTCGAGCTTCACGTACAGGGAATTGGACTCTGCATATCAACTCTGAATTAGAGATGCTTCCATGGTTTTTCGCATGTGGGAGGTCAGTGTATGCAAGATACAAGCCGCTCTATCTACTCATGATGCTTAGGCTTTCTGAAACCCATCCAGATGCGGAGGAACAGCTTCTCAATGGAAACCTGTTCACAATCCAGAAGAGCACACACCCGTTTTCCAGAATACCTGCTGATCAAGAAACAGAGATGGGTGTCAACAGGGACTCAAAGTCACCAGGAGGTATCACAGATATAAGCATGAATCCTGCAGCCACCCTGAAGTGGGAAGTGTTGTCAACCGAGAGGGCAGAGTTCGTGCGGCACATGTCGGTCCTGACAGGTGATCTGAACAACGCGACATACTCACCTGATGATGCTGGCAGAAAACGAATTCAAAGAGATGAGGAAAATGTCCAGATTATCATGAACACAATTGAGAAATGGAACAACCCTTTCACAGACAATGGGCCACTTTGTCACATTTCCTCTGGAAGACAGGCGTCAGAAGAAGTAGCAACGGATCTGTTAGGAGCTCATGACAAAGGAAGAGAAGCACTGATCCAGTTCACTACAGACAGATTGCAAACACATCCTGATCCTGTAACTTCAGATGATTTTCAAGATGAAACAAAACTCACAGAGCAGACAGGATTCTATGACAAATGGCCGAAACTCACACTGAAAACCTTTGCATCAATGTCTAATCCAGCAAGAAGAAAAATCCAGGGGAAGACACTGATGATGCGATATACCAGAGACCTTTTTCACAAAATGACTATCATTGCTTTGAACAGAGGGTTCAACGTTGATGAAGTACTTCGGTATCCTCTTGGGCCATTGCCGTATTCTTTGGCAACAGAGTCTGGAGATCTTGCAAAAACGACCAAGTCTGCTTTGATGCATGAACTGGAAAAACTTGTTGAGGCAGAAGAAACGCCAAGTCCGACAACTCCTCAAGTCATCATAATGGATGCAATGGCTCTCATGCAATCGTTGAAACTTGCTAACAATTCAACATTTGGAGAACTTGCTGAAACTGTCATGAAGATCATCATGAAGCAAGTGAACTCTGGAGAAAGAATGTATGTGCACTGGGTGTGCGACACCTATCCAAACATTTCAATCAAGAGTGCTGAACGGAATTCCCGGATGAAGTCGGCAGAAGGCAGCTTCGCGACCATAATCTCTCATCGAGAACAGAGGGTTGACAAACAATTCAAGAAAGCTCTTAGAGACGGTAAGTTCAAGGAGTCATTAGCAGACTTTTTGATTGAGGAGTGGAAGCAGCCCAAATACGCCAGCCTGATTGGCAAACATGTTCTCTATGCAACATCTGGAACCAAATGCTTTGCTTTCAGCGTTGAACATAACCTCATGAAATGCCAAGAAGTTGAAGACCTCATCTACAACATGGAAGAAGCAGACCAACGATTGATTCTACATGCTCATTTTTCGTCTGTGCATTTACCTGAGGCACCTATTGTGATAAGATCACCCGACACCGACGTCATGGTTCTTGGGGTAGCAGCATGTGGAATAGGCTGGATAGATAGCAAATGTCTTTTCCTCACAGGAACAGGATCAAGAAACAGATACATTAATCTAACAGCAATCGCAAAGAAACTTGGAAAATCTGTCTGCGATGGCTTGATAGGTGCTCACCCTTTCACAGGATGTGACAGTACTTCAGCCTTTAAGGGAAAAGGAAAGGCCAGTGTTCTGTGGCTTCTACAAAATGATGTAACCTTCTGTTCTGCAATGTCATTGCTTGGGCGTAGCGTTTCACCGTCAAATGCCTTGTATGAGTCTTGTGAGGTAGCAACATGCATATTGTACAGTTTCAATTCCAGGAGTAAGAAGCTCACTCCTCCTCCAGCTCTAACTGTCAATGAGTTGAGGTCCACGATGTTTTCATCCGGGACGTCTGATCCAGGTAAACTTCCTCCATGCCAGAGCGCCCTGAGGAAGAAGGTGCAGAGAGCAAACTTCCAGGCATACATTAATAGAAACTGCATAAATGCCGCTCAAAGCATTCCATCTCCACATGGTCATGGGTGGATTGTCACAGGTCCCAAGGATCTCCAGATTGATTGGATGGATGTTCAGCCAGCACCATCGATTGTTTTGGAAATGACGTGTTGTGGCTGCAAGTCTCTGTGTGAGACAAATCGATGTGGCTGTAGAAAGCATGGACTGAATTGCACAAGTATCTGTTCTTGTTCAAAAGACTGCGCGAATCAACCAAATACTTCAGAGGATTTTTCTGACGAGGAACCTTCAGACAATGGAGCTTTTGAGTCGGAAATCCAGAGCTCAATACATGAACATGATTCTGACATGGATGATGAGTTTGTATACTAGAGCTATACTGAATTATGAGCAGTGTTGCTGTATGAAATCACTGAGTGAAACATCAGACACGGACTGAATAGTTATGTACTGAATAGTTTTATCTGGTTAGAGGATCACTTCACAGAAATGTACAGTTATGATATGTATAACCCTTGAATTGCACAGAATATCGTGCGCGTCTTGAAGATACCTTATCTTTTTTTTTTTGCAGAATTGCTTTAATTTTGCAAAACTTTTCCCACAAATTTTGTAGTTGTCATTCTTGCGATTAGATTATCGCTTCTGAGACCTGACATGACATTTTTGTTTGCTGAAGGTAATATAAATCGTTCCACTTTGTTTTCTTATTTCATCGGACTATTACAAAAAAGACAAATATGCAAATTTCCCCCATTTTTTTTTTTAAATGTAGACAGGAGTATTTGCTGTGGATAAAAAAAAATGTTTTGACTGAGTTCCCATCTATGTGATGTCAACGTAAATGATCTTATGTATCCATTGTTCCTTTTAATAATAACCAATGAATGTGCTGAATATATGTAGAATTTGAAATCTAAAAATCACCATGATTTTTGCGTTTGGCACTCAGCAAAAAATTATACATTTTTGTTGTTGTTACAGAACATAATACAGTGTACGTTTCGCTCCTATAGTAAATGATTATCTTGTCTACCAGGTGATTGTATCTATCATTTTTTTTTTTGCTTTTCACAGCAATATTGTTATGACCATTTTCCGCTGAAAAGGTAGCAATAAAATCATGCTTTATAGATATTTTATGTTAAAAGGATATACTCAAATTCTGCAGGTTGCCTTACTTTTAATGATTCCCAGAAACTTATATTGTTAATATTTAGAAGTCAGTTTTACATGGTTTTTAAGGGCAAAGATTGTAAACAAAAACTTATGGTTGATGGAACTGGGTTTCAAGAAGCTAACCCTTACTCTCTTGTAATCTCTATAGTGGCAGAATTTATGTTAAATCATGTACTCGCATCAGCATAAAATTCCTGTCATTTCAGGTTATTTTATTATACCCGTAGTTCGAACTCACAAAAATATCGCCGCTCAAGCTATTCGGTATTGATGTGCTCTTTTTCATTACTGGCATCAAAAGTTTAGGAGGCTGTTTGCCACTGGCAAAACACGTAAACTGAGTTGCATTCAGCTTATTAGAAATTGGTATTGCATTGACAGTGGTCATATAAATGTACAGGTATATGAAATTATATACATACATGTATTTTTTTCATTTTTCCTAATTAACAGTTTATTCATTGTACTTGTTTTTACCACATATCTATTTTGGCGGTTATGCGCAGTGCAGTTTTACCTCATATGTCCACGCGAGGAGTGCAATGCAATGCCGAGGTGTGAAAATTAGCTCCCTGGTATTTTTGTCACTTCTTGGAGGGAAGTCACTAGACCATTACAGTATTACATGTGGCCATGTAAACACATTGGTGCAAATGCATTAAAGCCATTTTTTTTTTAAGTTTAAGATGTGAACTTGTCAACAGTGTACGATATCGCCTGCAATTCCGTAAAATTTGAATTGTGTCTCAATCTCAGTAAATCTCGATCTAAATGTTGAAAATGTGCATGGTCTTGTTTGTAGAGAAAGTGGAACTCGAAAAGAAAACACGTTTTTTTGATCAGTTGACCCTCTGTGAAGTTTTGGGAACAGATGCGCGTAAATACATAATATTATGTAAAGGGAGTTTGCAAGTTTGAGACATTAAAACTCTTGAACCAAATACATGACTGACCTCTACTTTTCTTCAAATATTGATTATATAACAAACAACATTTTTGAAACGTTTCAAGATAATCCTTTGGTCCCTCTCTGATTTATGCTGCATCAAGCATTTTCATGATTTTCCTTTTTTGAGAAAAATACAAAAAAATGAGTTTTTTTCCTTAAAATCTCCATCTAGTTATCTTAATAACCCACAAAAAAGGTATCAACTTGTAGAAAATTTCATTCTCTTTCATATGACGTCAAATTTGTTGAAATTTGATGTTTCTATCAAGTTCTATCATTCAAATAACAAATTTAGTAAATATGGCGGCCATTTTGGACGCCATCTTGGATTTGGAGGCTTTCGCAACAAATTTTTTGAGGTAGACTAGTGGAATGTTGTTTGTTACAATTAAAACTTAAAAATAAGCATGGTCTACTTAGTTTGTAGAGAAAGTGGAACTCGAACAGTAAGCACGTTTTGGGATCAGTTGACCCTCTGTGAAGTTTTGGGAACAGATGCGTTTGAATACAATATTATGTAAAATGAGTTTTCAAGTTTGAGACATTATAACTCCTGAACCGAAAACGATACTGACCCCTAATTTTCTCCAAATATTAATTATATAGTGAACAAAATTTTTGAAAAGTTTCAAGATAATACTTTGGTGTCTCTTGGATTTATGCTGAATCAAGCATTTTCATAATTTTCGTTTTTTGAGAAAAAAATCAAAAAAATGAGATTTTTTCCTTAAAATCTCAATCCAGTTATTACAATAACCCACAAAAATGGTATCAACTTATAGGAAATTTTATTCTCTTTCATATGACATCAAATTTGTTGAAATTTGATGTTTCTATCAAATTCTATCATTCAAATAACAAATTCAGTAAATATGGCGGCCATTTTGGACGCCATCTTGGATTTGGAGGCTTTCGCAACAAATTTTTTGAGGTAGACCAGTGGAATCTTGTTTGTTACAATCAAAGCTTGAAAATAAGCATGGTCTACTTAGTTTGTAGAGAGAGTGCAACTCACTCGAAAAGTAAGCGACTTTTTGGGGTTTGGCCCTCCGGTTACAGAACTGTACACACCCTTTAACCGTTGTTCAACGACGAAAAGCGGAGTTGAATAGAACGGTTAAACTTGCACCGAATGTAACATTCGAACCGTCGAATGAATGATAAAACATTGAATATATAATACAAGACTTGATATGGGCCTGATCTAGACCAAAGCAGATCTACCGTCAAGCCTATCTAGGAGGAGGACCAACAGATAGGCCTAGATCTAGATCTGGCTCGTATAGGTCTTGCTGGCAGCGCAAACGGGTGCGCGTATATCAATATGCATCAATGCGTTACGATACACAAACGTGTCTTATTATACTAATGATGCACAGGATAGAGTGTGTTAGTGAAGGTGCGGCGCGCTCGAGAGTATTGACAATGGTGCGACATGCACGAGGCGCAGCCGAGTGCATGTTTGCAACCGTTGTCAATACTCGAGAGTGAGCCGCACCTTCACTAACGCCACGAAATAATCCTGTGCATCATTAGTTTTATAAAATGGGTCGAAAACTAACAGCATTATTCACGTACCTTTGTGGGTCAATACCAGTCAGCTACATGTAGCACTCGCTCAAAAGTCAAGATGTCCGAAGATGTTCGTCCCAAACATTTACGCACGTCGCACTCGGAAATCCCGCACACTCACCTAGGTACGTACGTATAAGAGTATACGTACGCCACGTACTGTTATGCACAAGAAAGGCCGCCGGCTGTTGTGGCAGCCCGCGGCCCGAACTAGAAGTTGTTTACAGGATTGACAGCGCGTATAGTAGCGCGTGACGCACTTGTAACAACTGATTGAGTGCGCACTGCTAGTGTAAAACATTGTGACGTACGTCAGGCCAGGGAGGTGGAAGAGAGACTCTTCTTAGTGCTTACCTGAAGAAAATAATGCACGCACACGTGACTCATTTCAGCGCTTCCAATTGGCTACATTCTTGAACCCATTTTATAAATAGGATCTATTGCACGGCTGGCCGGCTTGATTTACCCACACTGATTGTGGAGAGAACGTCATTGTTTAAGACGAAGAAGACGAAATTCCACCTCCCCAGACCACAATGCGAAGCATGAACCCACAGTGCCCAGCACTTACAGTGTAGTCCGTACAGTAAAGCACACGTTTGAACTGTTGAAAGTGTTACATAGATATTCATTATCAATTGTGCCACTGTTCATTCATCAAAGTACAAGTCGAAAAGTATTATGTAGGCCTACACATTCATTTATAGGTACATTGGTGGATAGCTGTAAGACAAAATTTGAGTAATGTTATACCGAGGATAAAAATTTACATTTTGAAACTATCACAACGACTCGTCTACTTCACTAAATATATTGCTAAGCAGAACAGAAGAAAATAATTACCCATCCACTGCCAGGACTGAAAAACATAATTATGCTTCTTGGTAAATTTAGGACTACATTATACTAGAAACGGTATCTATCTACGTACATCGTGATTATGATCATTATAAGTATGATTTCTAAACAGTATTACCTGATCTCTGTTGCTAACCACACCTTGGGTCAAAGGATCACAGTCTTTGTAATATGCGTACATCACCAGTCCAGCAACAATGCAGAGGTAAGTGAGGAATATATTAGAGATAGCAGCGATTCCTACAGCCCTGCAAAGTAGCAAGCAAAATAAGACTATCTTGACTGTTATGACACTTTCAACAATAATATCGTATTATAGATATACAGACAAGGGGGAGGGAGGATGGGATAGGCACCTCACAATTTGAGTGGTCGGTGTGGGTACAAGTCCCCACCCCCTCCGCCCTCCCCCCAAAGACATACACAGAGGGTTTCAGTTCAGTTCAGTATGATGTTATTTCTGCATTTTTTTTTTTGTGGAAATCATACATGAAAATGACAACACATGTATCTGACATCAAAATAACAAACCAGTATACTAAAATGATCAAAACAATCTTTAAAGTGTAAACATAACGACAGTGAGATAAAAGGATTCGCCTATAAACTTGTTCCCACCAGGTAAAGAGGAAGAAAAAAGGCAGGAGCAGGCCATCTTCAGCAAGTGCTTGATTGTAATAGCAGCATTAAAGAGTAAATAACGATGATGATGACGATGATGTTGTGATGATGATGATGATGATAACAATAACAACAATAATGATAATATACAAAATTGACAATTCCCCACAAAACTGTCTTGCACGGGTCATCTCAGGAGCTGGACACCCACGTGTCATACAGATATAGTCTTGATCTAAAAATTGAAAAGAAGGGTGTGTTCGTTCTTATTTATTCTGCTTCTCAAATAAAATCAAAATTAATTATATGGGTGTGACAAATTTAAACAAAACGAAATTAAATGACGATGGAGCTATACAAAAGTGCAGTACATAAGCTCGTGGGCCTAATTTTGAGACACAACTCGTGGGCAATAGTATGACTTGTGGTCAGTAGGTCTATGATGACTCGTGGGGTGTGTGACTTGTTGGTGTCCTATACCTCGTGACGTAAGCCCATACAAACTCTCTGTTTGCTGAAATGAATTCAAATGCTCGATCTCAACAAATCTCCTGTACAATTGTTATCAAAGTAACCTTAGTCAATGAAATTATTATCATTGCTATGATGATTATTCATACTATATCTGCAACCATTATCAAAACTCTTTATCCTTTAACATTCTACTCTCTCACAGGTCAAAGCAACCATAAATATCCTGATTGATCCACACTTTCCAGAATAACAATAATAACAATAACAATAACAATAACGATAATGATAACAATAACTACAACAACAAAAGAAACTATGCAATAAATAATTTTCAAAAATTCCAGAATTGTTTTGATAACTAGCATGGTACCTACATTTGAGCTTTTTTCTTCGATCCACAGGCCAATAGTCGCTGACCAATCATCTGGTTCGTGAACATGCAGAGTTGCAAAAAAGTGTTACCGAACAACATAGTCCAGACTGAATACGTTACGCGAGGATCCGGACACATCCTATTGTTATGAACAAAAAAGATCCCGTTCATTACAGCTGTACAGTCTGACAGTGTATTCTAAAGCATGAAAACTTTGGGATAAAGACATATTTTTTTTTGGTCAGTTTACTGAGCTTAAGGGGAAGATATAGTATCGGTTCAGGTGAGAATTAATCTTTCAAGTTTGTATAAGATAGGGCTTACTTAGACACGTTAGAAGCCACTTTTGAAATGTTAAAAATACAATTCTAAGAGGAATTCAAAGGTTTTTTGACGAAAATCGGCTTTAAAATGGATGAAATATCAAACAAGTAAACCAAAGAGGTCCGAATAAAAGGTGGGTCCCCCTTTTAGGACCACTTTACTCTGGATATCTCAGCCATTTCAAAGCTAATTTTCATCAAATAAACATTGACATCCTCTCAGAATCAAATGTTCTTTCCTATTCCATAAGAGGTTTCTCATTATCTGAAAAAAAACATCATCATCAAAAACTGTTGGTCACCCGGGGCCTGTTTCACAAAACTTGTCATCAGTGACAACTGCCACATTTCTATGACAAATTTGCTCTCAGCCAATCAGATGAAAAGGATTTCAGTAGCTTGTCACATCTATGACAATTTGTCACTGATGGCAAGTTTTATGAAATGGGCCCCTGAAGTCCCATCTCAACCGAAACTGCACCATCCCTTTAACAGCTTAACATGCTTTACCTTGTCCTATATACATATGCGCCTGTCATAATACATCTTTATCAAAAGTATTGAATGTCTGACAATGTCTTGGTACAATTATGCACATTTCCAAACAGTCACCAGTAATAGAAATGCCCAAACTCACTCAGTAAAATAGATTCTGTTTCCTTCTACACCTCTCCTGATCACCTCATCAACGCCCCCGACGTCGATTGTGCCTTTGACGATGACGGCCATTAAACCACTGACGATCACTAAGGCTTGCAAAGTATCTGCCCATAAAACTGCCTTGATGCCTCCCTGAATCAACAGAAATAACGAATCTCAAAGGAGAAATTCAAAATAAAAAGAAAAACCACAACTCAAAACCGTTTTTCACAAGACTTGTTCGTTGTTGTTTTGATGAATAGCACAAGAAAAATTGCACACTTCTGTGTTTATTTACATTTATTTCAGGAAAGAAAACTATAATTTTATTAAAATTTCTTTCAGACTTTGGCGAGGAATCTTTGACTGTCAAACTTTAAGATTTCAAAAACCCTTCACGATCGAAGAGATCCATCATCCGGTTGGGATTCGTAACCTTAAATAGGGTAAAAAAAGGGTAAGAAAAATAAATGGGCTTGCAGTTATTGAAGCAAGATTCACACTCTGGAACATAATGAACACCAGCATTTACAGTGATTGGGATTGAGGAGCCAGAGCCCTACAATATAAAATTATTTTAAACATGGAGTGATAGGTTTATCATTAGTAAATGTGATGGTTGTAGTAAATTAATGTAAAATCATGACTTCAATCATTAGGCATTATTACATTAGCACTCTGTTACCTTCAACAGCGATATGGATTTTTTTTCCAACGTTATGTATAAATGTGCTTTTTGTACCTATGCAAATTACGTTATTTCATTTTTTTCGTGCTAAAACTATTAAGTTAAGTACACCTTGTTGAAAATCAAGTAAATGAAATTTACTAGCAAAAATTCAAGTACTTTGATTTGCTATGTATATCAGCTTTTAATTTTAAAAAAGCTGACACGGAAACAGTGTTGCAGGTAACTATCATATACACAAGACATATACTAGCTAGACTGGCGTGAGTACGCTGATGAAGGCTATTAGAAGCTTAATTGCTGTGCTGTGCTGCAATGATGCCCGCTGTTATCACCTACAATAGCATGGATGCAAATCTTCATGTTATGATTGTTTGCTTAAATAGTCCAGAAACTTGATTTGAAAAGTTGTAATCAGCAACAGTGACAACCAAATTATAGCATGATATCAAATACCACACTCTTTGTCATCATGCTCCCTGGAGTTATAGGACAGAAGTAACGACGCAAGATATACCACTGTGCTGTAGAAGATGCATACTGCTCCAGTAGACATCACGACAGTCCATAGGTCAATGCCGGTTACTATAGGGACGAATGGAAAACGATAGTATATTACACATAAACAAAAAAAAAAATGTTTTTTAATGATAACAAGAATAGACTATTTTCTGGGTAGGCCTATCGAAGTGATTTTGTTTTAAGTTTGTACACACAAACCTACTTTGTATCTCTTTTATTTGTGAATCACTTTTCGGCTATATTACGATATTCGACGGTAACTGGTATCATTTTCTGTTTGCTTATACCAAAGTGCAAAAATCGCGAAATTGATTGGTGGTCCCTATGATTATGTTATTACCTACCTGCATTTAGTGCTGTGGCAGGGGTGTAGAGAACGATACCCATGTAGAGAAGCTATTAAAGAAAAATATAGTATGCAGATATTGAGAAATGATGGAAGTCTGAACAGTAAATCTGACAACTTAGCATGTAAATTACCGATATCCACTGATAAATCAGTTATTACATTGATAATTACAGTGAAAGCAAGGTGTATGGAGCATTATGTTTTGCATATCAATTAATAGAAATATTCTGCAGTGATCAGTTGAAAGATCAGCGTTACGTGATCTTTTTACTATTTCAGAATGCCGGCGTGTATGACACTACATGATTTACTCTATGGAAAATGACGTCACCTTCTATCACGGCTTTCTACAAATCTTCAAGGGCGGTGAGTTGGCTCAGTCGGTAGCGCGTCTACCTCACGTTCACGCGGCCCGGGTTCGAACCCGAGTCTGGACTGAGCAATGTTGTGTGTAAGCATACCGTCCCCTCTAGCAAGAGGCAAAACACTCTGTC
Source organism: Diadema antillarum (assembly GCF_040938485.1). Lineage (NCBI taxonomy): Eukaryota > Metazoa > Echinodermata > Echinoidea > Diadematoida > Diadematidae > Diadema > Diadema antillarum. The sequence continues at coordinate 19,783 of NW_027271407.1, read as the reverse complement.
CCTCGGATAGGACATAAAATGGAGGTCCCGTGTATGAGAGAGTCACAACTCATGCACGTAAAAGATCCCGCTTCATTCATTCATCGCAAAGAGCAGGGTGTTTAACCCGGTGAAGTGGTCCCACCTCACATCCAACTGGACCCCATGGAAGACCAGCTTTAAGTAGCTGAATATGGGCTATCCAGCCATCTTCTCAGATGGGAAATGAGCAAACAAACAAACAAAACAAAGAAATACATGTAGCAAGATGTTACGAAATGATGGCAAAAAGCAATTGTGACATCGTGCGCTGCTTCTCGTGCGGTACGTTGCTCTTTGAGAATGTAGCAAAGCAATATCATGAATATTGTGACATCAAGCGCGGCTTTGTACTGTCACTGTGGAATGATATCATAATAATATCAATTTACAAAGCGCAAAACCTCTATACTGTACTCTTCTGCGCTGCAAAAGCTTCTGATGTACTTGATGATGATAGATAGTTAAATGAAAAGATGTGTTTTGAGTCGTAATTTAAAGACTGCTACAGTTGGGGATTTCCTGACTTGTAATAGTATGTCATTCCTCAGTTTGGGAGCTGCACAGGCAAATGCTACGGTCTCTCAATGTTATTAAGATTGGCGTGTTGAAATTTGTAAAAGAAAACTGCCCTTAAAACTGCACAGATTATAAGTGTGTTTGTGAGATTTAAGCACTAGTAATTTAGAAATGCAACTGTATTAATGATGTAAGTGCTGTATAAAAAGTGACATCACCAAAGCGATTTTGACATCTCGCGGTCACTTTGTGAAATTTCACAAAGCAACTGTTACACTGTATGATCACTGTATGATCCCTCCACAATTATCGCATCAACCACACGACCTCTCGCCTCATTTTCTCTTCCTTTGTTCAGGTATTTGATCCAAAATATAAAACAAAATATTAAACAAACATGAAAACTTTGAATAATTTCAAGTTAATGTTTGAAATTTTGGGCCTTGATGCTTCCAATAGTACCATTCCACTTCGAGCCCACCCCCCCCCCCCCCACCCAGCGATTACAATTACATTGGACTTCCATAATTTTAAAAAGAAACTATCAAGGCATTTCCGTAATTAATGACAAAGGTAATCATCCTCCATTTGTCTTTTAGGCATTATTGATGTCAGGTAGACGAACTAGTGAAGGAACAATTACTTACTGTTTGCAGGGAGTAAACCAGCGAACCACTCAGTCTCATGGCTCGGTTGAATCGCATTTCGAAGTACTGTCAAAACCAGAGAGAGGTGCAAAGGTGGGATGATTCTTCGCAATCTGAATTGTTGATTTCTTACAAATTATTATAATACACTAACTGTGAAAGACATAATTTTGTTCATTTTGTACTGAAGTCAAATCATGTTTTGATGTACAGAAGAGTTCCGTATTTGCACATGATTATACATGAAACCACTATGAAGGTGGGACAAAATTCTCTATTTTGTTCGAAAGAGACAGAAAACGAACCCCCAAAACAACAACAACAACAACAACAACAACAACAACAACAACAACAACAACAACAACAATGCTTTTGAAATTCGGCCAAAATCAGCCCTGGTGTCTGAATCACAGGGTTTATCCAAAATCCTGTAAATATAGACCGACTCCCTTTAGGTTGAGATTCACAGCTTGTATGTATATAGTTATATATATATATATATATATATATATATATATATATATATGTATATATATATATATATATATATATATATATATATACATATATATATATATATATATATATATATATATATATGTGTGTGTGTGTGTGTGTGTGTCTGTTTGTTGTTCATTCAGTCAGAGAGAGAAAAAAATTGTACATTTTTGCACAGATAGAGATCATTATCTAGTGAAGCAAACTGGTTATCCATCGGTCTCCTCCTCCAGGGTCAACCCACGAGACCGACACCCACGAGTCATACTGCCCATGAGTTCGACATTGAAAACAGGTCTATGAGTCATACAGCTCACAAGTCATACAGCCCATGAGTTCAACACTGGGCAAATAAAGCCTACGAGTTCGACACTAAGCAAAAACCGACCACGAATTTGACAAATACAACACGGCGCTTAATGTGTCGGTCTCGTGGGCCTTGTTTGCTTAGTGTCGAACTCATGGGCTGTATGACTTGTGAGCTGTGTAACTTGTGGGCTGTTCAACTCATGGGCTGTAATGACTCATTGTCACTGTCGGTCTCGTGACGTGCACCCCCTCCTCCTATATACCTTAAGATATGATTGCGTTCATGTAATGCTATGTAATGAATTATTTTGAATACGTCTGATGAGAAAGCCGTTGATGATTTATCATAATGATATTTCGTACAACTGAAGTACTTAACCTGCTTCTCTGGTAAGCTTTCAAATTGACTTACCTCGTAAATGCTTGTCAAGTTGAGTCTCATATAGATTGGGAGGATCCATCTGATGGCGAGAAATGAACTAATGCACGTGGTAACTGCAAACCAGGCGTACATAGCGTTGTAGACGTAGACCTCTCCTGGACTTCCGATGACTGAAACAGCAGATTTTAAGGTCACCATCATGGAGAGTGCGACAGGCAAGATATTCACTCTGCGATCTCCGAGATGAAACTCGTTGGCAGTCCGCTGACGCCCTCCTGTGAGCGCTGCGTAGATACCGATGACTGCTGAAGCTAGGAGCATGACAGCGAACACCAAGTAGTCCCACACAGAGAATAGCCTGGTTCCTGTCATCGTGACTTTGTCAAAGCGCTGTGCTTTTAATCTTGAAATTGGATAGTTGATGATTATATGGCTAAAGCTTGTTGGCTAAATATAGGTCTTTTAACCTATTTTTTTTCGGGGGGGGGGGGCGAGCAGTATACTAATGTGTGCACTATATGATGGAACATGATTATCAGTTGGATGCAATTGGCTTAAATGGTTTCGGATGATGTTATCATAAATGGATTATGCCAGTTTAAAACAAAAATACCTAGTTATTCGCACTGTATTAATCGAAGATGATAGCCAGGCAAATAAAAACCTCGAAAAATCTTGAAAAAAAAATCCGATGCTCAGTTGTACTAAGACAATCGTTTCATACAAATTGTATGTTCCAACATGATGGGGAAGTATATTCACACATCTTAATAAAATGTATTATATAGCCTAAACATCCTATTGGAACAATAATTTTTCACTCTGACGAGCCTGTAGGATTTATATCCTTTCGATGAAGTGATCGAACATTATGCAATCCTAGGCGTGTGCGCAAGATGACATATTAAAGGATATACCCATTTATATACACATGTCATATCTTTCTTTTGTTATTTAGGCATTCTCTGATTCTATAAGCCGACCCTTCTACAACCTCCTGGTTGGCAGTTAATCGTCAAAAGTTGCAAAGATGTTGAGCTTAATGAATTTGGTAAATTATGGTCTGTATCTAAAATGGTATCGGAGACCAATCTGCTCTCGGCTATTCGGTAAGCTTCTTGTTGTTCCGAGGAGATAGTGTCTGCCATTTATCTTGAATGATTGCCAGTATAACGACCAAGACTGGCCGAGTATTTGCAAGCTTTTCTCGGATTATTCATCGACGATTATCCATCGTCAATTCAATCGCTAATTGGAAAAAGTTCGAAAGTTAAAACACGGTGTCAGAATTTCCAAGAATTTTCGAACTTTTGTCAAGTGGTTGTCGATGATCGAAGGTGGTTTTATTTTGGTTTGTTTTTCTCTTTGCCGACAAGAAGTGGCCACTTTCATGTAACCGTGGATTTAATACTGTCTTTGGCGCTGTTTGTTTTTGATTATTACCAAGCGCACACCAGCATTTGACAGGCAATAGCACTTGGGTCTGCTTGTATTTTTTTTCCTGCACTTAATTCCTATAGGCCTAACACATATTGTTCAATGAAACCGATGGCATAATCTTTTGCTGCACATGAAAATACAAAGGAAGAAACAGTTGAATAAATGCACTGAAACTCTTGACTTACCAGCTGGTCTAGAAGCAATTCAAAGCAATGAGGAAGTGGCTGCACCTCCAGAGATCTGAACTAAATATGAACTTGCTGGAAGCTTCTCTTCAGCAAACCTATATCTGTTTCGACCTGTTGCGATTTTTCATCTGCGCGCAGTTTTAGTACATCACTTGATTCAGTAATCTGATAATAAAAATGACACAAATATTGTCAAATATTCGTCATTATATGAAAAGGTAAATACGACTTTTACACTGATGAATTACCCGTATATGGGTTCACGGACACTTGATGATGCTAGTAAAATCCAGTGGCGAAGGTGAAGGGGGCATGCAAACACAATTTCCTTCATATAACCACCCATCGCCTGTCTTTTCGCTTTAAAGCAAAAATCACGAAAATTCCTAGGCCTAATTTCATAAAAGGTGTTAGGACAGCAACTCTCTGGGAAGGCAATTTCCCATAAGCAACAGCCAACCAGGAATCTGGATTCTTGTTGTGACCATGACGGTTGGCATTCCAGTAAAAGTTGCTATCATAACTTATCCACTTTTTTTGATTTAAAAAAAAATTGTGTCTTGGTATCGGATGTATGATTTATATATATACAGTATGTCCCAAAAAAAATTACAACGGGACCCCCCGCAATGATATCTTTAAAAATAGTGAATCAATCTAAATACAAATTCAGGGTATGAAACTATAACTCATTGCCCACATCTTACAGAAAACCCCCTTCGATTTGCTTCAGTGGTCAAAGAGAAATAAGGAATTTTGTAGAGGATGTCGGGAATCTCTTT